>NC_063348.1:352533-363326 GCF_021869965.1 Rhincodon typus | reverse complement strand
GAAGAATTTCTGAAGAAGGGTCCAGACCCGAAACGTCAGCTTTCCTGCTCATCTGATGCTGCTTGGTCTGCTGTGTTCATCCATCTCTACACCTTGTTATCTCTGATCTCATGACATTTGTCTTCCATTTTTCTACATTCTTTAACCTCCATGTCCCAATGCCCTATCTTGTTTGTGTCTTGTTTACTTTGCTCACGGCAGTCAGCCCACATTTACCCGCTTTCACACCCTAATCTACAAACACGTTACATCTCTATTTCTCTTCCATCACAATTAACAAACTTTTTGTCTTTTGGACTGGGCGCCGCATCATATATTCCTCTCACTTCTCTGTTGTCTCAATCAAATGTATGAAAACCACTATTTTCCGACGCCTTCCAGTTTTGATGAATCATACTGGATTCAAAATGTTGCCTCTGTTTTGCTCTGCACAGATACTGTCAGACTTACTGAGTTTCTCCAGTGTTTGTTTTACAATTCCAGCATCTGCACGATTTTGTGTATATCTAACAGAGGGATTCACATGTTTAAATATAGAGAAAGAGATACCCAGTAGTGAGTTACAGACTGGAATCTAATTGAAAGGCTTTGGGGGGTGTACATACAGAATACCAGTCACCTGGGAGTGACTTACAAACTTGAATCTAACAGGGATGTTTAGTGTGGTTTATAAACTAAATATAAGATACCTGTGTGGGAGATAGCCAGCGTTTAAATGATAAATGTCAGGACATTTTTAATGTTAGCCATGGTGTTTGTGCATTGGCTTTTGTCCTGCATGTCAGTGGTCAAAACTCCCCTCCTGAAGCAGTACTTACCACCAGCAGTGTTGGAGCAATGCCTTTCCTGAGGATTCCATCATTCACCAGCACCAACAAGTTGGATGCAGAGTACACTGTCAAACGGAGAGAAACCCATGTGAAATCATGACACCAGATAGAACAGCTGAATCTCTCAACAAGCAGAAACTGAACTGATAAACAACCATTCCACACCCACTTCAATGATATGATCTGCAGATTCTGCCCTATACACTTTTCAATGTGAACAAGCTAGTGGTCTGAGAACACTGCCATACAAAACCGCACTATAATCTTTCCACCTGTTTTCAGGTCAGCTTCCCAACCACCTTTCTCTCACTCCACACCAGTTCCTACACAGAAACAACCACAAACAGTGCACCTCAACCCTTCCCACTTCTGGTCAGTGTCTAGAACATCACAGACATTAAGTCACAGTAACTCAAGGAATACTCGAGTCTGTCCACTTGAATCTCTCATGCAGCCCCTTGTCCAAGAGTCCAGTGTGTGTTTAGCAGGGTTCAGGAATTGTCAGAAATTAATGCCCAGTCACAGGCACCTGCTCTGTGATCAGCAGGCTGTCCTCGATAGCTGTGCATCCTGCCTGTCTGTGATCAGCAGACTGCACAAACTACCTACAGACCTGTCCGTAGGTGAAGCAGACTGTATTCAATACAAAGACACTACATCTAGCTGAGTTTAGCAGACTGTTCATAGTTCAGGGACACCTTGTCTGCTTGTTATCAGCAGAATGTCCTCAGTACCCACATACTATTTGTCTGTGTTCAGCAGACTGTCCTCAGCATCTGTATACCCTGTTTGTCTGTGTTCAACAACTATTCTCAATACGTGTTCACTTCATCTAAGATCAGCAGACTGTCCTCAGCAGCTGTTCACTGTCTGCCTGTAATCAGCAGACTGTGCTCAATATCTATACACTCCTTCTGCCTGTGAACAGCAGACTGCGCTCAATACCTTTATACCTTTTTTGTCTGTGATCAGCAGACTGTATTGACTGTATGGATGCTGGAAATCAGAAACAAAATCAGAAATTGCTGGAAAAGCTCAGCAGGTCTGACAGCACCTATGGAGAGAAAGCAGAGTTAATGTTTCAGGTCCAGTGACCCTTCTTCAGAAAAGCGCAATTTCAGATTTTGTTTCTGCATTTGACACTTGTACACTCCTTCTGTTTGTGACTAGCAGACCGTCCTCAATATTAGTATAGTTTAGTTGTGATGTTTCTAAGGATTGGAATTAACTTCTTCATGCTACTGTAAATACTGCACTCCTCTACACCCATGTCCCAGGTTCCACTCCTTTATACATACCAAGCTCAGAGAGTTCATGGGAATCTGCAAACCGCCCTGTAAGAGAGAGGAGAGACTCTGTCACTTCAATTCTGCCAATGACTGAACTCAATGATTTCTCCTGGCTCTCACTGGAGTCCCTGCCAAGGTAAGATCCGAATTCACATCAAGGGAGAGCGGGGAATTGAGATGTAGAATTGTGCACTCAAACAGGAACATATAGGAAAAGGTGCTCAGAATCTGACAGAATTTCATACTATGTTTGAAAGTGATGTCGCAAAGTTTGAAACTGGGGTCTTAAACTGAAACAAAGTCAGTTTGGGGGGCTTCAGAGAGGTTGCTGGCTGAATAATGTTGGCGAGATTCAGTTATAAAATGATAGTGAATAATCAATGGTAAACCTTTTTAAAAATCATGAGTAATTCTCAACAAATATTAATTAACTTCCAGAAAACTCTGCAACTAAAATGGTGCAATGGTGGCTAAAGAGTTAAAAGGGATTTACAATGTTGTCAAAAAGTGTAGAAGGCTTCAAATTGATAAAGAACCAGATAGAGAAACTGCCACAAAAGATAAAGCAGTTTTCAAGAGCTGAGAGAAGCAGACAAGGAAAAAGGAAGAGACTTTGCGAAGTCCCTTACAGGCAGAAGAATGAGAGCTAATGATCAGACACTGGTTACAATGCAAGAGACCATTTGGCTCATAGTAAATATGCCATCCTGTCCCAGAGCATCCCACCTCGTCATTTTCCAGTCTTCTCTCTGTAACCTTGTTCATTCTTCCCTTTCAGATAACCCTCCAATTCCCATTTGAATGGTTCATTTAATCTTACATCCACTACAATCTCAGGCAGTACATTGTACACCTTAACCATTCACTGTATGAAGAACAATAAGACAAAGAACAGCACAGCAAGGGAACAAGCCCTTCTGCCTAATAAGACTGCTCCAAGGCATAATGCTTTTCTAAATTAAAAACCTTTTGCCTCTCTGCAGTCTGTATCTCTTTATTCCCTGCCTATTCAGATGTCTGTCAAGATGTTTCTTATATGTTATTATTTTATCCGCCTCCATCACCTCCTCTGGGAGCACTTTCCAGGCACTTACCACTCACTGTATAATAAACTTGCCTCTCATATCTCCTTTAAACTTATCCCCTTTTACCTTACCCTAGTAATTGACATTTCTACCATGGGAAAAATGACTCTGACTATCCGTTGTGTCCATGTCTGTTATCATTTTGTAAACTTCCATCAGGTTGCCCCTCATCCTTTGTCATTCAAGTGAAAACAAACCAAGTTTGTCTAATCTCTCATCATGGCTAATGCCTTCCAAAACAGGCAACATCCTGGTAAACTGTTTCTGTACACACTCCAAAGCCTCCACATTCTTCTTGTAGTACGGCAATCAGAATTGTACACAATATTCCGAAAGTGGCCTAACCGAAGTTCTATACAGCTGTACTACTTGCCAATTTTTATACTCTGTGCCCCGACTGACAAAGACGTGCATGCCATGTGTGCTCTCAACCACCTTATCCACTTGCTTTGCTACTTGCAGGGAACTGTGGACCTGAATGTCTAATTCCCTCTATAAAAGTTGATCTAGTAAAGGTTCAGCCAATTACTGGATACTTCCCTCCTGCATTGGATCTTCACTTTGCGTTTTTCTGGGTTGAACTCCATTTGCCATATCTCCATCCAAGTCTGAGCCTATCTATATCCTGCTGTATTCTCTGGCAATCCTCCTCACTATCTGCAACTCCCCCAATTTTTGTGTCGTCTGCAAACTTGCTAATCAGGCCACCCGCATTCTCCTCCAAACTGTTTATATACATATTACAAACAATAGGGGTCCCAGAACTCGTCACTGCGGAACACCACTGGTTACAGACCTCCAGTCAGAAAAACATCCTTCCACCGCTACTTTCTGCCCATGTGGACAACATCTAATGCCCTGCCCTCATCAATCATCTTTGTCACTTCCTCAAAAAACTCAATTAAGCTCGAGAGACACCAACTTCCCTGCACAAAGCCATGCTGCCTATTGCTAATAAGTCCATACTTTTCCAAATGTGAGTAAATCATATTCCTAACAAACTTCTCCAATAATTTCCCAAACATTGATGTAAAGCTCACTGGCCTGCAACTTCTCAGATTATTGCTGTGGCCCTTCTCGAACAAAGGAACAATGTTGGCTATTCTCTAATCCTCTGGGACCTCTTCTTTCACTAAAGAGGATATAACATTTTATACAAGGCCCCAGCAATTTCCTTACCTGCCTCCCTCAGCATTCCGCGATGGAACTCCACAGATCCTGGGGACTTGTCTACCTTAATGCTTTTTAAAACACCCAACACCACCTCCTTTATTATAATGACATGCCCCAGAATATCAATATATCTCTCCTGCGACTCACCATCCACCATGTCCTTCTCTTTTATGAATACCAATGCAAGGGTTCATCAAAAACCTCACTCACATGCTCCAGCTTCATGCATAAATTTCCTCCTTTGTCCTTGCGAGGACCTACCCTTTCTCGAGCTACCCAGGATGTTGGAGCAGAAGGTCATTCAGCCCCTTGAGTCTGCTCCACCTTTCATGGAGGTCATAGTTCATCTTACAATCCTCAACTTCACTTTCCTGCTTTACCTTATAACCTTCAATTCCCTGACTGATTAGAAATGGTCTATCTCAGCCTTGAATACAGTTAACGACCCAACCTCCACAGTGAAGAATACCAGAGTCATGACACTCAGAAAAAAATTCTGCCTCACATGGATATGGATGATAGTATAAGGTAGGGGTAGAGGTTAGATAGACCTTAGGATTAGGGTAAAAGTTCGGCACAACATCGTGGGCCGAAGGGCCTGTACTGTGCTGTACTGTTCTATGTTCCATATCTTGTCTTACATGGGAAACCCCCTACTTTGGGATTATGCTCTCTGATCCTACATTCTTCCACAAGGGTAAACAACCTCCCCGTACCTACTTGTCGACCCCCCTTAAGAATTCTGTGTTTCATTAAGGTCTCCTCTCACTCTTCTAAACTTCACGGAGTGAAGCTCAACTGACCTTACAAGAAAATCATTCCAAACCCAGTATCAGCCTGGTGAACCTTGTCTGGTCTGCCTCCAATGCTAGCATATATTTCCTTAAAGAGCCCAAAACTGTTCAGAGTATTCCTTTAAAGTTTGACTCATGCAATTTTAGCAAGACTTCCCTATTTTAATATTCCATTCACTTTGACACAAAGGCCAACATTCCATTTGCCTTTCCTACTAGACATTGTTTTCCCTCATGTCATCATTGCTTCTCTTGCTGGTCACATTCTGGTTCTCCCAACATTCCTATCAACGGGAATGGTTTTCTCTATTTATCTCCTTGTACTTTCCGCATTAATAAAATCCAGAAGACTGTATGCTTTATTAACCACTGTCTCAGCAGTCCTATCCTTCCATATCATACCCTTTATTTTATCCTGTCTCTCCATGTTCTTCCTACCAAATTACATTACTTCATACTTCTCTGCATTGACATTCATGTCTCACCTATTCACCCACTTCACCAACTTTTCCACGTCTTTTTGAAGTTCTATAGTGTCCTCCTCTCAGTTTACAATTCTTCCAAATTTCGTCTCTCAAGACACGTGTAGTGTCTCCCACCCGCCTCCTCCTCTAACCGAAAAAAAAAGACTCTGTGGTGCGTTGAGAAGGTAAGGTTTTTGTTTTTCTTTTTCTTTTTTTTAATCGTGTGCTGGTAAGTAGAGTGATTGGTAATAAATTTTTCATTTCATTTATTTGTTATTTGATATTATAGTAGGACTAAGTTAAGCTTAAGAGTAAAAATGGCAGGAGATCCCAGATCCGTGTTATGCTCGTCTTGCTCAATGTGGGAGCTCAGGGATGCGGCTGATGTCCCTGACTCCTACACGTGCAGGAAGGGTGTCCAGCTGCAGCTCTTGTTAGACGCATGATGGCTCTGGAGCTGCGGATGGACTCACTTTGGAGCATCCGCGATGCTGAGGAAGTCGTGGATAGCACATTTAGCAAATTGGTCAAAGTGCAGATTAGGATTGCTGAGAGAGAAAGGGAATGGGTGACCAAAAGACAGAGAAAAAGCAGGAAGGCAGTGCAGGTGTCCCCTGCGGTCATCTCCCTCCAAAACAGGTACACCGTTTTGGATACTGTTGGGGGGAGATGGCTCACCAGGGGAAGGCAGCAGTGTCCAGGTTCATGGCGCCATGGCTGGCTCTGCTGTACAGAAGGGCGGGAAAAAGAGTGGAAGGGCTATAGTCATAGGGGATTTGATTGTAAGGGGAGTAGATAGGTGGTTCTGTGGTTGAAAATGAGACTCCCAAATGGTATGTTGCCTCCCAGGTGCATGGGTCAGGGATGTCTTGGATCGACTGCAGGACATTCTGAAGGGGGAGGATGAACAGCCAGCTGTCGTGGTGTATATAGGCACCAATGATATAGGTAATAAACAGGATGAGGTCCTACAAGCAGAATTTAGGGAGTTAGGAGCCAAGTTAAAAAGTAGGACCTGAGAGGTAGTAATCTCAGGATTGCGACCAGTGGTACATGCAAGTCAGAGTAGAAATGAAAGAATAGACAGGATAAATGAGTGGCTTGAGAGATGGGACAGGAGGGAGGGGTTCAGATTTTTGGGACATTAGGACCGGTTCTGGGGGAGGTGGGACTATTACAAATCGGACGGTCTACATCTGGGCAGGACTGGAACCAATGTCCTAGGGGATGCTTTTGTTAACGCTGTTGGGGAGGGTTTAAACTAATGTGGCAGGGGGATGGGAACCAAATGAGGAGGTTAGTGGACAGCAAGGAGGTAGTAACTAAAGCCTATAAGGAACTAGATAATAAAGTCAGTGAGACTAATGGGAAGAGTAGGCAGAGAGCAGATGATGAACGCAAAGGGTCAAGTGATCGGAGGTGCATTTGTTTTAATGCGAGAAGTGTAGTAGGTAAGGCAGATGAACTTAGGGCTTGGATTAGTACCTGGGAGGATGATGTTATTGCTATTACTGAGAATTGGTTGAGGGAAGGGCAAGATTGCCAACTAAATATCCCAGGATATAGATGCTTCAGGTGGGATAGAGAGGGAGGTAAAAGGGGTGGAGGATTTGCATTACCGGTCAAAGAGGATATCACAGCTGTGCTGAAAGAGGGCACTGTGGAGGACTCGAGCAGTGAGGCAATATGGGCAGAGCTCAGAAATAGGAAGGGTGCAGTAACAATGCTGGGGCTGTACTACAGCTAGCGTGAGATAGAGGTACAAATATGTAGACAGATTATGGAAAGATGTAGGAGCAACAGGGTGGTTGTGATGGGAGATTTTAATTTTCAAAATATTAACTTAGTGTTAGGGGTTTAGATGGAGCAGAATTTGTAAGGAACTTCCAGGAGGGTTTTATGGAGCAGTATGTAAATAGTCCAACTCGGGAAGGGGCCTGGCCAGGTGGTTGAAGTTTCAGTAGGGGATTACTTTGGGAATAGTGATCACAATTCTGTAAGTTTTAGAATACTCATGGACAAAGACGAGAGTGGTCTTAAAGGAAGAGTGCTAAATTGGGGGAGGGCCAACTATAGCAAAATTCGACAGGAGCTGGGAAATGTGGATTGGGAGCAGCTGTTTGAGTGCAGGACATGTCCCTGTGAAAATGAGGGATACAAAGGGCAAGATTAGGGAACCATGGATGACAGGTGAAATTGTGAGACGAGCAAAGAGGTAAAAGGAAGCATACATAAGGTCGAGGCGACTGAAAACAGACGAAGCTTTGGAAGAATATCGGGAAAGTAGGACCAATCTGAAATGAGGAACTAAGAGGGCTAAAAGGGGTCATGAAATATCTTTAGCAAACAGGGTGAAGGAAAATCCCAAAGCCTTTTATTCGTACATAAGGAGCAAGAAGGTAACTAGAGAAAGGGTTGGCCCACTCAGGGACAAAAGAGGGAAGTTATGCGAGGAGTCAGAGAAAATGAGTGAGATTTTTAATGAGTACTTTGCGTCAGTATTCACCGAGGAGAGGGACAGGATGGATGTTGAGGTTAGGGTTAGATGTTTGATTACTCTAGGTCAAGTTGGCATAAGGAGGCGGGGAAGTGTTGGGTACTCTAAAAGGCATTAGGGTGGACAAGTCCCCAGGTCCGGACGGGATCTATCCCAGGTTACTGAGGGAAGCAAGAGAGGAAATAGCTGGGACCTTAACAGATATCTTTGCAGCATCCTTGAGCACAGGTGAGGTCCAGGAGGACTGGAGAATTGCTAATGTTGTCCCCTTGTTTAAGAAGGGTAGCAAGGATAATCCAGCTTAATTACAGACTGGTGAGCCTGACGTCAGTGGTGGGGAAGCTGCTGGAGAAGATACTGAGGGATAGGATCTATTTACATTTGGAAGAAAATGGGCTTATTAGTGATAGGCAGCATGGTTTTGTGCAAGGAAGGTCATGTCTTACCAACTTGATAGAATTCTTTGAGGAAGTGACAAAGTTGATAGATGAGGGAAGGGCTGTAGATGTCATATACATGGACTTCAGTAAGGCGTTTGATAAGGTTCCCCATGGTAGGCTGATGGAGAAAGTGAAGTCGCATGGGGTCCAGGGTGTACTAGCTAGATGGATAGAGAACTGGCTGGGCAACAGGAGACAGAGAGTCGTAGTGGAAGGGAGTTTCTCAAAATGGAGAACTGTGACTGGTGGTGTTCCGCAGGGATCCGTGTTGGGACCACTGTTGTTTGTGATACACATAAATGATCTGGAGGAAGGTATTGATGGCCTGATTACCAAGTTTGCAGATGACACTAAGATTGGTGGAGTAGCAGATAGTGAAGGGGCCTGTCGGAGAATGCAGTAGAATATAGATAGATTGGAGAGTTGGGCGGAGAAATGGCAGATGGAGTTCAATCCAGGCAAATGCGAGGTGATGCATTTTGGAAGATCCAATTCAAGAGCGAACAATACGGTAAACGGAAAAGCCCTGGGGAAAATTGATGCACAGAGAGATCTGGTGGTTCAGGTCCATTGTACCCTGAAGGTGGCAACGCAGGTGGATAGAGTGGTCAAGAAGGCATACGGCATGCTTTCATTCATCAGACGGGGTATTGAGTACAAGAGTTGGCAGGTCATGTTACAGTTGTATAGGACTTTGGTTCGACCACATTTGGACTACTGCGTACAGTTCTGGTCGGCACATTACCAAAAGGACGTGGATGCTTTGGAGAGGTTCACCAGGATGTTGCCTGGTATGGAGGGCGCTAGCTACAAAGAGAGGTTGAGTAGATTAGGATTAATTACATTGGAAAGACAGAGGTTGAGGGGGGAACCTGATTGAGGTCTACAAAATCATGAGAGGTATAAGACAGGGTGGATAGCAAGAAGCTCTTTCCCCCAGAGTGGGGGACTCAATTACTAGGGGTCACGATTTCAAGGCAAGGGGGGAAAAGTTTAAGGGAGATATGTGTGGAAAGTTCTTTACGCAGAGGGTGGGGGGTGCCTGGAACGCGTTGCCAGCAGAGGTGGTACAGGTGGGCACGATAGCATCGTTTAAGATGTATCTAGACAGATACATGAATGGGCAGGGAGCAGAGGGATACAGATCCTTGGAAAATAGGCGACAGGTTTAGATAGAGGATCTGGATCGGTGCAGGCTTGGAGGGCCGAAGGGCCTGTTCCTGTGCTGCAATGGTCTTTGTTCTTTGTTTGTTCATTTCATACGAACAGTCCAAGGAACAAGGGTAGGCCACTCGGCCCTTGAGCCTGCTCTGCCATTCAACAAAATCTTGACTGATCTGATTTTAACCTCAATCCTACATATCCCTGAGAATCTTTCATCCTCTTGATAATCAAGGATATCAAGAACCTCTGCCTTAATTAAAGATTCTGTATCCACTACCTTCTGAGGAAGAGAAGTCCAAAGACACTCAAACCTCGGAGAAATTGTTTCCTGCCTCAAATGGGCTACCCTTATTTTTAAACTATGACCTCTCATTCTAGCTCTAGCTTCTTCCACATCTGTCCAGGCAAGTCCCCTCACCTCTGACTAAACTCAACAGAATACAGGCCTCTTCCGTACCTACACCGGCCCTAAACCCCACCTCTTCCTCCGTTACATTGATGACTGTATCGGTGCCGCCTCGTGCTCCCACGAGGAGCTCGAACAGTTCATACACTTCACTAACACCTTCCACCCCAACCTTAAGTTTACCTGGACCATCTCTAACACCTCTCTCCCCTTCCTGGACCTCTCTGTCTCCATATTGGGCAACCACCTAGAAACCGATATTCATTTCAAGCCCACCGACTCCCACAGCTACCTAGAATACTCCTCCTCCCACCCACCTTCCTGCAAAAATGCTATCCCCTATTCCCAATTCCTTCGCCTCCGCCGCATCTGCTCCCAGGATGAGGCATTCCACTCCCGTACATCTCAGTTGTCCTCGTTTTTCAAGGACCGTAACTTCCCCTCCTCGGTGGTCGAGAACGCCCTCAACCGTGTCTCCCACATCTCCCGCACCTCATCCCTCACACCCCGTCCACGCAATAAAAACCAAAAAAGAATCCCCCTCGTCCTCACGTACCACCCCACCAACATCCGGATCCAACGCATCATCCTCCGACACTTCCGCCATCTGCAATCCGACCCCACCACCAAAGACATCTTTCCCTCCCCACC
>NC_063348.1:330284-352033 GCF_021869965.1 Rhincodon typus | reverse complement strand
TCTGATGCTGCTTGGTCTGCTGTGTTCATCCAGCTCTACACCTTGTTATCTCAGATTCTCCAGCATCGGCATTTCCTACTATCTCTGCCATGAGATCAGGCTCTGAAGTGTTGGAAATCAATATTGAGTCCATAAGTTTGTAAAGAGCTTAAGCAGAAAATGAGGTGTTGTTCCTTGAGCTTGTGTTTTGCTTCGTTGATACATGGCAGCAGGCCCAGGACAGAAATGTTAGCATGAGAGCAACTGGATGGTCAGGGTCATTCCTGCACATCTCACAGACATGTTTCACACATTGCTCATGCAGCCTGTATTTGGTCTCACCGAAGGAAACTGCGATGTGAGCAGCAAATGCAGCAGACTAGATTGAAAGAAGTACAAGTGAAATGCTGCTTCACTTGAAGTTGTGTTTGGGACCTTGGACAGTGAGGAGGGAGGAGGTGAATGGGCAAGTGTTACACCTGTGATTGCATGGGAAGGTGCCCTGAGGGGACTGAGGAAATGTTGGGAATGATGCAGGAGTGGACCAGACTGTTATGGAGGGAACAGTCCCTGCGGAACGCAAACAGTGGAGGGGAGGAGGAAAGTGTGTTTCGTGGCATCCAGCTGGAGGTGGTGGAAATAGTGAAGGATGATCCTCTGAATGCTGAGACTGGTGGGGTGGAAAGTGAGGACAAGAGGAACCTTGTTCTGGTTCTGGGAGAGGAAGTAAGATGTGAGGGCAGAAGCTTGGGTGATAGTTCAGATACAGCTGAAGACACTACCGACCACAATGGAGGGAAGTTCTTGGCTGAAAGAAAAGGAGATAATGTCAGAGGCACCCCAGTGGAAAGTGACATCTTCAGATCATTTGCAACAGACAGGTTGGGAGAACAGAATGGTGACCTTGCAGGAAACAGGGTGTGCGGGAGTGTAACCACAGTAATAATGGGAGTCGGCGTGTTTGTAACCAATATTGGTTGACAGCCTATCCTCAGATCAAGGAAGGGAAGGAAAAAGCCTAATATGGATCAAATGAAGGTGAGAGTAGGGTGGAAATTAAAAGCAATACTGATGAATGTTTTCAAATCTGAAAGAGGGCAGCAGGTGGCACCAGTGACATCATCAATGCATTGGAGAAAGAGTTGCGAGTGCATGGCAACAACGCATAGCGCACAAAGAGACCCATGTGGATAACAATGGCTTTGGATGCTGTCCTTTGGGAGAAAGTGAGATGAGTTAAATGAGACATTGTTCAAGGTGAAAATGAGCTCAGTTAGGTGAAGGAGGATGGTGGTGGATGGGGACTGATCAGGCCTCTTTTTAAGGAAGAAACAGAGAGCTTTCAGATTATCTTGATGGGGATGGGTGTGAAGAGGTGGCTAGAGCCAGAAAATCAGAAACTGTGGAACTGATGTAAATTCCCAGTAGGATCAGAAATGTGTAAGAGGGTAGAGACTGAACAAGGGGAACTGAATCAAGTCAGGTTGAGAAGAAATGAGTTCAGTGAGACAGGAACAGGCTGAAACGATGGGTCTTCTAGGGCAATCTCATTTATGGATTTTGGGAAGGTGGTAGAAGTGGGCTCTGTGGAAACTGTAGTGGGGAGATCTGCAGAGGAGATGAAGTCAGTCACAGTCCTGGAAACAACAGTTTGATGTTCAATGGTGGGGTCATGGTTGTCGGGGTGGGGGGAATAGGAGGAAATGTCTGAGAGTTGGTGCTCAGCCTCAGCCAGGTAGAGATTGACACATCTGACCACAACAGCATCACCCTAGTCAGCAGGTTGGAGACCAAGATAGGGCTTGTCCTTGAGAGAACAACGTGTTCAGAGGAAAAGAAGTTAGAGTTGGGGAAGGAAGCAGAGAAATGAAGGTGGGTATGTCATGTCACCATTTCTCATTGAAGAGGTAATTGCAGGGAAAAGGCAAGAAGGAAGGGCACAAGTGTCGGAGACAGGTGATAGGGTCTGTGTAGTGGAGAGAGGACTCCCAGCCAAAGAATGGAATTTGAAATAGGTTTATTGTCACATATTCATATGAGTAAAATGAAAAGTTTACAAGTCACCACTTATGGCACCATCTTAGGTACAAAGATACCTAGCTATAGAATCTTGGTGCAAAGCAGAAAATTAGAGAAAACAAAGTTAACAGTTCAACACCACAGTCCATAAGTGCCTGGACAAGCTGGGCTCATACTCCTCAAAAGGGCTCGACCTTGCCCCTGCCACTGGACCGGGCTGTTGATCTCACCACCTTGCAGACTGCTCCTGCCACCACCAGAGGAACCCTATTCCTTGTCCTGCTGCTGCCTCAAGCTGCCTCAGGCTGTCGGCTCCCACTCTCACCACCGGCTCCTCGAGATGCCTGGTGTTCAGGGACAGGGATTGCGTCTGTGTCTGCACTGACTCGTGTTCAGGGACAGAGATTGTGTCTGCACTGATGGGTGTTCACTGGCTGTGACTGTATCTGTGTCTGCACTGACTGGTTTTCAGGGATTCTGTCTCTGTCTGCACTGACTGGTGTTCAGGGACTATATCTGTGTCTGCATTGACTGGCTTTCAGGGACTGTGTGTGTGTCTGTGTCTGTAGCCGACTGTTGTTCAGGAGTCCTGACTGTATCTGTGGTTGCACTGACTGGTGTTCAGGGACAGGGACTGTGTCTGCACTGTCTGGTGTTCAGGGACAGGGACTGTGTCTGTGTCTGCACTGATGGGTGTTCAGGGACTGTGTATGTCTGTGTCTGCACTGAAAGATATTCAGGGGCTGTGTTTATGTACACTCACTGCTGCTTTTTTCGCCCCAGTCTGGCACTCAACAGCGGTTGATGACGTGGTTGACAGTTTTGGAACATTTGGAGGTTTTCACTGAGATGTGCTCGGCCAAGTTTTGGGGCGAGAAGTGTCGATGGCTGGTGATTATCCTCATCCAGTTAGCTAAGTAAGTGTACAGCACTGAAATTCACTCGTTCCTTGTCTGCTGTCCCTACTGCCAGCTCATTTTCCAACACTTCTGTATATAAGACTGGCACATTGCTGGACCAGCCGTGGTTGATCTCCTGGCCCTTTTGCCTCCATGACCTAGCATGCTGCTCTGAACAGGTCCCATCCCAGCACTCAGTTCCCATGTGCTCCTGCTCCTTCTGCCTCATGCACTCTTTCCCACACGCAGTGTTCTCCCCCTCAACCTGATCAGGTGAAGAAAGGGAACCCCCTCCCAAATATTACCTTCCTTAATTGACTGCCCCAGAGATTTGATCTTCTTTTCAGCGCAAGTTGTACCTCGCTAATGAAAATGTAGTTACTTGATGTCAGTTACCGCTCTTCAACAGCCAGTTATAAGGTTATTTTGAGTACAAGGAAGGGGAATTTTATTGTCTGCCAGCCCTGAGAGAAATTATGGAGATGTGTCATCAAGCATATACATAGGTGCAAAGTTAAAAGGGAATGTCTGGTACAAAAGAAAGATGGCAAAGTTCTACAGTCCTTCTGTGTGGTTTTCAAATGAAACAGCAGTTGCTTAGTTGATGTTTTATATTCAGTCGTAGCAAATATTTGAGCTCAGAGGGTCAGAGTTGTTATGGTATAGAAGGAGGCCATTCAGTCCATTGTGTCTGCATCAATTCTGAGCATTTTGACTTGCTGGTAATTTCTTGCTTGTACCCCATAAACATGCATGTTGTTCTGAATTAATTAGTCATCCAATGCCCTCTTGAATGTCTCAATTGAACATGTATCAATGTTTGTATGTGGCAGTGGCTGAGGAAACTGGAAGTGAATGTGTCAGCATGCTACTTGGCATGTGCAGACCCTTAGAGTGACTGTACGGCCACATCTCAAAGAGAATGTCAGCCTCCATCACGTTACCAGGTAGTGCATTTCAGACTCTAATGATTGACTGTGAAAAAACAATTTTTCTCACCTTGCATTTGCTTCTTTTGCAAAGCACTTTAAGTCTGTGACCTCTGGTTTTCAATCCTTTTCTGACCAGGAATGTTTCTCCCGTTCTACTCTGTCCAGACCTCCTATGATTTCAATCAAATCATATGATCATTCAGTAATGAAGACGCCCTTTGGCCCATCATGTCTCTACCATCAAAAATATACCACTACCTACATTAGTCCTACTTTGCTGCACTAGGCCCATAGTCTTTAATGTGATGACATTTCAGGTGCTTATCCAAGCACTTTTTAAAGGTTCTGAGGTTTTCCATCTCAACTACCCTCCCAAGCAGTGCATTCCAGACCCCACCACTCTCTGGATGAAAAAACCTTTCCTCAGATCCCCTCGAAACCATTAACTTGAAAATTATATCCCCTTGTTATTGACCCTTCAACTAAGGGTAACCATTACTATCTCTTCACCCTGTCCATTCCCCTCAATCTTATACACCTCAATCCAGTCTCCCCTCAACCTTTTCTTCTCTAAAGAGAACATCCAGCCTCTCTCTGTAGCTGAAATGCTCCATCCCAGGCAACATCCTGGTGAATCTCTTTTGCACCCCGTCCAGTGCAATCACATCCTTCCTATAGTGTAGTGACCAGAACTGCACACAGTACTCCAGCTGTGGTCTAACCAAAGTTCTGTACAGCTTTAATGCAACCATCCTGCTCTTGTAATCAATGCCTCAACTATAAAGTACAGTGTCTCACATGCCATCTTAACAACCCCATATTACCCTGTCCTGCCACTTTCAAGGGTCTGTGGATAATCCCCTCAAGATCCCTCTGTTCCTCTCAGTTTCCTAGTGTCTTGTCACTCATCAGGTATTCCCTTATTTTGTTCCTTCTTCCAATATGCATCACCTCACACATGGAGGTTTAAATTCCATCTGCCACTGTTCTGCTCATCTGACCAATCCATTTATATCCTTCTGTAACCTGATACCTTCCTCCACACTGTCAACCACCCAGTCAATCTTTGTGTCATTAACAAACCAACTAATCATCCTTCCCACATTCTTATTGACATTATTTATGCATATCATAAACAATAAGCGACCCAGCACTGAACCCTGTGGTATGCCGCTATACACTGGGCTCCAGTCTCTCAAACTGCTTTCTACCACCACTTTTTGTCTCCTCTCTAAGCCAATTTTAGATCCAACTTGCCAAGTTACTGTGGACCTATATGCTTTTACCTTCTTTATCAGTTTCCCATTTGGGATCTTGTCAAAGACCTTGCTGAAATCCGTCTAAGCTACATCAACTACCCTACCCTCATCCAAACACTTGGTCACCTCCTCGAAAGGTTCCACCAGATTTGTTAGGCATGACCTCCCTCTGACAAAGCCATTCTGACTATCCTTGATCAAACCATGTCTCTCTAAATGAAGATTAAATTTCTTCTTCAGTATTTTCTCCATGACTTTCCCTACTACTGATGTTAAACTTAATGGTCTATAGGTCCCTGGTTCTCTACCAACTTTCTTGTAAAGTGGAACCACATTAGTTGTCCTCTAGTTATCTGGCACCTCCCCCAAGAAACAACTTGAAAATTTGGACCAGGGCCCCTTTTATTTCCTCCCCATGTCTCACAGCGGCCTAGGAAATAAGTTGTTCAAACCTAGATTTGTCTACTTCTAAATCCTCCAAAACCTCCATGCTTCTTCGATCAATCTGCTCAAGAACTTCATAGTCCATCTTCTTGAATTCTGTACTTGCATCATCCTCCTCCTGAGTAAAGACAGATGTGAAGTACTCATTTAGCACTTAGCAATGTTCTGTGGCTTCACATACAGATTGCGCCCCCCCGCCCAATTCAACCAGCAACGATTAGCTAATTGGTCTGTGCCATTATTGAAGTTAAAGGCTCTCTGCCTGCCACTGTGATTTGATTGGCTCTGAGGCAGCTGACCACCGTGTGAGTATGAATTTTGAGCGTTGTGAGATTGCGTTCAAAGAACCAGACGACCAGGATCAGTGAGTGGCAAAAATAGCCTCTTTATTGTACATTCACAGCAGTACGGTGTAAGGCGAAATAGAATCCCCTGTCATAGCTCAAAAGCAGGCATTTTATACAGAATTCAAGCAGACATTAACATTCTAATTCTTGAGTATTAAGCAGTAGACATTGTACAAAAACTGTTTTGCAGGAAATCGGAGATGGTTTAAACATGTGCTAAATGTTACCGGTTATTGTTGAGTGTTAATGGTTATTTTAATGAGATTAGAGTGTCCTTGCATAATTCAAAAGGTGTTAGTCTTGTTATTTTCAAGGTTAGAATTTTAAAGTTAGGAAAAGGCATCTTATGCTTTTTAAATAAAAGTCTGAGTTCCCAACAGTTTTGATTGTCTGTGGTTCTATTTACTATCATTCATTCATTCATTCATTCGGTTTCATGGTCACACCTGTTGTAGTAGTCCTGTCAGTTTCATTGTTTCATTCATTCATTCAAGGTCGCGCGGGTCTGGACATGGCGCCATTAGTTTTATTAGTAGGTTAAAGGTTGCTTACATATACTGCATAACGTTTGTTAGTTTTATTAGTGGGGTAAAGTTTTATATACATGTTGAATAAAAACTTGGGACAAGTACCTGGCTACATAATATACAGGAAAAGTCTGCAGGGCTATCCAATTATCACCTTTGACTGATATTTGGAGTTACTCTAGCTGGAGGGAGAAGATAAACGACTTGGTAATAGCAGCTATTCAGTTGGATTTTAATATCAAATAACACTGTTTTTGGTGTGGGGGTGCAAAAAGGTTCCATCCCGTAGTGTCTGTGCAGTTTTGTTAGCTGTCACGCCTGACTGCACCTCTGAATGGAATGTCAGTCTTGTTTAAATGGGGTTGTTTACATAGCGCGTTATGCATGACTGCACTTTCAAGTGGGATGTAACCGCAAATTGAAGTGGTTGTAACCTGATATGGTAGCGAACCCCTGAATTAGTTTGAATGGGGGCTGGCTAGTACATGGAAACCTGCAGTTAGTATTATAACCACGAATTAGTGGATTAATGGATTAATAGACATGATTTATGGAGTTATATTAAAAGTTGTTAACACCTTTGAATTCTGATATGTCAGCGTGCAGCCATCAGATCTCTGAGAGGGAAGGAGCTTTCCTTTCTCGTAGTAATAGCCACTCAAGCTTGATGCAAGCAAGTTTATTTTTCCCTCATCAGTTAACCAGTAAGTCAGAGGTTTCTAAGTGCGAATCAGCTACCCTGTGCCTCATGCAGGCAAATGAAAGTATGTGGAGAAGGAAGATCATGGAGCAGCAAGCAAAAAGATTCATCTCAATGAACTCTGTGGACATAGAGCATTGAACTGTCTTCCCAGTTTTTTTCCTTCCTTTTTTTGTCTGTTTATAAGGGTGGGCCTTAGAGTTTGGGGGCTCGTCCAGGATTGATTTGAAACAGCCGCAACAAGGATCTGGGTGTGGTATTCATAAATAACACAGTGAAGGAAAATTCTGTACTGCATTTAAGACATGGTGTTAGAAATAGCAAAAGATTTCCTAAAGGTAGCTGAGTTGTCACAACTTGTCTTAAGGCAACTTACATAGGCCAGGCTGTTTGAATTAATGTGTAATCTGGAAGTATCTTTGCTTGGCAGAGCTAGGAAAACAGAAATAATTGAGGTACTAGCACAACACTTGGGTTCAGAGGAATGACAGGACAGACCAGGTACTTATAGAATCATTGAATTCCTACAGTTTGGGAGGAGGCCATTCAACCGATCGAGTCCACACTGACCCACTGAAGAGCATCCCACCCAGACTCACCCCCCTACCATATCCCTGTAACTCTCTTGCATTTCCCACGGCCAATCCACCTAACCTGTACATCTTTGGATTTGGTACTCATGGGAGTGAAACATTGGAATAAAGTGAAGTTCAGTTACAGGGAATGCAGCTTGAGCATGAAGAGAGAAAGGAGATGGGATAAAACAAAAAGGAAGGGGCAAAGGAAAATGAGGAAAGGGAGACGACGATGGAAAGGAATAGAGTGGAGATGAGAAAACTTGTATTAGTATTGCAGAGGGAAAGCGAAAAGAAAAAACATTAGTATAAGCTTAAAATGATTTCATTGAACCAGGAGACATCAGATGCTGATACAGCGAGGAGAGTCTGAATCATAACGTGAAGTCCACTAAGGAAATGTTTATATTTGCATTTGCAAAGGCCCTACCAAAATTTGAGGAAAAGGATGGGAAGGCGTTCTTCATGTCATGTTAGAAAATGGCTAGATAAATGAATAGGGCAAAAGAAGACTGGGCATTGCTTGTGCAGAGTAAGTTGAGAGGTAATACACGGAAAATTTATACTTCACTATTAGAGGAGGTTTCTCAGGACTAGTACACTGTAAAGAAAGCTATTATGCCTGCAGATGAGTTGGTTTCTAAGGCACATAGACAAAGATGCCAGAATTTGGGGAAATGGCCGGGCCAGATTTCCTAGCTTTTCCTGTCTTTCCATTAGTTTTTTTAACACCCCTCCCCTATCTGTACACCTGTCTTTGTGTGTGTGAGGGGGAGTTTATAAGGGGTTGGAGTTTTAACTTGTGCCAGTGGTTTTTTAAATGTTTATCAGTAGCTTAAGTCTAATTAATTGTAATAAATAGTCATTCTTGTTAAATACAGAAACTTTGTCTGTGCTTTGTCAACCAAGGTGTAAAAAAACAGGTAAATTGGGGAATTTTGTGTACTAATTTTAAAATCCATAATTTTTATCATGACTAGTGGGGCTCAATTTCCAGCGCACTATCACCTCTGCTCTGCCCGCACCAAATGCCCACGATCAGGACGGTAGGGCTGAAGTGCAACCAAAAATACAACAAAAGATTTTTCAAATAACTAAAAAGGGGATGCAAACACTAAAAGCCAATATGATCCACGGACTCCATAACGCCACAAAATAAATAGTTGGGCTGAGTGTTGCAGTCTGCAATTATAAGGGACTTGTGTGGCAATGCCCATCCCCACCCCATGTCCATGATTTCAGGTGATGGATGGCATTGGCCACAAGCTTGAAGTCCACTGCTGCCCTATTTGTCAATTCCTGTAGAAATACCCAGCCCAGGCCCTGCCACCCAGCATGTTCTGATTCTGATCACCCCTACAGCTACAGCCCTCCCCTCCACCGCCACTCAAAACTGCAATGGTGGAGGTGCGAATTCCTGAGCAACGGCTCTCTGAAGATAGCCACTACTCCCGACGGTAGGAAGACCCACCGTGAGTCGACCATATTCCAGACATTGATCAGGGTCCTGGCATCCAGAGGGAGACCTGAAGACCCTCACGGTCCATGAACAGGAGCCATGTGTCACCATTGAGGTTGCACCCCTGGCAAAAGCAATACATTGCCAGGGTGCAGCATCTGGGGGATGTTTGATGTAAAGGTATTGCTGCAGGGTCCAAACGTAGGAAGCCGCCACCGGGATGTGGTGGCACAAAGTGACTGACCACCCTCCTCAATGGGGAGAATATGCCACAACCCAGCACATCATCTTGTCCCAGAAGAAATGAGCCAACATCCTCTGGATTTTTGTGATAATACCAGGAGGAGGGCTCAAAGGGACCAGTCAGTACCACAGCATGGAGGCCACCATTTGGTTTATTATCAGCAGCCAGCTCCCGTGTGATAGCATTCGGTGCAGTCCTATCCAACGGCCTAGGCAAGCAAAGACTGTGACCTCCAGCTCCTGCCAATTCACTGGTTGGGATTATTCAGCTAGGCTGAGTTATACCCCCAGATAGAGGAGTTGGGTAGTACTTTTTATGGAGATATTAGAAGAAAAAGGGTAGCAAGGGAAAGAGTAGATCCACTCAAAGACAAAGGAGGGAAGTTATACGTGGAGCCACAGGAAGTGGGAGAGATCCTTAATAAGTGTATTGGTATTCACCGAGGAGAAGGACATGACGCTAATGTTGCGGTCAGGGATGAGTGTGTGAATACTCTAGAGAATGTTAATATATTAAAGGGGGAAGTTTTGGGTATCCTAAATTGCAATAAGGTAGACAAGTCCCCAGGACCAGATGGGATCTATGCCTGGTTTCTAGGAGAGGCAGTGGAAGAAATGAGCAGCACGGTGGCTCAGTGGTTAATACTGCTGCCTCACAGCGCCAGGGACCCAGGTTCAGTTCCAGCCTCAGGCGACTGTCTGTGTGGAGTTTGCTCATTCTCCCCATGTCTACCCATGTTTCCTCCAGGTGCTCCGGTTTCCTCCCACAGTCCAAAGACATGCAGGGTAGGTGGATTGTCCATGCTAAATTGCCCATAGTGCCCAGGGATATTTAGGTTTGGTGGGGGGGGGAGGGGAGCGTGTTGGACATGGGAAATTAGGGGAATGGGTCTGGGTGGGATGCTCTTCAGAGGGGCAGTGTGGACTTGTCGGGCCGAATGGCCTATTTCCACACTAGGGATTCTGTGATTCTATGAAATAGCTGGGGCATTAGCAGATATCTTCACATTCTTTTTGACCACAGGCAAAGTTCCAGAGGACTGGAGATTAGCCAATATTGTTCCCTTGTTTAAGAAAGGAAGCAGGGATAATCCGGGAAAATATTGGCTGGTGAACCTGACGTCTGTGGTGGGGAAGCTCTTGGAGAAGATACTGAGGGACAAGATATATGCGCATTTGGAAGAAAATGGACTAGTTAATGACAGGCAACATGGTTTTGTACGGGAAAGGCCATGTCTCACAAACTAATTGAATTTTTTGAAGAGTTAATAAAGATAATTGATGAGGAATGGGCTGTGGATATCATTTATATGGACTTTAGTAAGACATTTGGCAGATTGGTACAAAAACTAAAATCACACGGGATTCGGGGTGGGCTGGCTAGATGGATACAAAACTGGCTTGGTCATAGAAGACAGAGGGTAGCGGTGGAAGGGTGTTTTTCAGAATGGAGACCGGTAACTAGTAGTGTTCCACAGGGATCTGTGTTAGGTCCTGTGTTGTTTGTAGTATATATAAATGATGTAGAGGAAAATGCGGGTGGTCTGATTAGTAAGTTTGCAGATGACACGAAGATTGGTGGAGTTGCTGATAGTGCTGACGATTATGAAAGGATACAACAGGATATAGATAAATTGGCAACTTGGGCACAGAAATGGCATATGGAGTTTGACCAGACAAATGCAAGGTAATGCCTTTTGGAGAATCAAATTTAGGTGTGAATTATAATGTAAATGGCAGAAGCCTTAGGAACACTAACATTCAGATGGGTCTGGGCATTCAGGTCCACAGTTCCCTACAAGGGCAACACAGGTGGCCAAAGTGATTAAGAAGGCATATGGCATGCTTGCCTTCATCGGCTGGGACTTGGAGGCGAAGAGTTGGCATAACCTGTTGAAGCGAAATAAAACCCTTCTTCGGAGTAATGTGTGCAGTTTTGGTCACCACGTTACCAGAAGGATGTAGAAGCTTTAGAGAGAGTGCAGAGAAGGTTCACCAGGATGTTGCGTGGTTTCTGGGGCATTGACTATGAGGAACAGTTAAAAAGACTAGGACTGTTTTCACTGGAAAGACGGCAGCTAAGAGGAGACCTGATACAAGGTCTACAAAATTATGACAGGCATAGATAGGGTGGATAGTCAGAGGCTTTTTCCCAGGGTTGAAGTTTCAATTACAAGGTGGCATAGGTTCAAGGTTAGAGGGGGAAAATTTAAAGGATATGTGCGAGGGAAGTTTTTCACGTAGACAGTGGTAGGAGCCTGAATGCACTGCCAGAGGAGGTGGTGGAAGTAGGCACATTGGCGACATTCAGGAGGTATCTGGATGGTTAGTTGAATAGGGAGGGAATAGAGGGATATGGACCGAATAAGGGCGGAAAGTTTGTTTTTTAGATTAGTTAGCGCATGATGACCAGCACAGGCTTAGAGGGCTGAAGGGCCTGTTCCTGTGCTGTACTTCCCTTTTGTTCTTTTGCTCTAGCTGAACGCCCCCACCCCTCCATAACTCCTTCAGCATGGGAATCGCCTCGCCATGACCAACCAGGAATCTGGAAAATTTGACCCAGGAGTCTGGAAAATTTGAAGTTTTTCCTGGCGAAAAAGGTGGCCAAGTACACCATCTGGCACTTGCACATCAGCTGGGTCGGTGAACATCAGGTGTACTTCTTTGGCGTAAACTGAATGATCTACCCCCTGCATCCGGCCCATGCAGAGGTAATCCCAACAACCATCCCTGCAAGACGCACAGGGAATACGGACAAGGGGCAGCCTGGACGCGCTCCTCTCCCAAAGGGAAGAGACCTGTTAATTTTAATCAGACACTCTGCAAGGTGTATAGAAGTCAGATCCGAGTGATGAACCGCATCCTGTACCTGGATGTTTGCAGAGTCCTGAGTAGATCCTTGTGATCCATCCTGACAAACCCCTTCTCCTGCTTGATGGACAATGCTTATTCCATTGAGATCCTGTCTCCTGTACAGTATACTGCAGTGGTTATTACACTGAGATCCTGTCCCCTGTATAATACTCTGCTGTGGTTATTACACTGAGATTCTGTCCCCTGTACAGTACAGTGCTGTGGTTATTACACTGAGATCCTGTCCCCTGTACAGTACACTGCAATGGTTATTACACTGAGATCCTGTCTCCTGTATAATACTTTGCGGTGGTTTAGCACACTTGCCTTCATTGCCCAGACCTTTGAGTATAGGAGTTGGGACATCTTCTTAAGGTTGTACATGGTGTTGGTGAGGCCTCTTCTGGAGTACCGTGTCCAGTTCTGGTCGCCCTGTTAGAGGAAGTATGTTAGTTAACCAGAAAGGGTTCAGAAAAGATGAGATAACAAGGTGTAGAGCTGGATGAACACCTTGTTATCTCAGATTCTCCAGCATCGGCAGTTCCTACTATCTTCAGAAAAGATGAACCAGGATGTTGCTGGGAGTGGAGGGTTTGAGACGTAAGCAGAGGCTGGATAGACTGGGATGTTTTTCACTGGAGCGTACGAGGTTGAAGCTGACCTTTAAAGAGGGGTGTAGATAAGGTGAATGGTAGGTATCTTTCCCTTAGGGTGGGGGATTTCAAGACAAGGGGGCATATTTTTATGGTGAGGGGAGAAAGATAGTAGTGCAGGTAGATAAGGTTGTAAAAAAGGCTTATGACATACTTGCCTTCATTGGAAGGGGCATTGAGAATAAGGATATATGAGTTATGCTGCAACTTTATAGAACTTTAATTAAGCCACACTTGGAATATTGCATACAGTTCTGGCCATCATACTAGCAGAAGGATGTGGATGCTTTGGAGAGGGTACAGAAAAGGTATACCAGGATGTTGCCTGGTATGGGAGATTTTAGTTGTGAAGAAAGGTTGGATAGACTAAGGTGAGTGGTAGAGCAAAGTGTGCAGAAGACACTGAAAGTCTGCAGAGGGATATAGATAGTCTAAATGAGTGGGCAAAGGTCTGGCAGATGGAGTACAATGTTGGTAAGTGTGAGGTCGTCCATTTTGGTAGGAATAACAGCAAAATGGACTATGTTTTAAACGGTAAAAAATTGCAGCACGCTGCTGTGCAGAGGGTCTTGGGTGTCCTTGTGCATGAATCACTGAAGGTGGGATTGCAGGTGCAGCAGGTGATTAAAAAGGCAAATGGAATTTTGTCTGCCATTGCTCGAGGGATGGAGTTTAAAAACAGGGAGGCTATGCTGCAGCTGTATAGGGTCCTGGTGAGGCCACACCTGGAGTACTGTGTGCAGTTTTGGTCTCCTTAATTGAGAAGAGATATACTAGCATTGGTGGGGGTGCAGAGGAGATTCACTCGGTTGATTCCAGAGTTGAGAGGGTTGGATTATGAGGAGAGACTGAGTAGACTGGGATTATACTCATTGGAATTCAGAAGAATGAGGGGAGATCTTATAGAAACGTATAAGATTATGAAGGGAATAGATAAAGTGGAGGCAGGGAGGTTGTTTCCGCTAGCAGGTGAAACTAGGACTAGAGGGCATCGCCTCAAAATAAAAGGAAGCGGATGTAGGACTGAGGTCAGGAAGAACTTCTTCACCCAAAGGGTTGTGAATCTGTGGAATTCCCTGCCCAGTGAAGTGGTTGAAGCTAACTCACTAAATGTTTTTAAGGCAAGGCTAGATAAATTTTTGAAAGGTAAAGGAATTAAGGGTTATGGTGAGTGGGTGGGTAAGTGGAGCTGAGTCTCAAAGACCAGCCATGATCTTATTAAATGGCGGGGTAGGCTCGAAGGGCCAGATGGCCTACTCCTGCTCCTAGTTCTTATGTTCTTATGTAGACTGGGTTTGTTTCACTGGAACACAGGAGGTTGAGGGGCTGTCAGACAGAAGTTTATAAGATTATGAATGGTGTGGATAGCATGGAAAGTATGAGACTTTTTCCTAGGGTGGAGGGGTCAATTACGAGGGTACACAGGTTCAAGGTGCAATAGGGAAAGTTTAAAAGAGATGTGCGAGACAGGTTTTTCACACAAAGGGTGGTGAGTGCCTAGAACGCACTGCCAGAGGTGGTGGTGGAAGCTGACAGAATAGCAGCATTCAAGAAGCAACTGGACAAATACATGTATAGGAGGGGAATAGAGAGATATGGATCCCATAAGTGAAGACAGTTTTAGTATGGAAGGGCAAAATGTGTTGGCAAAGGCTTCGAGGGCTGAAGGGCCTATTCCTGTGCTGTTTTGTTCTTTGTTCTTTGTTCTTCGTTTTGAAGTTGTCTGCTCTTTTAGGCAGATGAAAAAAGATTTAAAAAGATGGGAGGGGCAAATTTTTTACACAGAGAGTGGTTCGTATGTGGAATGAACTTCCAGAGGAAGTGGTGGATGTGGATACAGTTACACTTAAAAGTCATTTGGATCAGTACACAAATATCGAATGTTTGGAGGGATATGGGCCAAGCGCAGGTAGGTGGGACTAGTTTTGTTTGGGATTATGGTTGGCATGTGGACTAAAGGGTCTGTTTCCATGCTGCCTAATTGTTTGACAGGAAGGTGATTGACAGACCAGTAAGGTGGATCAGGTCCCGGACCAGATGGACATTGTCATGGATCCTCCAGCCCTGGACTGTGTTGAAGTGGTCAGTGGAGAAAATGTGATCCAACATGAGTGCCTAGTGAGATGACCACACCCTGGTGAGGATTTTGTAATCCATGTGGAGGAGGGTGACCGGATGCTTGTTCTTAAGTAAATGAAGGTGCCCCTTTGTCAGCAGGATGATGTCTGTGCCAAGATAGGGATAGCTCTCCAGCAGCAAAACATTACTCCAGGACTGCATAGTCACTCCCCAGAATGTCTCAGAATGCCCTGTGGAACTCCATGGTCAGCCCATCCAATCCTGGGTCGTCCCTTGAGAGTCGGGTGAGGGAGCCAGTTGGCTCCTCTGAAGTGACTGGGTGTTGAGCATCCTGGCATCCCCCGGGCCAGCCTGTGGCAGGTCCTCCCATAGAATTTGGTGAGCATCCTTGTTCGATGGATCTGGAGAGAAGAGAGCCGTGTAATAGCCTGAGGTCTGGGCTTTTATACTATCCTGATCCAAGATGAGCGACCTGTCATAGCTAGCAACACAAGGAGCTGTTGCCCCCGCCCTCACTGCCTTTTCAGAATATAGAAAAGGGGAGCAGCGTTTCAAGTCCTCGAGGAAGTAGATCCACAACTTCATGTATGCACCTCGGGACCTGATGATTTGCAGGTCCCTCAGCGCACCCTTCCTCTCTTCATACATTCCCTGCAAGGCTGGGTACTCATTAGGCTGACAGCTGTGGATTACATCAGTGTTTGCAGACAAACTGGAGTCGAGGGCTTGTGTACTATTGGAAATTTGGTTGGCACCGAGGTGTTCATTGCCTATGGACTAGTGGCCAGTTATCAATAGTGAAATCCTTCTGTCTGCCAACAACCGTCTGACTAGTTCTTAGGTAAGTTGGGGCTGGGAACAAGATAGAGAGAAGCCAACAGGTTTCCACCAGCCAGAGTATGCTCTCAGTTCCCTGCAGGAAGTCACTTTAATCCTGAAGAAAACAGTTTGTGTTTCCTTCAGCGAGTGCTGTCATTTGTGACTTTTAATTTTTCGGTCAGAAATCTTCTCATAAATGAACCAGCCACCCTGGGCAAATTGCAAACCAGTGGAGCATCCAGAGAAGGATGACTCAGAAGCAGCATCCTGACCAGGATAAGAATCATATTAACAAACCTTTTGAACGGGAACCACTGAACTGTTTATCTGCTTTTTCCCTCTGTCCATAACCCATGTTTTTACCTGTCTGTCTATCTGTGTGTGTAAAAGGAGAGTTTATAAGGAGATTAGAGGTTTAATTATCACTGTTATATGCCAATGGTTCATAAACTTTCGCCTGTAGCTAGAGTTACTTGTAATGAATTGTAGATTTTGATGGGTTTCTATAAACCTGGTTTGTGCTTTCTGTCAACCTGGGTCTGAAAAGCAGGTATATTGGGGAATCTTTGTTTATAATCTTTGACTTTTGTGACAACCACAAGGAATAGCACAGCTTGATTTCCAGTGCACTATTTCAGTGAGTCATAACGGCACATGAAATTTGTATGGCAGTACAGAAAACACTGGCATCATACATGGGTATTTAACATAGCCTGAACTTCATAAAGGCATAGTGCAGTTATGTAAAATATCACATGTAAAATTCTTAACATGTAACCAAACCAGCACACTTGATACCCATACCAGATTTTGAAGAATCATTCAGTTCACATATTAGTTGATTGTGCAGAGCCATTACCAAAAAGAAACGCAGGACATCATCTACACCCAAATTCCATTTGCTGCCCAATCCCACACTTTCTGGTTCCCGGCCAGGCTACCCTAACCTAACATTGCCTGCCGTCTCTCTGAGCCAGAAATCTCTGTACATTGCTTGATGGACCTGCATTTTTAGTGACTGATCTCCTGACAAGAGGACTCCTTTTTCTCTCTCTCTCTCAGAGCAACCCTAAGGATCCTGCTGCTGCACTGGTATAAGGCTGGAATCCAGACTTCTCCCCCCATTACGCCACTGGACAGAGAGAGACATCTACACAGGAGCAGCAGTGAAGGTGAGAGAGCAGCCCCTAGCTGTTCAGAAGAACATGGAAATACTGGGGAAATAATGAGGGAGACAGACAAGCAAGCTCACCGACCCCACAATCCCTACTCACTTCCACGGGCCACAAGCTCCCTCTGAAATCTTTTGCCCCGTGCTCCTCCTGTGGCACTGCACTCCACACTATCTGCCCCCTTCCTGTTGCTGCTCTCCCAACAACCTTCCCAAGCACCCGTCCCTATTTCCCCACTGCAAAACTTCCTGATCCTAAGATATTTCCTGTCATGTCCTCTCATCCCCTCACTCCACTGCTATGTCCCCATCTCTCATGCATTCTGTAACCTCAACTCCCTCCTGACCCAGCTCCCCACTCACAGAACTCCACCCCTCAACTAGCTTCCCTCCACCTCAACCAGCTCTTCCTCTCAGCCAGCTCCCTCCTCACCCTGCCCTCCTGCATTGTTGGACTTAACAAAATTTCATCACACTCTTATTTCACAGACAGTGTGACAGAGGCCGAGGTATCCTTACAGTCTACGTCTACTACCTTCATCGGACAGCGTTCGAAGAGAGTAGTAAGGACACTCAACAGTAGTGAGTGACTCGTCTTTTCCAGCTCCTAGAGAGTGTGTGTGTGTCTGTGTGTGTGTGTGTGTGTGTGTGTCTGCATTCGATCTGGTGCACTGTTACTCATTGAAATCCAGTCCTGGCTGATTATGCCAACTCTCAGATGCAAGGATCATTGCCATCAGTTCCACTTCCCACTCAAGGAACATGACCTGACAATCGGTTTCTTACTAAGACACAGCACTGAGGGAACGCTGCACTGTTGGAAGGTCAGTACTGAGGGAATTCTGCACTGTCGGGTGGTCCATACTGAGGGACTGCTGCACTGTCGGAAGGTCAGTGCTGAGAGAGCGCCGCATTGTCAGAGGGTCAGCACTGAGGGAGCGCCACATTGTCAGAGGGTCAGTACTGAGGGAGTGCCGCACTGTCGGAGGGTCAGTGCTGAGGGAGCGCTGCACTGTCGGAGGGTCAGTACTGACGAAGCCATGGAGGTCTACAGCACAGTAAAAGGTCCTTTGGCCCATTGCTTCTGGATTGGTCAAAACCATTCTAATCCCATTTTCCAGCAATTGGCCTGAAGCCTTACATGCTTTGGCATCACAAGTGAAAATCTAAATACTTTTCAAATGTTAGGGTTTCTGCAGCTACTGCCCTTATAAGCAGTGAGTTCCAGATTCCCACCAGCCCCTGGAGGAATTCTCTTTTCTCTCTCCTCTAAACCTCTGTCCCTTACCTTCAATCTATGGTCCCTGGTCATTGATCCCCCCCATGAAGTTTTTTCCTGTCTACCCTATCTATGCCCCTCATAATTTTATACATCTCAATCATGTCCCAGCTCCGTCTCCTCTGCTGTTAGGAAAACAACCCCAGTCTGTCCAACCTCTCTTCGTAACTGAAACCCTCCAGCCCAGGAAACAAGCTCGTAAATCTACTCTGCACTCTGTCCAGTGCTATCACATCCTTCCTAAAAATGTGGAGTCCAGAACTGCACACAGTACTCTATCTGTGGCCTAACCAATATTTTATGCAGTTCCAGCATAACCTCCTTGCTCATAAATTCTATGCCTCAACTAGTAAAGACAAGTATCCTATATGCCTTCTTAACCATTTTATTCACCAATCCAGATCCACCAAGGTCCCTCTGATCCTTGGTGCTTCCCAGTGTCTGATCATTCATCATGTAATTCCTTGCCTTGTTTGTCCTCATGTGCATCACCTCATATTTATCCAGATTGAATCCCATTTGACGCTGATCAGTGCATCTGACCAGCTCATCTATGTCCTCTTGTAAGTCTAAGATTATCCTTCTCATCATTTATCACTTGCCAACTTTTGAACTGTCTCTGAATTTATTGACCAAATTTCCTACATTCAAGCCTAAATCATTTATATAAACCACAAACAATGAAACACCAACACTGATCCCTGTGTGACTCCACTGGACTCAGACTTCCAGTTGGATAAATACCCCTCAATCATCACCCTCTGCTTCTTGCCATTCAACCAATTGTGGATCCAGTTTGCCAAATTTCCTTGGATCCCATGGGCTCTCCCATGCAGGACCTTATTAAACACCTTGCTGAAGTCCCAGTAGATGATATCAAAAGCATTATCCTCATTCACATACCTGGTCACCTCTTCAAAAAACTCAATCAAGTTATTCAAACATGAATCCTTCCCCCCTTACAGACCAGCATTTATTGTCCGTCCCTAGTTGCCCTTGAGAAGGTGGTGGTGAGCGATTGGTAAAACTGAATGGCTTGCTTCAAAGGGCAGTTGAGAGTCAATCACATTACTGTGGGTCTAGGATCACACGGTTTGCAGGATTTACTGGTCCCACCCTTTTGGAACATGTTGCACTCTCCATATTTCCTTCTGAAATACATCCCACTATTCTGAGACTTTTATTTAAAAGTATCTGCTCCCAGTCTACTCTGACCAAATCATATCTGATTTTATTAAAACCAGCCTTCACCTGTTTGAGAATTTTGATTTCAAGCCTATCCTTCCTCATGTTTCCATAACAATCTTAAATCTGACGGAGTTATGATCAACTGTCTGCAAAATGCTCTCAACCACTTCACTTCAATCACCTGCCCAGCTTTGTTACCTAAAATTAAGTCCAGGACTGCCCCCTCTCATGAGATGATAGAGTCATACAGCAGAGAAACAGGCCATTCGGCCCACCACACCTCTGCCGACCAACAAATACCAAACTATACAAATCCCCTTTACCTGCACTTCGTCTATTGCCTACAATGCCCTGACATTTTAAGTGCTTGTCCACTTGCTTCTTAAATGTTGTGAGAGTACCTGCCTCCACCACACTCTCAAGCAGCTCGTTCCATATTTCTACTACCCCCTGGGTTAAAATATCTTTCCCCAGATCCCCTCTAAACTGTCTACTCCTCACCTTAAACTTATACCCCCTGGTCTTAGACACATCTGCCATGGAGAAAAAAAGTTCTCAGGATCTAACTTGTCTATGCCTCCCATAATTTTGTACACCTCATTCAGGGTCTCCCTCAACATCTTCTGCTCCAGGGAAAACAAACCCTGCCTATCCAGTCTCTCCTTGTAACTGAAACTTTCCATCCCGGGCAACATCCTGGTGAGTCTCTTCTGCACCCTCTTCGTGCAATCATGTTCTTCCGATAGTGTGGCGACCAATACCACACCCACTATTCCATCTGTGGCCTACCCAATGTGTAATAAAGTTGTAGCAATACTTTGCACCCTGGCTAATGAAGGCAAGCATTCTGAATGCCTTCTTCACCACCCTGTTGTGTTGACACCTTCGAGGATCTATGGGCTTATGCACCAAGGTGCCTTTGTTCCTCAGTACTCCTTAGGGACCTACAAATCATTTTGTAAATCCTTCCCTTATTAGACTTTCCAAAATGCATCACCTCACACTTACCAGGATTAAATTCCATCAGCTATTGCTCTGCCCAATTTACCAGTTAATCAATATCAGATTGTAGCCTGAGACCATCCTCCACGCTGTCAACAACTACTGAGCTAGCGCTGCCTTATCAGGGAGTCAGTGCAGCAAATAAACATTTCAGAACACCTGGAGCTTTCTGGTTTTCTGTGCAGACTGTACCTCTGGAGATTGTCTCCTCTGTCTGCCTGAGTGTCACTCACCCTTTGGCAATTACTGTTAGAGATGTTTGTGTGGACTCTACTGGAAATGGTAACCTTGAAATTGTTCTTTCAGCTCCAGTCTTGCAGCTCCGTCGCTGGGGCAGTCCTCAAGAGGAACAGAGACAATGGAGCTCACAGGCAGGAATTCAGCACCCTCCAACCATCCTCACCCAGCAGGAGATTCTGGCCGAGTCACTGTACATCACCCGCCCACTGGTGCACTGTATCCTACACTATAAAGAGCCTGAAGGCTGTTCAACCTTGCCGTGTTTACACTGCAGTGCCTTCAGCTTCTCAGTAATTGCATAGGAATGGGAGGAGGTCATTAAATCCCTCGATCTTTATACAGGAACAATTCCTAGGGCACAGGAACAGGAGGTGGCCATTCAGAAACTTGAGTCTGTTACTAAAGAACAGGTGGAGGTTATTCATCTACTCTATATTTATGTAGGGGTAGGAGGAGGCAGTTCAACACCCCAAGCTTGTTATACAGGGAGGGCCAGAGGCCATTCAGCTCCTCAATCCTGTAACACCAGAAAAGATAGAAGCCATTCAGCCTCCCAAATCTGTTACATAGTCACAGGAAAAGGCATTTCATACTCGTCATGTTCACATATGAACAGGCCATTCCTCGCTTCTCCCAGACGTGAGTATAAACAAGCCAGAATGAGATACTTTCCTTATCCCAAGCTCCCAGTGCTGGCATTAGGAATATGGGGACAGAAATCCTGGAAGCCATGGCTCCTTTCTGGCATTGTGGATATTGCAAGGTGAGTCGCAGACACATGATATAAAGTCCACATGCAAACTGCGTGAGTGGAAATGAAGTATAATGCACTGAACTGTGACCCAGGATCAGAGTTATATAGACACCAACACACAGACTTGTTAACCAGGATCAGAGTTATACTGACACCAGCACACAGACCTGTTAACTAGGATCAGAGTTATACGGACTCCCAACACAGACCTGTTAACCAGGATCAGAGTCATACTGACACCAGCACACAGACCTCTTAACTAGGATCAGAGTTATACTGAGACCAACACACAGACCTGTTAACCAGGATCAGAGTTATACTGACACCA
>NC_063348.1:329306-330274 GCF_021869965.1 Rhincodon typus | reverse complement strand
GTTAACCAGGATCAGAGTTATACTGACACCAACACACAGACCTGTTAGCTGGGATCAGAGTTATACTGACTCCAGCACACCGACCTGTTAACTGGGATCAGAGTTATACTGACCTATTGTCCTGTATTTATAACTGGTGTATTTCCCACAGCTTGAGTTTAATGCGGGACCCTAAGGAGATGAGACAGAGTGAACGTGCTGAACTGCGTCGAAGGACCTTCCTCTTACTGTACTACTTACTGCGATCCCCATTCTACGACTGTTACTCAGAGTGAGTGATCACTTTTGCTTTCAGGGCTGTGGTGTGGAGCTAGGACCCTCTTTGCAGGGCACTGGAGAAGGTCTTCAATTTACTGGATGCCTCTTGAGCCCTATTTACCAGAAACAGCGTTCTGTATGGAGCCTGTCTACAGGACATTGGCTGGTATCTTCCCTGCTATCTTTGTATTCTTTGAGGGCTGTGTCTGTCTTCAGTTTCCTAATCCTTATGTATGTTTCCTTTTTCTTGTCTTCCAATTTCTGTTGTCATCCAAAGTTCTTGAATCTTGCCACCCTTATCCTTCATTTTCAGAAGAACTCTTATCCTTAACAACAACTTAAAATTTACAGAATTATAGTCGCTGCTCCTGAAATGCTCCCCCACTGAAACTTGAATCATCTGGCTAGGCTGATTCTCCAATGCCAGGTCTAATATGGTCCCTACCTTAGTTGGACTATTTAAACAGTGTCTTAAAAAAACGATCTGGTTACACCTAATAACCACCTGCCTCCCAATTCAAGCCTTTGGTGCTAAGGGAGTCCCAGTCAAACAGGGGAAGTTAAAATCACCAACCACAACAACCCTGTTGTTTTAGAGATAAAAAGGTGTAGAGCTGGATGAACACAGCAGGCCAAGCAGCATCAGAGGAGCAGGAAGGCTGACGTTTCGGGCCTAGACCCTTCTTCATTTCTGAAGAAGGGTCTAGGCC
>NC_063348.1:325925-329206 GCF_021869965.1 Rhincodon typus | reverse complement strand
AAGTTGCTGGAAAAGCTCAGCAGGTCTGGCAGCATCTGTGAAGAAAAAAATCAGAGTTAACATTTCAGGTCCAGTGACTCTTCCTCAGAACCTGGACCCGAAATGTTAACTCTGATTTTCTCTTCAAAGATGCTGCCAGACCAGCTGAGCTTTTCTAGCAACTTCAGTTTTCGTTCCTGATTTACAGCATCCGCAGTTCTTTTGGCTTTTATAGAGTCTCAGACTCCTCCTTGGTTACTTCACTTGTTGCCCTAGTGCTCCAGACCTTCCCCCGCAACACTAGTTTAAACCCTCCCAAGTGGCATTAGCAAACGTTCCTGCCGGGATATTGATACCCCTCCAGTTTAGATGCACCTGTCATTCTTGTACAGGCCCCACTGACCCCCGAAAGACATCCGAATGATCCACATATCTAAGGCCCTCCCTCCTACACCAACTCTTTAGCCACGTGTTTAATTATACTGTCTTTCTATTTCTAGTTTCACTGGCATATGAACAAGATGTAATCCTGAGATTATAACCTTAGAGGTCCTGCTTTTCAATTTTCTGTCTATCTCCCTGAGCTCCCTTTGCAGTACCTCATCTCTCCTTCTATGTATTTTGTTTGTACCAATATGAACATCTGGCTGCTCACCCTCCCTTTTTGAAAATGCCTGCTTAGAGACATCTTTGACCCTGGCACAAGAGAGGCAACACCATCATGGAGTCCTGCTTGCAGCCACATAAATGCCTATCTGTACTCCTATGTGTGTATAGAGTCTCCTATCACTACTGCTCGCCTACGCTCCGACCCTGCCTGCATTGCCAATCGTGATGCTACTGCTGCTTTCCCCTGATAGTTCATGCCCCCAACAGTACCCGAACAGTACCTGTTTGAGAAAGAAACAGACACAGGGACACCTCCACTACCTTCCCAAGCTTACTTATCTTCTTGGTGGTCACCCAACTCTTCTCTGTGTAGCCCTTACTGGTAGTGTCACCAACTCACTGAACGTGCTATCCACAATGTTCTCAACTTAATGGATGCTCCAAAGGAAATCCATCCACACCCCCAGCCACTCCATGCGGCAAATCAGGAGCTGTAGCTGAACGGACATCCTGCAGATGTGGTCACCATGGAGACTGGAAATGTCCTTGGTTTCCCACATATTGCAGGAGGAGCATTCCACAGAGCTGAGTTCTCCTGCCACTGTGAGCCTTATCAACTATGGCCAATAATCTGGGAACAGATTACCCAACCGTACCCACTTGTCACCAAACTCCAGACTCTCACTGCCGCTCTCTATTCCGAGTAGACTACAATGACGCAAAGTAATATTTCTTTTAAATTGCTAAAATATACTTAAAAAATCATCGCTATGTACATTTACAGGTACTAAAGCAGTTCTGTACAATCTTTACATATAAGGAGAAACAAACATCGGAATTTGACATTCCCTGCAGTTGCAAAATTTCAAAGGCATTTTTTACTCTTGCACGTAAACAGTGTTCTGCATTCTAGCAACGAGAGGGTCTGATAACTTAACAGACCCTGGTTCTACCTTAAACGGTGGTCTTTTCCCACTTCACCTTGGCGGCAGCTGTCCCAAGCTTAGTTTGTCCCTCAGTACGTAGCCTTGGACCCATGCAATGTGCTTGTCTACAACACCCAGTTGAGGTCAACTCTTCACACTGCAAGACCAGCAAGGTTTGAGCAGACTTAAGGGCGTCTTTCACTGAGTTGATGGTCTTCCAGGCACATTCAATGTTTGTCCTGGTGTGCGTCCCACGCAACAGCTTGTGGAGCACAGAGTCATGCATCATGGGATTTCTCAGAATGAACCTCAACAAAAACCATTGCATCTCTCTCCAGACCTTCTTTACAAAGACACATTCCCAAAGGAGATGTGTGATAGTCTCTTCAGCAGCACAGCTGCTTTGAGGGCAGTGTGTAGTGACGGAGAGAGTCCAGGTGTGCACAAAGGAACTCACAGCAGAGCCCTTCTCACCACCAGCCAAGCTACATCTTGGTGCTTGTGGAAAGTTCTGGTGATGAGACATTCTGCCAAATGGCTTTTCCAGTCTACTCAGGGAACCACTTGGCAGGATCTCAAGGACATTATGTGCTGTCTACTTCCTGTTGGACTTGTGGTCAAAGATGTTTTCCTTTATACATTTTTCCATAAAGATAATGGTCCAGTTACTTGGAGCATTCTGTGACACCAACCCCAGACCCATCCTTCATAACACCAAGGACAAGTAGAACCTTAGCACATAGTCACGCTTGGTGCATAGACAAGTGTCTGCACACAGCTTGATACAGGCACAAAGGTGGCCATCAGGATGAGGGCAACATTGGGTACGTTCTTTCCCCACTTGTTCAGAGCTTGGTACATGGTGTCCCTGTGGACAAGGTCCATCTTTGACCTCCAGATGAAGTGGGAGATGGCTCAGGGGGAAATAAGTAACTTGTCTCTCTCCAGGCACTACCCATGCGGTCTGCAAACCTGCTTCCTGAGCAGCCAAGCATAGGTCTGCTGTCCCCTTCTCAGTCATGGTAACTGAGCTGATATCTCCCAGAATCCTCCTTATCGCTTTTCACCATTGCCCTCTGATACTGGAAGATATCTGGAGGCCTGTTGACATTTATCAATCTACATCAATAGCTGCCTCTCCCTCATCTCTTGCTGTGTTTCTTATTCCAGGACTAAGATCCTCTTCCTGCTCCGGATACTCGCTGACTATGTTCCTGGAGTCAGTCTGCTGGCTCGTAAGTATACTTATGTTTCTCCTGTGTGATTGCTCCTCTTTCTGTCGGTTCCTCTGGATCAGCGCGGAGACAATGGGGGAGCGAACAGGACCCCCAGATATTTCGGGCATGAGCCTGAGGATGTAGTAGGGACCCCAGGAGCGTGTCTGGTGGTGGTGGGGGCAAGAGGCATTGGTCAGGGAGCGCGAAGTGCAATTTTTTGATCAAACGATGCTCCTGTTTCTATCTTTCAGGTCCATTGATGGATTATTTACCAGTTTGGCAGAAGATATATTTTTACAATTGGGGTTAACTGGACCCTGCTATCAAAATGTACAAAAGTAAATTGTGCTATTCACAATCACCTGCTTAACCAGCATTATACACAGCTTGGACCATCCACAGATCCTGTTTGGAATGCCTCTTTGTGAAACTGAGAGACAGAGACCAGCTCTCGATCTCTTGGTCTGTGTCAGGGACCAGCTGTCAGTCTGTCCATCTGTGTTAGAGACCAGCTCTCGTTCTGTCGGTCTGTGTCAGAGACCAGCTCTCG
>NC_063348.1:317946-325915 GCF_021869965.1 Rhincodon typus | reverse complement strand
CGGTCTGTGTCAGAGACCAGCTCTCGTTCTGTCGGTCTGTGTCAGAGGCCAGCTCTCGGTCTGTCGGTCTGTGTCAGAGACCATCTGTCGGTCTGTGTCAGAGACCAGCTCTCGGTCTGCCGTTCTGTGTCAGAGACCAGCTTTCAGTCTGTCGGTCTGTGTCAGAGACCAGCTCTCGGTCAGACTGTATAACATGCTGGCAGTGATAATTCCTGATTTTGTGGTTAAACTGTTTCTAATTGTCAGACTATTGTATGTGTCCTTAGTCTCTGCCCAAGAGACTGAGACTGATACTGAAGCTAGGTCTGTATCTGTGGCTAACGGTTGCCGAGGTCTCTCTTGGCTGACTGTGGCTCTGCACAATTCTGGGCCATATTGTGCAAAGTGTGACTGCAGTTGCTCTCTGCACCATTTCTGAACTCACCTGCAATTGGAGACCATTCTCAATTGAATGTTTGGGACATGTTACGCTGCACAATTGGATGACTGGTTGGATCTGTCAGAGTAGCAGCATAGTGATTTCAAATTTTTGTTTGATATCAGACCCACAATTAATGTAAATTGTGAGTTAATAAATGCACCTTTCTACATAATTCTACTGACTTCTGGTTTTTTTTGTCTCCTGTTTTTTTTAATGAGGCACTGGGGAAGAGCTGCCAGTGCTGACTTTGTGTGAGACAATCAGAACACAAATGATCAAACTCGTTTTAATAACGCAACAGTTGTCAGGGAACTGGTTGTGAGGGCAGGAGGGAGAGAGGGGGGAACGTGTCACATTCTAGTAGATTAATAATCCTTGCTCTGACATAGAGTCGTACAGGATGGAAACAGACTCTTCAGTCCAACTCATCCATGCCAACTATAATCCTAATCTAAACTAGTCCCACTTGCCTGCCCTTATCAATCTTTTTGGTTATGTCCTCAAAAAACTCAAATTTGAGAGACCTGAATTTCCACAAACAGAGCCATGCTGACAATCCTAATCAGTCCTTGCCTCTCCAACTGCATGTAAATCCTATCTCTCAGAATCCCCTCCAACAACTTACTGATGTCAAACTCGCAGGTCTGTAGTTCCCAGGCTCCTCCTTACAGCCTTTCTTAAACAATGGCATAACATTAGCCACCCTCCACTCCTCCAGCACCTCACCTGTGACGGTAGATGATACAAATATCTCTGTCAGGGCCCCCACAATTTCTTCCCTAACTTGCCACAACTTTCTGGGATACAGATCAGATCCCCATGATTTTACTCTCCTTTATGTTTTTTAAGACCTCCAGCACTTCCTCTTCTGTCAATCAGGCAGATGGTTTAATTGGGGATTTCAACATTTGTGTCAGCTTGTAGAACTGTATGCTGTGTTTAACAGCACACTCCTCCCAGTTGAGTCATGGCAAAAGTTTTGGTCTTTTGAAAATGGCCAAAGTCATGATTCACTGGGGTAGCACTATTCCCAGAGTCATCACAAATGTGGTAAGGTTTAGTCAAACCCAGGGTGGAAGTGTCAAGTATTAAGGGCCATCATGTTTAGGTGAGAGGGAGAAAGTATAAAGGAGATATGCAGGGCAAGTTTTTCTTACACAGAGGTGCCTGGAAAAATGTGCTGCCAGACAGGTGGGAGAAGCAGATATGTTAACACAGATTAAAAGGCATTTAAACAGACACATGAACAGGCAGAAAATAGAGGGATATGGATCACATGCAGGCATAGAACAGTACAGCACAGGAACAGGCCCTTTGGCCCGCAATATGCCGAACACAATACCCAGTTAAATTGATCCCTTCTGCCAGCCCATGGTCGATATCCCTTCATTCCTTGCATGCACATGTGCGTATCTAACAGTTCCTTAAACGCCCCTGTCGTATCTGCCTCCATCACCACCACTAACAGCACATTGTCCATCATATCTCCTTTGAACTTGCCCCCTCTCACCTTAAATGCATGCCCCCGAGTTTTAGATATTTCAACTGTGGGAAAAAGATTATGACTGTCAACACTATCTGTACATCTCATAATTTTATAGACTTCTATCAAGTCTCCCCTCAGCCTCCACTGCTCCAGAGAAAACAGCCTGAGTTTTTCTAGCCTCTGCTTATAGCCCATACCCTCTAATCCAGGCAGCATCCTGGTAAACCTCTTCTGCACCCTCTCCAAAGCGTCCACATCCTTCCTCTAATGTGGCAAATTGAACACAATACTCTAAAGTGTGGGTTAACCAAAGACTTATAAAGCTGCAACATGACATCCTGACTCTTGCACTCAATTCCCCGACTAATAAAGGAAAGTATGTCATATGGCTTCCTTACCGCCCTATCCACTTGCATGGGCACTTTAAGGGAGCTATGGACTTGAACCCCAAGATCCCTCTGTACATCAATAATGTTTAAGGCTCTGCCATTATCTGTGTACTTTTCCTGAACATTTGATCTCCCAAAATGCAGCACCTCACGCCTAGATTAAACTCCACTTGCCATTTCTTCACCCGTATCTGCAACTGATCTGTATCCCACTTTATCCTTTGACAACATTCTACACTATCCACAACTCCACCGATTTCTATCATCTGCAAAATTACTAACCTACCCATATACATTTTCATCCAGGTCATTTATATATACCACAAACAGCAGAGGTCCCAGTACAGATAGCTGCGGAACACCACTAGTCATGGGCCTCCAGCCAGAAAACCCTTTTCCACCACTACCTTCTGCCTTCTATGGGCAAGCTAATTCTGAATCCACGCAGCCAAGTCACAAAGGATCCCTTACATCTTAATCTTCTGGATGACCCTATTATGAGGGACCTTGTTGAAAGCCTTACTAAAATCCACATAGACAACATCCACTGCTCTATTGTCAGTGATTACCTTGGTCACCACCTCAAAACTCAATCAAGTTAGTAAGGCATGACCTGTGCCCCACTAAACCATGCTGATTGTGCCTAATTAGGCCATGTTTTTCCAAATGCGCGTAAATCCTGTCCCAAAGAACTCTCTCCAATAACTTCCCAACCACTGATGTGAGACTCACCAGTCTACAGTTTCCTGCAATTTTCCTATTTCCCTTGAACAGAGGAACAACATTAACTATTCACCAGCCCTCCGGGATCTCTGCAGTGGCTAGCGAGGAAACAAAGATCTTGATCAAGGCCCGAGCAATCTCCTCTGTTGCCTCTCTCAATAACCTGGGTTAGATACCATCGGGCCCTGGGGATGTATCCACCTTAATGCTCTTCAAGAGACACAACACCACTTCTTTCTTGATCTCAAAATGCCCTAACATATCAGCATGCTCCACACGTATCTCACTATCCTCCATATCCTTTTCCTGGGTGATACCAATGCAAAGTACTCATTTAGGACCTTGCCCATGTCTTCTGCCTCCAAGCACATTCCCTCCTTTATCCTTACCTTTCTTCTACTTATCCTCTTGTTTTTAATGTATGTACAGAATGCCTTGGGATTCTCTTTAACCCTACTTGCCAAGGTCATTTCGTGGCCCCTTCTTGCTTTCCTAATTCCCTGCTTGAGTTCTTTCCTGCTTTCCTTATGTTCCTCATGGGCCCTGTCTGATTTTAGCTTCCTAAACCTTACATATGCTTCTTTTTCCCTTTTGACTAAATTCACAACCTCCCCCGTTATCCGATGGCCTGTTACCTTGCCATCCTTGTCCTTCTTCCTTACTGGAACGTGCCGGTCCTGAACTCTGATCAGCAGGTCTTTTAACAACTCCCACATGTCAATTGCGAACTTGCCTGATATCAGCTCCTCCCAATTAACACTCCCTAGCTTCCGCCTAATACTGATGTAATTTGCCCTTCCCCAGTTTAGTACATTCCCACAAGGTCCTGACTTATCTTTATTCACAGTCTTAAAACTTAAGAATTTGTGATCACTGTTTCCAAAATGCTCTCCCACTGAAAGGTCAGTCACCTGGCCAGGCTCATTAGCCAATACAAGGTCCAGTAGGGCCTCTCCTCCAACTAGACTATCTACATACTGTTTCAAGAAACCCTCTTGGATGTACTTAACAAATTCTGCACCATCTTAGCCTCTTGCTCTAAGGGAATCCAATCAATATTAGGGAAGGTAAAGTCACCTAGTATGACAAAGCTGTTGTTGCATCTTTCCACAGAGGGGATTAGCTTAGAACGACTTCATGATCGGCACAGACATGGTGGGCCGAAGGGCCTGTTCCTGTGCTGTACTGTTCAATGTTCAATCCACAAAGCCCCCAGATAGTCCCCTGACTGACAAACTCAGGTGAAAGGAAAACACTCAGCAAGTCTGGCAGCATCTGTGAAGAAAAAATCCGAGTTAATGTTTCGGTTCTGGTGACCTTTCCTCAGAAGTTCTTTTCCAGCAACTTCTGTTTATCTTCCTGATTTACAGCATCTGCAGTTCTTTCGCTTTTTAGAGGAAAACTCTCCATAGGTTTCTGTACTGAAGTTATTGCAAACAAATATTAACCAGTGGCAGAAAAGAAACATGAATCATTAACTTATAACTCATCGTAACTTATATTTTACCCCTTCTAAAAACTTTCCTTACACATATAAACAGATACATAAAGAGACAAGACGATTCAATTATTGTGAGTGGTAAGAATTTTAAAAAAGACAGTGAGACACAGCTCAGGCAGCAGTCCAGATTACTGACACCAATGAGATGTTTTGTTTCAATTTTCTTCTAGTTTCTTCGAACTCTTTGAGGAGGAATCTGAGGTTATGGATATGCCAATTCTCAATCTTCCATTCTCCCTTTGTCCTTTCAATGTCTCTGAAGACAGTTTTTCACTTGAAAGTAAAATATTGTAGATGCTTGAAGTTGAAGTAAAAACAGAAAATGTGGGAGAAACTCAGCACGTCTGGCAGCATCAGAGAGAAACAGAGTTAATGTCCTGAGTCCAGTATGACTTCTTCAGAAATTCAAGGGGCTGGCAAAGGAACTATTTTTATGCAAATTGAGCAAGTTTTTCCCATTTGCTATTTCCTTCAGTCCAGAAGAAGGAAAAATTGAAAGAATGAATCTAGCAGCAGAGAGAGCTGTATGCAGCAGCTTTAAACCACAACTTCCAAAAATGAAAGCAAAAACTAAAATCCTTGACTCCATCTCTCATGCTTTTTTTGTCTAATCTTTTTAAGAAAACCCAAAGTTATTTACTCTGCTTTCCATGGAGAAGACATCTCCACGCCAGGTTTACAACACACTTCTTCAAGAGAAACAGGACAGAACAAATCCCTCTTAAAGGCACATCTGGTAACAATACCAGAGAGCTATGAAGTCTCTAACTTGAAAATGATATGCTGTCCCTCCAACTTACTCCGCGAGTTGATGAAACATTGCAGCAGGTTCAAACGGAAACATGTGAACAAGGTGCTTTAATTAAAATGGCAAACATCTGAAAGGTCAGAGCTATTCCTACCTCAAGTTACTCGTATCAATTGCTATTTTAAAAGGTTTAGTAAAGACGGGATAGTCAACACTGGTTCAACTAATAGGATTACCCACAGCTTCTCAAAGGCTGCTTTACATTCTGCTACCTGTAAGATCAGAAGTATACCATTCGGCCCATCAAATCTACTCTGCCATTCAATGAAATTATGGCTAAACTGATCATCCTCAACTCCACTTTCATGCCTTATCCCCTGATTCCCTTCCTGATTAAAAATCCGCATATCTCAGCAATGAATATTCTTAATGACCCAGCCTCCAGTGCTCTGGTAAAGAATTCCATAGATTCGTTGTCATCTGACAAATAAATTTCCCTTATCTCACTGTTAAGTGAATGACATTACTCTGAAATTATGCCTTTTCTTCCAAGACTCTCCCACAAAGAGAAATGGCCTCTCAGCATTGACACTCTCAAACCCCCTAATAATTGTTAATGTTTCACTAAAAATTACGCCTCATACAATGATCATTGTCTCCTAAATGTTACCCCACTGTCACAAGATCATCTTGGCCCTCCTCGTTGCCCAGAACCAGGTCTGGTATTTCTAAATGCTCTTCCATTACATTAGGCTGTAAGGCCAAAAATCGCATGACACCAGGTTTATTTGAAAACACTAGCTTTTTAGCTCTGCTCCTTCCTCAGGTGTAGTATGAAAGATGAGGTATACTGATACAGAATTTATAAGCAGAAAGGTAACACCTAAAAATGGCTCACTGACCACCTCCTATTTAATCTTTAATCAGTTAGAGAGGAGACACATCAAATTCCAGAATTTCTTTCAAGTCATTGCCCCAAGAAAATTAAAAGTTTTATCAACTGTATACAAGAGTTGACATCTCAGGTCAGGCAATGCATTCATTTTAGGTGTGAGGTCTTGTTTAGAATCTGCCTGTGTTTTAACCTGGGGTCAGGCTGGGTTTTTTTTTGAACAAAATAGAATGTATCTGCAAATACACAAATATCTTTGATGAATTATGGTGATGTATGTATGACAGAGAGAGAGAGAGAGGGTGTGCATGTGAGAGGGTCTGTGCGAGTGTGTGTGTGTAACTGTGTTTGTGTGAGAGAGTGTGTGTATGTATGCACATGTGTGTGAGAGTAGATGGTGTGGTGGGGTCACTTGTAGTAGAACATGAGCTCAAGATCACGGCTGAGGCCGTCCTCATGGGTATTTGAGGTATAGGAACAGAATTAGGCTATTTGATTCAATTAGTCTGCTCTGCCATTCAATTATTGATTGATTATGTTGATATGTTTCTCAACCTCATTCTCTTGCCTTCTCCCTGTAACCTTTGATCCCCTTACTAATTAAGAATTTATCTAGCTCTATTTTAAATACACTCAATGACTTGGTCTCCTACCTATTCTGTGGCAATTGGCTTCACAGGGTAACTCTGACTGAAGAAACTTTCCAGTCTCGGTTTTAAAGGGTCATCCATTCACTGAAGCTGTGCCCTTGGGTCATGGTGTCTCCTATTAGTGGAAATGTCTTCTCCATATACATTCTATCCAGGCCTGTCAGTCTTCTGTAAGTTTCAATCAGATAACCCTTCATCCTGAGATACAAGAACTGCAGATGCTGGTGTCAGAGTCAACATGGTGTGGAGCTGGAGAAACTCAGCAGGTCAGGCAGCATCAGAGGAGCAGGAAAGTCGGCGTTTCGGGTTTACATTTGCGGAGGAATTGGGATTAAGGGATCGCATTCTTGCAGGAGGGTGGGTGAGAGGAGGTATAGTCACTGTAGCTATGGGAGTCAGTGAGTTTGAGATAGATGTCAGTGCTGAGATGGTTACCGGAGATGGAAACGGAGAGGTCCAGGCAGCGGAGGGAAGTATCGGAGATGGTCCACGTGAGTTTGAGATTGGGGTGAAAGGTGTTTGAGGAGGAATTGGGAGTAAGGGATCACGTTCTTGCAATCCTGATGAAGGGTGTAAACCCAAAACATTGACTCTCCTGCTCCTCTGATGCTGCCTGACCTGTATGTTCCTCCAGCTCCACACTGTGTTAACACCTCATCCTTCTAAACTCTAACGAGTACATCTCTGCTCTTGTATCCTGGCTCTCAAAATGAATGCTAACATTGCATTTGCCTTCCTAACTGCCATCTAAACTGCACATTAACCTTAAAAGAATCCTGAACTAGGACTCCAAAGTCCCTTTGTGCTTCAGGTTCCCGAAGCCTTTCTCCATTTAAAAAGTAGTCCACCCCTTTATTCTTCCTACCAAAGCATACGACCTCACATTTTTTCACATTGTATGCCGTCTTCCATTCCTAACCTGCCCAACTCCTTCTGCAGCCTCCCTGCTTCCTCCACATTTCTTTGTGCCATCTGAAAAATTAGCAACAATGCCATTAGTTCTGGGTGATTTATCTCCTTCAGACCTTTCTGCTTCCCCAGCACCTTCTCTTTAGTTAACAAGGTGTAGAGCTGGATGAACACAGCAGGTCAAGCAGCATCAGAGGAGCAGGAAAGCTGACGTTTCGGGCCTAGACCCTTCTTCAGAAATGGGGGAGGG
>NC_063348.1:250838-317446 GCF_021869965.1 Rhincodon typus | reverse complement strand
AGCCTCTCTGCTCCTATGATGCTGCTTGGCCTGCTGTGTTCATCCAGCCCTGCACCTTGTTGTCTCGGATTCTCCAGCATCTGCAGTTCCTACTATCTCCCATGCATCATTGAAACTGCTTAAGTGAACTAGCAAGTTACATCTCTTTCATTTTTCTTTCAATTTATTGCTCGCCTCTCTCTCTATGTGTGATTGGGGCCTAGAATGTCCACATCTCAAGAAATACTCACAGGAGCTTGTAGGCTATCACAGGAACATTTAAATCATGGACATTATTGGATTACCTTGCTGTTTAACTGTGCTCAGTTGAATCTACTGTATTAGTAATAAATTATTAATTATTTTGTTTAAACTATCAACTTTGTGTATTGTATTGGTTATTTAATAAGTTTGGTTAGGAAACATTGTGGTCAATTTTGAGGGTCAGTGAATATTTTAATTTTACTGCGTTGCAGACACAGGGACTGGGAGGCTGATTTGATTTGGCTGTTTGTCTCTGTTGTAACATCCTCAAACCAATGATAAAGGCAAACTGTCACAGGTACCTAAAGGATTAAGACAAAGGATTTCTTTTTTCATTATTTGCTCTCAGATAGTCTCCAAATTAATCTACTGGGTTTTGTCCATTTCATTGGTTTTTGGTAATGAAATTAGAGGTCCATTGAAATTGATTGGGGAAGAGTTCTTGAACAAGAAAGACCAATCCTCAATGTTCATGTCCACAAATCAAGAAAGACTCACAGGAGCTTGTATGGTATCACAGGAACATTTACTAGTTTCACAGGTGAAAATGAAAGAATGGGCAGATAAATATACAGCAACTAAGAAAGTTTCAAGTGGGAGATGAAGTATTGCTAATGTTATCTTTGCAAGGTAATAGGCTAGATGGATTAGGAAAGTGACTAATTTCTCAGATCGCAGGAAGAAGAATCAGTTGCGTCACGTGACATGTTGGGTAAAGATTAAGGAGGAGCTAGTGTGTTTGATAGTAAGAGTTTTGGAAGATGATTGAAATAATATGAGTGGGGTGGAAGAAGATACAGGCAGTTCTCAAAGTGAACCTTCTAAGAGTTCGTAGAATCATAGAGACCTACAGCATAGAAAAAGTGCTTTGGCCCATTCCATCCATGCCAGTCAAAATCAACCACCTAACTATTCTAGCATTCTAACATTTTCCAGCACTTGGCCATTGCCTTGTATACATTGGCATCAAAAATGCAAATCTTAACCATTCTTAAATGTTATGAGGATTTCTGCTTCTACCATCAACCTTACAGTCAGTGAGTTCCAGACTCCCATAACCATCTCGGTGAAAAATCTTTCCTCACATCTCATGTAACCCTCTGCCCCTTACCTTAAATCTACACTTTCTTGTCATTGATCTCTCTATCATAGAACATAGAACATAGAACATTACAGCTCAGTACAGGCCCTTCGGCCCTCGATGTTGCGCCGACCTGTGAAACCAATCTGAAGCCCATCTAACCTAAACTATTCCATTATCATCCATATGTTTATCCAATGACCATTTAAATGCCCTTAAAGTGGGCGAGTCTACTATTTTTGCAGGCAGGGCATTCCACGCCTTTACTACTCAAGGAGTAACATTTCTTCCTGTCCCTCATTGCTTTATACAGTTCAATGCACATCCCCTCTCATTCTCCTCTGGCCCAAGGATAACGACCCCTGTCTATTCAATCTCTTCAAAACTGAAATTCTCCAGCCAAGTTCCTGGTAAACCTCTTCTGTACTCTCTCCTGTGCTATCACATTCCTTCTACAATCTGGATTTCAGAACTGCACATAATGGCCTAATCAAAATTTTATACAGTTCCAGCATAACCTCCCTGCACTGAAACTCTATGCCTCAACTAATGAAGGCAAGTATCCCACATGCCTTCTATCCACTTTATCCATCTGTCCTGATACCATAAGAGACCAGTGCACATGCACACCAAGGTTCCTCTGATCATTGTATCTTCCCAGGGTCCTGCTGTTCATCATGTATTCCCTTGCCTTGTCTGTCCTGCCCAAGTGCATCATCTCACATTTATCTGGATTGAATTCCATTTACCACTGATCGACTCATCCAACCAGCCTGTCTATGTCCTCTTGTAGTCTAAGGCTATCCTCATTACCACCTGCCAATTTTTGTATAATCTGCAAACTAACTGATCAACTCTCCTAAATTCAAGTCAAATCATTTACATAAACCTAAAACAGCAAGGACCCCAATACTGACCCCTGTGTGACTCCACTGGACACAGACTTGCAATCAGAAAAACACCCCTTAAACATCACCTCTGCTTCCTGTCACTCAGCCATTTGTGGATCCAATTTGCCAAACTTCCTTGGATCCCATGGGCTTCAGTCTTCCTTATAAAAAGCCTTGCTGAAGTCCAAGTTGATGACATCAAAAGCATTGTCCTTTTCAACATATCTGGTTGCCTCTTTGAAAAATTTAATCGTTGGTCAGACATTACCACCGCTTAACAGGTTCAACCAGCTAATACAGAATTATTGGGACAGTTGGCACTGTGTTTTCAAGAGAAAGAAGAACAGGATGATCTCATAAGACGACTGAGAAAGTATGAGGTAATCCGTACATGGAAGTACCACATTTTCTAAACATGATATGTATGTGAGAGAGTCAAGACCGAGACAACAGTAACCTAATCGGTTGAGCCTTGTGAAAGAAGCTCAGGTGCAAACACAGATTCAGTACAAGCTGGAAAATTACTTGATTAAACCAAGCAAAAGCAGCTGGATTTCACCAATTGTGTTGGTTCCTAAACTGGATTGAAGAACTAGGCTCTATATAGGTTATACAGAGATGAATGTAGTCAGGAAGACACATCCATTCCCAATTCGATTGTTTGAAGGCTGCATTGATACTATTGGCAGTGCCTCATCCCATTTTAAGATTGATCTATTGCAGGGGTACTGGCAAGAGCAATCAGTATCAAGGGCTAAAGAAATATCTGCTTTTGTTGTACCAAATGGTTTACACCAACGATGCCATTTGGATTAAAGGACACCCTAGCTACATTGCAGAAGCTTATAAATCAAGTCATAGCTAGCTCATAATTGTGTTATCTATTTAGATGATGTTGTAGTTTATAGTTACACTTATCCTGAATGAAAGATGTTTCAATAAGTTAACATTTCACAAATTCTAACATTTGTGTTAGTTTGTATATAGAATCCCTACAGTATGGGAACAGGCCATTCGGCCCAACAAGTCCACATCACCCCTCCAAAGAGCATCCCACCTAGACCCATTCCCCAACACCTGCGTTTCCCACCTAACATAAACATCCCTGGGTACAATGAGAAATTTAGCATAGCCAATCCACCTACCTTGGACATCTTTGGACCGTGGGAGAAAAATTGGAGCACCCAGAGGAAACCAACACAGACAATGTGCAAAGTCCACACAGACAGTCGTCCAAGGCTGGAATCAAATCTAAATCCCTGGTGCTGTGAGGTAGCAGTACTAACCACTGAGCCACTGTGCCACCCTATGAGGAACGAAGAAAATTGAATGGATGTCTCTTGGTGTAATGAAATGCATTTTTAAAAACAGTGTTTCTCTCATAAGGTTGGAGGCATGTAAGAACTGTGCCTTTTTTATTCTTGTGTCTTTAAAATCTGTGGACTGCAAGGAGAAAGAAGTGAGGCTGACTGGTTCTCAACTAACTGAGCAGGTTGGAACGGGAAATAAGTTACGGAGACACAGACAGAGAGAGAGAGAAATCTGCTGATGATCCCCCAGCAGAAGTTGCCTGCTCTCTGTGCTTAAAAACCTTAGTTTAAACTTGAAGAAAATAATAAGGCCATAAAAACTTTCCTGCAACAGGTGCTGTGCGCCATGATTTTTTAATTCATGAATCAAAGACGTTTTGTGAGTGAATCAGTCACTCTATACTCCTTGCAAACCAGTGGAAGCTTCTGGAGAAAGACAAATGAACATGGGTGGTATGGTGGCTCAGTGGTTAGCACTGCTGCTGCATAGCACCAGAGACCTGGGTTCAATTCCAGCCTTGGGTGACTGTCTGTGTGGAGTTTGCACATTTTCCCTGCGTCTGCTTGGGTTTCCTCCCATAGTCCAAAGATGTGTAGGTTATGTGAATTGGCTATGCTAAATTGCCCTAGATTAGGTGGGTTATAGGGGGATGAGTCTGTGTGGGATGCTCCAAGGTTCAGTGTGGACTTGTTGGGCTGAAGGGCCTGTTTCCACACTGTAGGGATTCCAAGAGAAATAAGATCATCTCAACTTTGGAATTGGGAAGCAAATACCCTTGAAGTTTATGAGGGGACAAGCTTTTCAGTTAGTGTGTTATATACCAATCTGTTTATTTGTAGCTATAGTCTAATTGCTTAGAATAAATAATAATTCTTGTTTAGCACAGAAATATGTTCTCTCCTTTCTACCACTCTTGGTCTTAAAGTCAGGTAAATCAGGTACCGTGGGTTCCATTAAAAAAGCTTTAACATTCAAAGTTTTGGTAAAGATCTGTAGCTTGGATTGTGGGTAAGGTTGTTGACTTGTTTGGCTTGTTCTCGTTCAGACGTTTCATTACCATGCTAGGTAACATCGTCAGTGGACACTCCGATGAAGTGATCTTATTCTACTCTGGTTTTAATTTATATTGTTTGGTCCATTATGGTGGGTAGTGTCATTTCCAGTTTTGATCTGTATGGGTTTGTATATGGGGTCCAATTCTAGAACAAAGAACAAAGAAAATTACAGCACAGGAACAGGCCCTTCGGCCCTCTATGTGACAAAATGTCTGAATGAGAATAAGCTAGCTCGACGAGCAATTCAACAACCTCAGCTTTAACATTTGTAAGGCTCTGCAAACGGTGAGACTTTGTGGGTACTAAGAGGGGGACCAGTCTTGATCTGGCTTGCTTCTTGCCCAGCCTTGTGGAGTGTTGATCACAATCCAGTTTAACACGTGCATTCTGGGGTGTTAGAAATAAACTGGGCATATGCCACGGATTTAATTACTTTAGAAACGTTGTTGAGTATTTTTGTTGTTTTGTTCAGAACCATGGAATATTGTGTCGCTAATCTTTGAGTAAATATTCACGTTCCAAACTAGATTGTAACGTGAACGTTCCTTAATTTTCTCTTCTCTTCATGTTCTCTTATTCCACTTCTTCATTTTGTCCATCAATTCCCATGTATCCTACAGCTCACCGCCAATTGCAGAGCAGCCGTCATACTGATGTCTCTCACCGGGAGAGTGAAGTCGCCATGTTGGGTGTCCCATGCCGGGAGGTAGATCCGCCATGTTGGGTGTCCCACCTTGTCCGCAGTTGCCGGTGGGTTGTTGGGAGCGGAAGTTCGGCCATTTTGAGTGCGTCTTCTCGGCGGAGCCGAAAGAGTGAGAGACGCTGAGCGGGTAAGACATCAGGAGCTTGTGAGGAGACACAGGGCCAGGGCCGAGTGGCGAGTCATGAGTCACACTCTACACGGAACGTGTACACGAAGATCATACACGCCCCCCACCCCCAAACCAACACAAACACCATCTCACAGTTAGTCCACCTTCACACTAACCCTCCGACAGTGCGGCACTCCCTCAGCACTGACCCTCCGACAGTGCGCGCTCCCTTAGCACTGACCCTTGGACACTGCCCGCTCCCTCAGCACTGACTCTCCGACAGTGCCCGCTCCCTCAGTACTGACAGTGCCTGCTCCCTCAGCACTGACCCTCCGACAGTGCGGCGCTCCCTCAGCGCTGACATGCTGACAGTGCGGCGCTCCCTCAGCACTGACCCTTCAATAGTGCGGCACTCTCTCTGTACTGACCCTTCGACAGTGCGGCGCTCCCTCAGCACTGACCCACCGACAGTGCGGTGCTCCTGCGGCGCTCCCTCGGCGCTGACCCTCTGATAGCATGGCGCTCCCTCGGCGCTGGCCCTCTGACCACGCGGCGCTGATTCTCCCTGGTGCCCTGACAAGGTCTCCTACAGTATTAAAATGCCAGGCTCAGTAAATTGCCCATATCTCTCACTTGAAACTTGTATCTGAGTGGAAGAGAAATGGCATTGAGGCATGGTTGAACTGAAAGCAGAAGCAGTGCAAGGCAGTGACACTGCTGCAGGAGGTGACATTTGATTTTTGCAGTGTGGCGTGAGGAGCAGCAGCTTTCTGAACCTGAGCATGACGCCTGTGTTGTATTCACATTGTTCCTGAAGCTGTCAGTGTAGTACTCATTGGCTGGTGAGTACCATTCTAAACGTTTTGGCAGCTTTTGACTTTGGCTGAACTTGGTTTCTTGTTTTGCTCAAGGGTTCAGAGCGTAGCAATCAAGCAGCAGAGAGTGTTACTCAAGGAAGGCTTTAAGGTAAGTGTTCTTAAAATATATTTCACTGGCTGTTGCAAAGGCTGTTGGTGTCTGATTACTTGTTTACTGCTGGCCATTGTGGGTTTGTGTGTGAAGAGTACTTGGATCTTGATTTTAACAGAAATTCAGTAAACAGTGTGTACTGGGATCAGTTTTCAATTTTTCAACTGTTTTGTACTACATGCTGAGGATAGTCTACAGAAATGGCATCCAGTGAAGGATCTGAATCTTAACTAATGTGCAGATACAGAGGTCAAAGCAGCGGAATAAAAGCTATAGCTGTGGTCTTGACCATCGCAAACCTGTCTTGGCACATTTGTGTTTCGAGTCTTGAATCCATTTGATTTTTCAGTCTGCTGGAGGCAGAGACTCCAAGTCCGGGGTTTAACATTGTGTAATCTAATGGTGAGTTGTTTGATTGAAGGTGAAGGATGTATGGATTGGGAGCTTTCATTCAATGATTAGTTGAACAGGTATCAGGAGAGACTTATGGCTGTCACCCATTAATTTTGTTTAATTACTCAGTTTAATTTATTGCATATATTGGCGTTCTAAAGAGCATAAAGCAACACTCAGTTTGTTGTGGCCCATCCTGCTGTCTGGAGGTTGTGAGCAGTCTCCTGCGGGATTCTCACATCAGATTCTTCCCACTTAACATCTGGGAATCGATGTCAAATTCAATCCACTTGTTGAAGGTATACCTATGATGGTGATGAGGAGGCAGTTCCAGGATTATGACTTAGTCATTGTGAAAGGATGGGGAGTGTCTTGGGGGGAGCTTAGAGGTGTTGAAACCACCTTTTCTGTTTTTTTTCGGAGGGATTGCTCCTCTGGTTTTGCAAGCATTTCAGTCCCAGGCTTCTGATCTTTGGTTTCCCAATGTGGGAGTAGGGGGAGGGATGGTAAGGACAGACTCATCCATTGAAACATGGAAATTAGGAGCAGGAGTAGGCCATTTACCTCTTTTGAGCCTGCTCTGCCATTCAATATGATCTTGGCTGATCATCCAACATCCCCCTTTCTCCCCATACCCTTTGATTCCTTTAATATTAACAAATATATCTAATTCCTTCTTGAAATTTCAGCCCAACTTTCTGTAGCAAGGAATTCCACAGTCTCACCACTCACTTGAAGAAATTTCTCCTCATTTTGGTCCTCAATGGACTACTGTATGTCCTTAGCCTGAACCCCTGATCTTGGACACCCCAGACATCAGGAACATCCTTCCTGCATTTATTCTGTTAAATCCTGTTAGGATGTTACAGGTTCCTAAACAGCACCTCGGCATCTTTCTGAACTCGAGTGTAGTCCTAACTGATCCTGTCTCTCCATGTTTCGATCTTGCTATTCCAAGAATCAGTCTGGTAAACCTTTTTTCAAATCCCTGCATAACCGGAATATCCTTGCCCAGAGAAGGAGAACAAAACTGCACATAATATTCCAAATCTGGTCTCAGCAAGGCCGTTTACAATTGCAGCAAGATATCCTGTACTTGGATCCTATTGCTGTGAAGACCAACAAGACATTTGCCGCCTTCACCGCTTGCTCCACCTGCATGTTTGCTTTCAGCAACTGGTATAGAAGGTCACACACATCTCATTGGTAACAGATTGCACCTCTCCCTTTCCCAATCAGGTAATCTGCCTTCCTGGTTCTGCTACCAAAGTGGATAACGTCACATTTATCCACATTATACAGCATCTGCAAAACATTTACCACTCACTCAATTTGTCCAGATCACACTAAAACATCATGGCGCCCTCCTTACAGCTCACCCTCCCACCCAGTTTTGTGTTATCTGCAAAATTGGAGATAATTATATTTGGTTTCCTCATTGAAATTGTTAACATATATTGTACAAAGCTGGGATCCAAGTGCTAATCCAAGTACCCTGAGGTACCATCCTTGTCATTGGCTGACAGTCAGAAAACGTCTGTTTATTCTTACTTTTTCTACAAACCAGTTCTCTCTTCATGTCAGTACACTACCTCTAGTTTCATGCACTTAGTTTTCATGCTAACCTCTTATATGAGACCATGGTAAAAGCTCTCTGAAAGTGCAAGTAAACCTCATCACTGGCTTTCCTGATCAACTCTACTACTTCTCAAAATTCCAGTAGATTTGTCGAGCAAGGTTTCCCTTTGTAAATCCATGCTGACTCTATACAATGCTGCTTTTGTGATATGATCATTAGCAGGTCAAAAGGGCCATTAACAGGTGTAGGCAGTTGTGGGTATCATTTGACCCGATACTCTTCTTCACTTCTTTAGGTTTTGAATGTACTTTGGTGTCTCTGGAAAGGGAACATGTGGTGTCTGCTTGTATTCCTGTGGCTGTCTAAGACTGATGGGTACCACCAGAACTAAATTACATTATGTCAGTCTAGGGAGTTACGTTTTGATTTCATTTGTTAAGTTTTTGTTGAATGTTCTGCTTTTATTAATGATAAAGTAGTGGGTTGTAGAGTGAGGAGCTGTACTGGTCATAGATGGTATAATAAGGAGCTCTACATTTATTATGGCTCACTTTGTCAAAGAATCTAAAACTTGACAATTGACCACTGGTTTCCTCATTCACCAACTGGCTTTCAGGAGTTTAACATAGCAGCTGATAAAGGGGCTCTGGAGGTGAAGGTTGGAATCAAAGAAACTCTTATTCGAAGACAGAAGATTGTTCACAAGAGCAGCTCATATTACAAGGATCCAAAGCAAGTGTGGAGTCCGAAAGCTTGACTTGTTTTAAGTTCAGGATGACAACGCTAAAAAGTGATTCCATGAGAAATAGCTGGAGTAAACTACTGTGCTTTATTACCACTAATGTAATCTCTAATCCAGTACTTTTGCTGTTAAATAAACTTTCCATGAAATAAAACTGAATGTGTAATGTGATAAAACATTTATTTTTGGCAAGACCCTGGATCTGCAGTTTATCTGATCTGGCTATTCCTTTTAACAAAAACCCTACGTTTTCATTACAATGTTAGGGAAGTGTTAATGTCTTCACACGGTAGCAATCGGAAAAAGCAAAAAAGCTGCATGGTCAATTTGGTCACCTTTGCTGAAGGAAAATGCTGTGCTCATCGAAGGGATGTGCACAAAACATGAAACTGTAACAGGTAGTGGATAGATAGTGATGTAGAAATGCATAGGGATTAGATTTAGCCATTGGCTAAGTTCTTGTCTGATATCGTAGGGAAATTTGCTAATCACAGTTATAGAGACCTATGTGAAAATATGAACATTGTGGTGATAAATATTAGAGTGAAAAGTTGGTTTAGTAATGTACGCTGGGGATTGGAATCGCACAGTGAAATGCTGCTTCAAACCAAACTGCAAGTTGACAACTGCCCTGGTATGAGTGGTTTGTACAAAGAATTTGTTTCAGAATGTTGAAGGATGCAGTCCCTATCAATCCTCCTGTAGGAGGAATGCCAAATTAGCTTCTGGACAGCTTTATGGTTTGTGTGATTCCTTTAAGCCTTAAATGGTGTAGTGGATATTTTTTAATCAGATGTTATGACATACCTCAGGAGCAAGTGGAACTTGAAACCAGGGTCATTATCACTGCACCGCAAGAACCCCTTAAAAATTTCTGCTCACATGGAGATACATAAATCTTCTAGAATATTTCTGTTCAGCTTCAAACTGGTGACTTTTACAAGTGAGACAAGCATGATATTCACTACAGTACAGAAACATTAGTCTGCTATGGACGAGGATGCCCACCTTTCTGATCTAACAAGAAGAGTCTTGTTGAGTAAACACCATGAGATTTAATGCCTTTACTGTAATTATTTATAGGTTATGTGAATATGACCTCTGATTATCGAGACTCCTCAGAGCACGCTGTTGTATTCCCAGCTGATGTTACTACGAGACAAGTCATATCCCACATTGAAACCTGGCTTGATGAATTTTTTTTTTTCCCAGTTAATGTGGTGGCCATTCACTGAAATAGTCACAGGAGGCTGTGGGCTTTAATGATTAAACTGAAATTTACTACATGAAAGGAAAAATGACAGTTTGAAAGATCTTAAAACTCAGCCAAACAAAGTTTTTGTGTTTTCTCCAACACCATCCCTTCATCATTTCACATTTGGAGAGATTACCTTCCTGTTTCAAATCTTGAAGTTTGACTCAACTAACTTTCCTGTGTTTTCTATGAACTGTGACATTTTCTTGCAGGAATACTCTCAAAACTGACGTTTATGTTTTCTCAGTCTTTCAATAATCTGTCATTTCTAACTTCAAATTGATTCTGTTCTCTGGGTTTTCTAAGCTAAAAAGAAATCCTTGATCATCCTAAATCAAAAGTAAGCCTTCAGTGTGCATATTCCTAGTCATAAACTCAGCACAGTGAACTAAAACCTGCATTAAAACTCTGGGTATTCCCTACTGTCTAACATGTACTGAATTTGATAGAATTGTAGAAACGTACAGGACAGAAAAGGCCCTTTGGCCTATTCAGTGTGTAGTGCCAAAATGGCACTAAATCTATACTAGTTCCACTTTCCTGAACTAGGCCAATAGCCTCCAATGTTTTGACACTTCAAGTGCTTGTCCAAGTTGTGAGGTTTCTCTTCTCAACTACCATCCCAGGCAGGGCATGGCAGACCCTACCACTCTCTGGGTGGAAAAAAACATTTCCTCAAGTTCCCTCTAAATGTCAGACCATTCATCTTAAAGGTATGCTCCCTTGTTTTGACCGTGCAACTAAGGGAAACAGCTGTGTTCTATCTACTCTGGCCATGCCCGTCATAACTTTTACACTTCTTTCAGGTCTCCCCTCAACCTTTGCTGCTCCAAAGAAAACAACCTGAGCTTATCCAGTCTCTTTGTAGCTAAGAGGCTCCATCCCAGGCAACATCCTGGTGAATCTCCTCTGTACCCCCTCGAGTACAATCAAATTGTTCCTATAGTGATGTGATGCAGTACTGTATTGATAACTGCCCGCATACCACCTTGACTACCCTATTAACCTGTCCTACCACCTTTTGAAATCTGTGGACAACTATCCCAAGATTCCTCAGTACTCTGAGCTTCCTCATGTCCTGCCATTAATTGAGTACTCCCCTGCCTTGTTACTCCGAGATAGTAAGAACTGCCGATGCTGGAGTCTGAGATAACAAACACATTGTGGAGCTGGAGGAACATAGCAGGCCAGGCAGCATCAGAGGAGCAGGAAAGCTGGCATTTTGGGTTGGGATCCCTCTTCAGAAATGGGGGAGGGGAAGGGGGCTCTGAAATAAACAGAGAGGAGGTGGTTGGGCTGGGGAGGATAGGTGAGTGTAGGTAGTTAGTGTTGGGGATTGGACAGTGAGGTGGGAGGAGCGGATAGGTGGGAGAGAAGACTGGAAGCTCAGGGAGGCAGGGATAAGGGGTTGGGGGAGGTAGGTGGATGTAGATAGGTGAGTGCAGGTAGGTAGTGGTGGGGTTTGATCAGTGAGGTGGGATGAGAGGATGGGTGGGAGAGAAGATGGACAGGTCAGGGAGGCCGGGTTGAGAAGGAGGGTTGGTCTTGGGATGAGGCGGTGGTGGGGAGATTTTGAAGCTGGAAAAGTCCACATTGAGACCATTGGGTTGTAGGCTCCCAAGGCGGAATATGAGGCGCTGTTCTTCCAGTTTCCAGGTGGCGTCGTTGTGACACTGGAGGAGGCCCAGGATGGACATGTCGTCTAGGGAGTGGGAGGGGGAGATGACGTGGTTCGCGACTGGGAGGTGTTGTCGTTTGTCGCAAACTGAGGGTAGATGCTCCACAAAGCGGTCTCCGAGCCTCTGCTTGGTCTCACCGATATAGAGGAGGCCACATCGAGAACAGCGGATACAATAGACCACATTAGCGGATGTGCAGGTGAACATCTGTCTGATGTGGAAGGTTTTTTTGGGGGCTGGGATGGAGGTGAGAGGGGGAGGTGTTAGGGCAGGTGTAGCACCTCCTGCGGTTGCAGGGAAAGGTGCCAGGGGTGGTGGGGCGAGTGGGGAGTGTGGAGCGGACGAGGGAGTCGTGGAGAGAACAGTCCCTCCAAAAGGCAGATAAAGGTAGGGAAGGAAATATATCCTTCGTAGTGGGGTCAGATTGCAGGTGGTGGAGAGTGATGCGTTGAATCCGGAGGTTAATGGGGTGATACATGAGGACAAGGGGGGATTCTGTCTTTGTTTTTATTGTGGAGATGGGGTGTGAGGGCTGAGATGCGGGAAACACAAGAGATGCAGTCGAGGGCGTTTTCGACCACTGAAGGGGGGATGTTGTGGCCCTTGAAATACGAGGACATCCAGGATGTTTGGGAGTGGAACGCCTCATCTTGGGAGCAGATGCAGCGGAGGCGGAGGAATTGGGAATAGGGGATCGCATTCTTGCAGGAAAGTGGGTGAGAGGAGGTGTAGTCTAGGTAGCTGAGGGAGTCAGTGGGCTTGAAATTGTTATCAGTTTTGAGGTGGTCACCAGAGATGGAGACAGAGAGGTCCAGGAAGGAGAGAGAGGTATCAGAGATGGTCCAGGTGAACTTGAGGTTGGGGTGGAAAGTGTTAATAAAGTTGATGAACTGTTCGAGCTCCTCGTGGGAGCACGAGGCGGTGTCAAAACAGTCATCGATGTAGCGGAGGAAGAGTTGGGGGATAGTGCCAGTGTAGCTGCGGAAGAGGGACTGTTCCACATATGCTACAAAGAGGCAGGCTTGGCTTGTGCCCATGCGAGTTCCCATGGCCACCCCCTTAGTTGGTAGGAAGTAGGAGGAGTTGAAGGAGAAGTTGTTAAGGGTAAGGACGAGTTCGGTTAAGCGGATAAGGGTGGTGGTGGAGGAGGACTGGTTGGGCCTGTGAGAGAGGAAGATGCGGAGGGCTTTTAGGCCATCTGCATGGGGAATAAAGAAGGGTCCCGACATCAGCTTTCCTGCTCCTCTAATTGGCCTGGCCTGATGTGTTCCTGAAGCTCCACACTGTGTTATCTTGCCTTGTTACTTCTTCCCAAAGTGCACCACCTCACACCTTTCAGGGTTAACTTCTGACACTGATGTGCTCTCTGACCAGTCCTTCTATATTCTTCTATAAGCTAAGACCTCCTTCTTCACTGTCAACCAGTCTGTCAATTTTCGTACTATCCACAAACTTACTTATCATTCCCCCACCTCTAACATCTACACTGTTTATATCTATGTCACAAAAAAAAGGAACTCAGTACTGATTTCTTTGGTACAATTAGGCACTGGCCTCCAGTCTTGAAAACTGCCATCTACCTCCCTCTGTATCTTGTCACTAAGCCAACTTTATATTCAACTTGCTAAGTAACCCAGGATCCCAAATGCTTTTACCTCCTTTTTCAGTTTCCCATGTCAAAGGCCTTCCTGAAAGCCATGTATGACTATATTAACTGCATTACCCTCTTGTTCACCTGAAAAAATTCCACATGATTTGTTAGGCATTAACTCTCTCTGACAAAGCCACGCTGACTATCCCTGATCAAGCTATGTCTCTCTAAATGGGGAATTATTTTCTCCTTTGTTTTTCTACTTTAGTAAGAAGGACTGTAATGATTAACTTTTTAACTTTGTTTTCCTTATTTTTCTGTTTTGTAACTAAAATTTTGAAACTACGTATCTTTGTACCTACGATCGTGCCTTAAGTGGCAAATTGTAATTTTCACTACTTGCGTGAGTACGTGTGACAATAAATCTAATTCAATTGAATTCTTTCAGAATTTTCTCACTGATGTGAGAATCACTGGTCTGTAGTTCCCTGGTCATTTAGGAGGAATGACTGACTTAGTGACTTTTTAAAAACCTTTCATTGATATTTATTTGGTCACCTTCAATCACACTTCTCCCCAAAGAAGACTGAAAATACACCTTTAACAGGCATTTTCATTTCTCATCAAAAATTCCTTTTAAATTTGTTTCTGTACAGTAATAACATAATATTAATATATTCAATGAATTTCATGGCAACCTTTTTTTTTTTTACCTAAGTCCATTTGAATCACAGCATTGGCTTTCTTTCATACGTGAGTATGATAAAGTGGTAGCTATAGCATGTGTCTTTCCCTGTGATTTGAATCATGTTTAATTGTATGGCTGGAGAATTAAACTCTACTGAAACAATGATAAGTTACTGCTCCAGAATTTCTCCAAAAATAAGTCACAGGATTGTGGTCAGCGTAAGTAATAGTTTCTTTACCATTGGTGACATAAATGTCAAGCTGATACAGTGCCAACACAAGGCTCACTGTCTTTTCCTCTACTTTTCCATATTTCTGTTGACATGCATTTACTTTATTCAAACAAAAATCTTTACGACTCACTTGATTTTAAAACTGCCACATTGGGTGAATATCAGATTCATTGACTTGTTTTAATCATGTCACTGCCATTGTGAACTTAATCTCTTCCCTTACTTGACCTAATTCCTCTGAATTGAAATTGTCAGAAGTTGTTTTATAGGTCACATGTACCCTGCATATCTTCCAGAAAGTTATCTAATCTTCTAACTACCTCTGCAGTTGTGAGTCATAACTGAGTGTGGTGAGTGGGTGCATGCCAATTGTGGCGGAGTCTGGTGACGGTGTGGGGGTGGTGGGGGGCGCGGTGGCGGGGAAGGAGGCAGTGGATGTGTCTGCTTGTTAATAGTATAATGTGTGAATGGGAAGGTGAGCTGTGTGTTTTGGAGTGGCTGGATTTTACAATCCAAAGTGTAACAGGGTTCTTGAACAGTGTACATGTTTATACCATAAAGTGTGATGAGGATTATGAGCACTTTCCTGGAGAGTCTGTGGTTTATAGTATAAGTATGATGAGGATAGGGAGACCGTGATTGCGATGGGGAGCAGTATGATGGGGCTGGGGAGAGCGTGATGGGGATGAAGAGAGCATGTGACAGGGCCGGCGAGCAGCGTGTCAGGACAGGGAGTAGATTGTTGGTGATTGAGCCAATACAGTGTGGACCTGGAGGAACACAGTAGGTCAGACAGCACCAGAGGAGCTTGGAAAGTCCATGTTTCAGATTTACATCCTTCATGAGTTCTGATGTTATTAATTATTTTCACTATTTCTTTTCAATAGTCTGTATCGAGTTTCCTTTCTGCTCCCTTTCAGGTATCACCTTCCAGAACCCACAGCTTGTATTGTAAAAATAATTCTCCTAATTTGCACTCCGGTTCCTTTGCCAATTTCTGAAAATTTTTGGCAACAAGTCATTGACCTCTTTCCTTACAGGCATCAATATCCACTTGTTAACTCTGTACCATCCCTTATTTTGTGTACATCTATTAAATTTATAATTGGCCTTTTTGGTTTTTAGGAGAACAAGTGGATCATCTCCCATATCTTTGTATTACTGATGATGCTCATATCCATTGCCCTTCAATAAATCTCCTTAAGGCTTTGACTTCTGAGAAATTGAAGTGGAGAAACTTGGAGCAGGAAAGATCGTTCAGTCCTTAGAGTCTGCTTTGCCATTCAATAAGATCATGGCTGATTATCAATCTCAATGCCATTTTCCAACTTTCTCCCCATCTTCTCAATGCCATTAATTTCTAGAAGTTTACGTATGCCTTTTTTGCCGTTCAATGACATGGCCTGTACAACCTTCTTTGGTAGAGAATTCCACAGGTTCATTTCCCATTTGAGTGAAGACATTTCTCTTTGTCTCCTGTCCTAAATGAGTTACCTCATATCGTAAGACTGTCATCCCTGGTTCTCTACTTCTTGGCCAGGGAAAACATCCTTCCTGCATTTAGTCTGTCCAGCTGTGGTAGCACTTGTGTACATTTAAATCAGATCCCCTCTCATCTTTCTAAGCTCTAGTGAATACTGGCCCAGTCAAACCAATCTCTCCTCACAGGATAGTCCTGTCATCTCAAGTATCGACTTAATGACTGTCCGTTGCATTTAACTGGGGAGATCAAAACTGCACACAATACTGCAGGTGTGGTCTCAGCAAGACCTTGCGTAATTGCACTAAGACATTTCTACTTCTGAACTCGGAGCCTCTTGCAATGAAGGCCAGTTTGACTTCTTAATTGCTTACTGCACCTGCCTGTTTACTTTCATTGATTGGAGTATGAGAACACCCAGATCCCTTTGTACGCTTTCCAATATACCTCAATTTAAATGATACATTTTATTTCTGTTCTTCACACCAAAGTTTATAACTTCACATTTGGCCACTGCATCTGCCATGTGTTTGTCCACTCACTCAACTTGCCTGTATGACCTTGCCAATCCATGCCAATATACTTTATATCCCATGTACTTTAAATTTGTCCACTAACCTCTTCTAAGGGATCTTATCAAAAGCCTTCTGAAAATACAAATACACCATACTTAACAGTTTTCCTTCATGTCTTCTTCTAGTTAGAACCTCAAAAAAATTCCAGTAGGTTTGTTGAGCACGATTTGCCTGTCACAAATCCATGCTAGCTTTGTCCAATCCTGTCCATGGTTTCCAAATGTTCTGTTTTTGCTTCTTTTATAACAGACTTCGGCATTTTCCTCACTATTGATATGAGGTAACTGGTCTGTACTTGACAACTTCCTCCTCTCTCTGTTTTTTGGAATAATCTATATAGAGACTGCTCCACAGCATTTTAAAAGATGACCACCAATGTATCTGACATTTCCAGGGCTGCTACTTTTAGTACTCTGGAATGTAGATTATCAGGCCCTAAGTATTTGTTGGCCTTTAACCCCATTAATTTCCGTTTTCTTACCAATACTGCTTTTCCTCAATTCCACCCTCTTACTAAACTCTCCTAACATTTCTGGGAGGTTATTTATGCCCTTGTTTGTGGAAAAAAATCCCCAAGTATGTGATCAATTCTTCTGCCATTTCTTTGTTCCCAATTATAATTTTTCCAAAGTCTGACACTTTGTCTTTTCTAATCTTTTCTCTTAACATATTTATTTACAATCAGCTTTAATGTCCCCTGCAATTTGACTCTCAACCCATTATTTTTCTCCCTCTTGGTAGAATTACTCGTCCTCTTTTGCTAAATTCTAAAATGTTCCCAGTCCTGAGGTTAGCGCTTTTTCTGGCAATATTATACGTTTCCTCTTTGGATCTAAAGTATCCTTAATTTCTTTTTATAAACCATGGTTGAGCCACCTTTCTTCTTTTATTTTTGCGCTAGATGGGAATGTATAATTGTTGTAATTCATGCATGTGTTCTTCAAATGTGAACTATTGCCTATCCACTTTCAGTCCCTTTTAGGAAGGTTCCCCAATCCATCCTTGCCAATCTACATCTCAACCTCACAGTTCCCTTTATTTACAGTCAGGACCCGAGTTTCAGAGTTGACAAATTTGCACTCCAACTTTGTGAACAATTCTATTGTTATATGGTTAGCTTTCACCAATGAATTCCACACATCAACATTGTTAATTAATCTCTTCTCACTGCTCAAAACCTTGTCTAGAATAGCCTGTTCTCTGTTTGGTTCCTCAAATATATTTGTCTTAAAAAAAACACATACACAATCTAGGAAATTCTCCTCCACAACACCATTGTTAGTTTGGTGTCTCCAATCTCCCTCTCTAAAATAAACCAGGTTAAAACCCACCCCTTAAAGCCATAGCATCATCACAAATAGCTACTAATGTGGACTATTAGTAGCTGAGAATGGGTTGTGTGTGGTAGCAGTCCATCAGATGACACAGCCTGGTGTGTGGGGTGGGGGAAAGATGGGAGAAAGTCCTCAAGACCTAAAATTGTTGAACTTGATATTGAGTTCAGAAGGCTGCAGAGTTCTCGAGTGAAAAATAAGAAGGTGTATTTGGGGCCTTGGATAATGAGGAGTGAGGATGTATACAGGTAGGTGTTATATCTTCTGCAATTGCGAGGGAAGGTGCCATGGTGTGTGAGAATGTGTTGGGAATGAAGGAGGAGTGGACCAGGGTGTCCTGGAGGGACCAGACCCTGTGGAAGGCCGACATAGGAGGAGAGAGGAATATGTGTCTAATGGTGCCATCCTGCTGGAGGTGGTGGAAGTAGATACTGTTGGGATGGTAGCTGAGGACAAGAGAGACCCTATTGCTGTTGTGGGAGGGAAGAGAGGGCTTGAGGGAGATTTTTTCCCCTACTTGAATCAAGCTGGGACCAGAGTTCTAGCAAATTGCATAACTAGGGCTGTGGATAGAGCTTTAAACTAAACAGTGGCAGAGTGCGTTGGGTTTAGTTGCATGAAAACTTAAAGGGGGATAAGTCAAAATATTGTTATGACATTTGCAGATGACACAGACAGGTGGCAGGACAGACGGTGTTGAGGAACCGAGGAGGCTGCAAAAGGATTTGGACAGGCAAAGAGTGGACAAAAGTTGAAATACAACGCAGGAAAGTGTGACATTATGCACTTTATTAGGGGGAATAGAGATGTAGACTATTTCCTAAATAGGAAAAGCCATTGAAAATCTGAAGCATAAAGGCACTTGGAGCAAGTTTTGGATTTGCTAATGGTTAACGTGCTGGTTCGGTTGGCAGTTAGGAAGGATTAGAATACGAGAGCAGGGATGTATTGCTAAGGCTGTGTAAGGCTCTGCTCAGACTGCATTTGAAATATTGTGAGCAGTTTTAGACTCCATGTCTAATGAAAGATGTGCTGGCATTAAGAGGAGGTTTTCAGAAATGATCTCGGGGATAAAATGCTTGTCCATGTGAGGAGCAGTTGAGCACTCTGGGTTTATACTTGACATAGTTCAGAAGGACGGGGGTGGGGAGGTCAATCTCACTGAAACTTAGAGAATACTGAAAGGCCTGGATAGAGTGGACAAGGAGAAGATGTTACCACTAGTAAGAGAGACTAGGATCCAAGGGCACAGCCTCAGAGTCAAGGGATGACCTTGAACTGAAATCAGGAATTTCTCCAACCAGGTGGTTAATCTGTGGATTTTATTACTGCAGAGGGCTGTGGAGGCCAAGTAATTGAGAATATATGTTCTTGATTAGTAAGGGGATCAAGGGTTACTGCGAGAAGGCAGGATAATGTCTTTTGGCGACAGAATATTTTCTTTCTTCTTCCAAGTCATGTACATAGTAAACAGTTGTGGTCCCAACACTGATCCCTTTGGAACCCCACTGGTAATGGGTCGTCAACCTGAAAAAGTACCCTTTATCCCCAGTACTTCTCTATCCATACCAATAAACTACTTCCAATACCATAGGCTCTTATGAGTTAACTTTCTGTGAGGTACCTTGTCAAATGCCTCCTGAAAGTTCAAATACAACACATCTACTGATTCCCCTCTATACACTCTGGTTGAGACTTCCTTGATAACTTCTAATAAATTTGTCAGACGTGATTTCCCTTTCGTGAAGCCGTGTTGACTCTGCTTTATTAGACTATGATTTTCCAAATGTTTTGTTATTACTTCCTTAATACTTGATTCCAATACTTTTCCAATAATGATTGTTTAGCTAATCGACCTGTAGTTAGCTGATTTTTGCCTCCCCTTTTTTGGATAGTGGTGTCATGTTGATTATTTTCCAATCTTCCAGACTTCTGTAGAATCCAATGATTTTTGCAAGATTAGAACCAGTGCACCCGCATTCTCTGTAGCGACCTCTTTCCAGATCCTAGGATGCAGCCTTCAGGCTTTAGCCCCATTAGATTGCCTAATGCTGCTACTTCTCTTTTGAAGAATTTTTGAATTATTTGAGGTACCTTATTTCACTCTAATCAACAGTCATTTTCTTAAGTCTTTAGAGACCTTGCTTTACTTCCCTTATGTTTGTTGCCTTATTATATCAGCCCTAAGTTTCTCAGTTAAATCCGACCTTAGCTACTTGTTCAAAAAATGTATACTTTTTTGAACTTTTGGCAATTTGCAGACAATCCCCAGCAACAGTTTCTTAACAACCGATAATGTTACAGTTTTTCTGTGATGTTGCTCTTTTTCTCACTCTTTCGAACTCAGTATGAGCTGCTCCCTTGCAGGTCCCACTGCCCCTCTCACTCCGTGCTGCTCCCTTGCAGGTCCTAGTGCCTCTCTCACTCTGTGCTGCTTCCTCGCAGTTCCCACGGCCTCTCCCATTCCCAAATTCAGTGATGTAGAGCTTGAGCCTCCACAATGATTTATATCTTCCCACCGTGTCCATTCAAATAGTTTCAGATCCATGACTGCTATTTGACCCAATGGAATTCACTTTTGCAAAGTTGGGTGAGACATCAGTTAAATGTCTTCTGAAAGTTAATACACATATCATCAATTGCAGTACCTTCAATCGTTTACCACGGTTCAACAAAAAATTCAGTCTGGTTTGTCACATGCAATTAAGTTTTAACAAATCTGTACTGGTGTTCATTTATTACCTTCACCGCTGAAACAGGATAGGAGGTAGTGTTTCACCCCCTTTGTTCATCAGTTTGTCTGCAACCACTATATGTGAAAAACAAATGGCTGTATTTCTGTGATAACCTGATGCACAGGTTGGGTATGACTCAAGGCAGAGCTAATTCGTTTTTTGTGAAGTTCTGAATCTCTGGAATCTTTTTCACAGGATTCATTAGGTTTGGGAGATATGGCAAATTGCCTTTTTTAAAAAAGTGTTGTAGGTTGTTTATTCTAAAGTATTGTTGCTTATGTTTTAATGTTGTGGATTGATTAATCTGCTGCGTTGGAATTTGTCAGTGCTTTCAAAGTTTTCAGAGCAGGTTGTTGAATTAGCCTGAAAGCATTCAGATGTTGATGAGATGGAAACTCTGAATAATAGGCTGTATTTTTTTTTCAGCTTTGTTTGTGCAGAGAATCAAACAGGCAGGGAAACAGCTCAAAGGAAAAACTGTATCTTTGTAATAACGTGCATCTAAGATGGCGTGGCAGAAGTTTACACACTGCCCTTACCACTTGCATTTTCCAAATGATAATTTTGTGTGGTGGATAGCTTCCAACCAAGGTTGCCTGGTTACTAGGTTAATTCCTTTCCCCCTTTTTTTAAAGGAGCGATATAATATGCAATTTAGGAGTCCCCTGGTATCACCCCTCAGCAAAGGAGGATTGAAAGGTTGAGATCAGAGCCTCCACTGTTGTCACCTTGAGTTTTTTCTGTTATGTTGCTAGGTGTATTAGTTTGGAATATTATCCCTCTCCTTTCCCATGACATTGGCAACATTCTCTGTCTTAAGGGAGACTGATGCAAAGCATTTTTTTAATCATAGATTATAGAATCCCCATAGCGTGGGACAGGCCATTCGGCCCAACTAGTCCACACCAACCCTTCAAAGTGCATCTCACCCAGACCTTTTCCCCCTACCCTATCCCTGTAACCATGCATTTCCCATGGCTAACGTACCTAATCCTATACATCCTTGAACACTATGGGTAATTTAGCATGGCTGATCTACCTAACTTGCTCATCTTTAGACCGTGGAAGGAAACCAGACTACCCGGTGGAAACCCACGCAGACACAGGGAGAATGTGCAAACTCCACAAAGCGGGTTGCCTGAGGCTGGAATCAAACCCAAGTCCCTGGTGCTGTGAGGCAACCGTGCTAGCCACTGTGCTGCCATTAATTTTGTAATTCAGTCATACCCCTTTTCCACGACGAAATCTCCTTTTAGCTCCTGAGCAACATTTGCCTAATGTTTTCTTTGTATAGATAAAATACTTCTGGTTTCCTTTCTTCTTCCTCAATAATCTATTCTCATGCTCTCTCTATTATCTTCAAACTCTTTGTTTTATATATATATTTGGTCCTCACCTCTGTGAACCTTACATAAACTTCTGTATCTTGTCTCAGTTGTTTGTTTCCAGAAACATTGAGCTTTTGATGCACTTTCTTTCCCCCTTGAGAGTCTACCTTCCCTTAAAGGACCATGTCCAGTTTGAAAGTCTCTCATTGGTCAACCACTGTTTTGCCGACCAGTTTTTGATTTCAGTCCACCATTTTCAGATCCTTTTTTGAATCACCGAATTTAGCTCTCTTTCAGTGAGGTTTCGTCACCTTTTTCCTTCTGCTTTTCCGTAACTGATCCAAGTACTGTGCTCATCACTTTAAAATCAGCTGCATTTGTTCCTCAACCACCCCCCCCCACACCCACCTCAAGAAAACCCTTTTGTCTATGTTGTGTATTTTCTCTGGCATGCTATTGTGTTTTACTCAGTCTGTATTAAGATTGTTGGTCCTGTTGTCAATATTGCTGTTAGTTTTGCACCTTCCTGAAATTTGTGTGTAGATCTTCTCTCCCATGCCTTCGCATTGTTTTGGTGGCCTATTGTATTAAATCAGTATTAAGCTACTATCGTAGTCTATTAAATATGGCCTTCAGCAAAGTTGCCGCAGCTGTTTGCCACATCAAAATAGTGAGGCTGAAGCATGTGGGAGTACCTGGATGCAAGCATGACCCAGGGTAAACATGTCTGCGTTAAGTATTTACAGCTTAAGTAGCTTTGGCTTAGAAGTTATAAGCTGGAGGCAATTGTCCAACAGATTGGAGAGTCTTTCATCATCTTTGGATGAGTGTACAGGGTATAGGGTGATAAGCAAGCTGACCATGGTGCTGTGGTACATCGTGGAAGACATTTGAGTGGGAGGAGCGAAAAGGAATGTAGTAACAATAGGGACTATAGTGAGGGAGATTAAACTGTTCTCTGCACCAAAGAGCAAGAGTCCAGACGACAGTGTTACCCAGACAGTTGCAAGATTTGGGACATCTGCTAATGGCTGGAGAGGACTTGCAGTGATGGTTGGAGGTGGTTGTGGTTGTAACAGACAGGAAAAGGCAAGAGGTTCTGCATAGTCAGTATGAGGAGCTCAATGCCAAATTAAGCTGAACGTGAAAGGTCGTAATCTGTGGTTGATTTCTTGAACTACATGTAAATTGGCGTATGATGAATAAGATTTGAGCAACGGGTGGTTCAAAGACAAGGGTGGTGAAGTGGGTTCTGGTTCATGCAGCACTGTCATCAGACCTGGGGAAAGTGGGCTGATTACTGTTGGGACAGTCTTCACCTGAACAATGCTGGGGCTGGTGTCCTGTGTGCCCCGTAACGGGAAAGTAGAGAGGGTTTAAATTAGTAGGGGCAAGGGTCAAATGTGGAGAGCTGTGGTGAATCTAGGTGTAGAGACAAGGTGATTGAGGCATGTACTAATATAAGAAAAGATACACCCGTTGTAACAGAACAGGATATTGATGAGAGAGCGAGGAAACAAAAGGAGGCATATGATGCATACTGGAATAATAATTACAACAGAAATCAGGAAGAGTATCTCAAATGCAGGAGAGGCTAAGAGCAAGTGTGAGGAAAGGATTGCAGGCTACACTAAAACAAATAAAGCGTTCTTCAAATATAGCAAGAAATATTAGTGATGGATAGAGTGGGTACATGACATAAGATGTAGGAGCAGAATTATGCCACTTGGCTCCTTGAGTCTGCTCCACCCTTTGATTATGTCTAATACTGTTTCTCAAACCTATTCTCCTGCCTTGAACCATAACCCTTGATCCCCTTACTAATCAATAACATATTTACCTCTGTCTTAAGTCTCAATGATTTGATCTCCACAGCTGTCTCTGGGTGAATTCAACAGATTAACCACCCTCTGGCTGAAGAACTTCCTCCTCATTTCAGCTCTAAAGTGTTCTCCCCTCACTCTGAGGCTGTGCAGGCTGGTCCTGGTCTCTCTTAGTAGTGGAAAGAGCTTCCCCATGTCCACTGTATTGAGGGCTCTCAGAATTCTGTAAGTTTCAATCAGATGCCCCCCCCCACCCCTCCAAATCCTTTTAAATTCCGTCGAGTATAGACCCACAGTCCTCAACCGCTCCTGATATGATGAACCCTTCATTCCCAGAATCATTCTTGTAAACCTCCTCTGGACCCCCTCCAGTGCCAGAGCATGCTTCATTAAATATGGGGCCCAAAACTACTCTTAATATTCCAAGTATATTCAGTTCAGAGCCTCATAAAGTCTCAGTAGTACATCTATGCTGTTGCATTATAGCTCTCGTGAAATGATTGCTAAGTAGCATTTGCTGCCTTAACTGCCAACTGAGCCTGCATGGGGGAACTGCAACAACTGCCTATTCCTGTGTGTCGCAAAAGCAAAATGGGTGAGAGGGCCGATCCATAGCTTACAAAGGAAATAGGAGATAGTATCCGGTCCGAGTAAGAAGCATACAGATTGGCCAAGAAAAATTGTAAATCTGAGGATTGGGAGCAGTTTACAATTCAGCAAAGAAAGACCAAGGGCTTGATTAAGAAGGGGAAAATAGATTACGAAGGTAAGCCTGCAGGGAACATAAGAGCTGATGCTTAGAGTTTCTATAGGTACGTGAATAGAAAGAGATTGGTAAAGAAAAATGTAGGACTCCTACGAACAGAAATGGGGTATGTATAATAGGGGACAAAGAAAAGGCTGAGGAATTGATTACATACTTTGATTCTGTCCTCATAAAAGAGGACACAAATTAGATACCAGAATTGTTGGAGAATGCAAGATTTTGTGGGAGGGAAGAACTGAGGGAGATCAATATTAGTAGAGAAATTATGCTGGGAAAATTGTTGGGATTGAGGGCCGATAAATCCCCAGGGCCTGATAACTTACATCCCAGAGTACTTAAGGAAGTAGTTCCAAAAATAGTGGATGCGTTGGTGGTCATCTTCCAGGATTCTATACACTCTGGAACAGTTCCTGCAGATTGGAGGGTGGCTAATGTCACTCCAGTATTCATAAAGGGAAGTAGAGAGAAAGCAGGGAGTTATAGACCGGTGAGCCTAACATCGGTATTGGGGAAAATTCTCGAATCCATTGTCAAGGATTTTGTAGCAGAGCATTTAGAAAGCAGTGGCAGGATCAGACAGTCAGCATGGATTTATGAAGGGGAAATTATGTTTGATAAATCTGTTGGAATTCTATGAAGATGTAATGAGTAGAGTTGACAAGGGGGAGACAGTCAATGTAGTATATTTGGACTTCCAGAAATCGTTTGACCAAGTCCCACATAGGAGATTAATGTGCAAGATTAAATCGCGTGGGATTGGGGGAAGTGTATTGAGGTGGATCAGAAACTGGTTGGCAGAGAGCAAACAAAGAGTAGGAATTAATGGGTCCTTTTCAAATTGGCAGGCAGTAACTAGTGTAGTGCCAAAGGGTTTAGTGCTGGGACCCCAGCTATTCACAGTATATATTAACGCTTTGGATGAGGGAACAAAATGTAACATCTCCAAGTTTGCGGATGATACCAAGTTGGGTGAGAGGGTGAACTGTGAGGAGGATGCAGAGATCCTTCAGCATGATCTGGACAGGTTGAGTGAGTGGGCAAATCAATGGCAGATTCAGTATAATTTGGATAAATGTGAGGTTATTCACTTCAGAAGCTAGACAGTCAACATGGCTTTGTCAAGGGCAGATCTTGTCTGACAAATTTAATTGAGTTCTTTTGACGAGGTGACACAGGCAGTGGATGAGGGTAGTGCTGTGGATGTTCTATATTTGGACTTTGAGAAAGCATTTGGTATGGTTCTACATAGCATGTTAGTAAATTAGAAATGTTTGGGATTGATTGGCCCTTGGCAGCATGGATTAGAAGTTGGCTAAAGGATAAGAAACAGAGGGTACGTATAGGTAGGCATTTCTCAGATTGGAGATGAGTTGAAAGTAGTGTCCCCTGTGGATTGGTGTTTGGACCCTTGCTTTTTCTGGTTTCTATAAATGATTTGGAGATGGGAGTTGAGGGCAAAATATCTTAATTTTGCAGATGATACTATACTAGGGAGAATATTGAATTGTGAGGTTGATGCTAAGGGACTTCAGAGGGTCATTGACAGGTTGGACAAATGGGCAGACACCTGGGAGATGAAGTGCAATGCAGAGAAATGTGAGGTAATGCATTTTGGTAACTGAAACACGGACAGACAAATACAAGCTCAATAGTACAGCTTTGAGGGGAGTACAAGAGGCGAAGGACCTCCAGGTTCATGCGCATGGTTCTCTGAAGATGGCCAGTCAAGTTGAAACAGTTGTTAACAAGGCTTATAGAATCCTTGGGTTCATAAATAGAGTCATAGACTATAAAAGCAAGGAAGTGATGGTACACCTCTACAAATTATTGGCCAAACCCCATTCGGAATATTATGTGCAGTTCTGATCTCCTTATTTAAGGAAGGATGCTAAAGCCCTGGAGAGAGTTTGAAGGAGATTTACTAGAACAATAACAGGGATGAGGGATTTGAGACACAAGGAAAGGTTAAACAAATTGGGCTTATTTCCCTTGGAGCAGAGAAGATTAAGATGTGACCTTATTGAGGTGTTCAAAATAATGAACAATTTTGACAGGAAAAAGAAGAATGCTCTATTTTTACTAGTTGGTATGTTAGTTGTTAGGGATCACAATTTCAAGATTGTCAGCAGAGACCTGGTAGTGAGATGAGAAGAAATGTCTTAGAGCTGTTAGGATTTGGAATGTGCTGCCCGGGAGAGTAGTGGAGGTGGATTCATAGGACGTTTCAAAAGAGACCTGGATATATATTTTAAGTGATGAATTTAGAGGACTACAGAGATAGGGCTGGAGAATGGAACTAGCTAGGTTCTTCTTTTTGCCAGACAGGATGGGTCGCATAACCTCTTTCTGTACTGTAAAATTCTGTGATAGAAAGAGCACATCTAAGAGTAAGCTAACAGGTGACTTAGGGGTTACAAAAAGAATGGAAGAATAGAAGTTTGAAACTAAATGCTCTGTCTCTAAGCATGTCATGTCCACAATAAAACAGACAATGTGATGACACAGGTAACTATCATTTGATAGTCATTGTAGAGACATAGCTGCAGGATGACTTGGATTGGCACCTGAATCCTGAATGCAGAAGAGTTGGGAAGTACAGCAGGCTAGAAAAGATGAAAGAGTGGCCCTGTTAGTTAATTCAGGTATTATCACATTACAGAGGAATGACTTAAGTTCAGGAAACTAGAATGTGGAAGTAGTGTGGGTGGAGATGAGAAATGATACAGGCAAGAAATCACTTGTGGAAGTGGTGTACAGGCCCCTGAGTAGTAACAGGGCAGTTGGACAGCGTATGAAGGAAGAAATAATGTGAGCTTGCCAGAAAGGTACAATGATGATCATGGTCAGGATTGTGGTGGGCAGGGAGGGGGTTTCATGTACATATTGTGTGGAAAAGTCGATTGGGTACTCTTGACGAAGAACTTACTGAATATCCTTTGTGTAATTTCTTAGGACATCACATTCTGGTGCCGTCCAGTGTGTCTGGTCTGCTAGATCTTGTATTGTTCACATAGTTTTGTGAAAGGAAATCATGTTTAACTAATTTATTGGAGTTCCTTGAAATGATCAATGCAGAATAGATGTTGTGTAATTAAGATTTCCACTAGGCATATGATCAGTTGCAGTAGTAAAGGTTGTTGTGGAAAATTAAAGCTCTTTGATTTGATTTGTTTTGATTTGTTGTTGTCACATATACCCAGGTACAATGAAAAGTTTGTTTGTGTGCAGTACAGGCAGATCATACCATATAAAGTGCGTAAGGGTAACAGGACGGTGAGGAATACAATGTTACGGCTGCAGCGCAGGCGCACAGAGAGCAAGATCAACATTAAATTTAAAATTTGAGAGGTCCATTCAGAAGACTAATAGCAGGGAAGAAGCTGTTCTTGAATGTGTTGGTACTTGTGTTTAAACTTTTTTTATCTTCTGCTCGACAGGAGAGGTTGGAAGACATTATAACCGAGGTGGGAGGGGTCTTCGATTATGCTGCTGCCTTCCTGAGGCAGTGAGAAGTGTGGATTGAGTCAATGGATGGAAGGTTGGCTTGTGTAATGGGCTGGGCTGTGTTCACAACTCTCTATGGTTTCTTACAGTCTTGGGCAGAGCAGTTGCCATACCAAGCCACGATGCACCCGGATAGGATGTTTTCTATGGGGCATCTATAAGAATTGGTAAGTCCTGGTGGACATGCCGAATTTCCTTAACTTCCTGAGGAAGTACAGGTGTTATTGTGCTTTCTTGACCATTGCATCAATGTGGTGGACCAGGACAGATTGTTGGGTGGTTATCACCCCTAGGATCTTGACACTCCAGACCATCTCCACCTCAGCCCCATTGATGTAAGCAGGGGCATGCCCTCAGCCTTGCTTCCAGATGTCAGTGACCAGCTCTTTGTTTTGCTGACATTGAGGGAGAGATTATCTTTACACCATGCCGACAAGCATTTTTTTGTTCGATTCATTTTTTGTGGGATGTGGGCATCGCTGGCTGGCCAGCATTTCTTGCCCATCCCTAGTTGCCATTGAGAAGGTGGTGGTGAGCTGCCTTCTTGAACTGCTGCATTCCTTCTGCTTTGGGTTGACCCAACAATGCTATTAGGGAGGGAATTCCAGGACTTTGACCCAGCGACAGTGAAGGAACGACGATATATTTCCAAGTCAGGATGTTTAGTGGCTTGGAGGGGAACTTGGAGGTGGTGGTGTTCCCATATATCTGCTGCCCTTGTCCTTCTAGATCGAAGAGGTCGTGGGTTTGGAAGGTGCTGTCTGAGGATCTTTGGTGAATTTCTGCAATGCATCTTGTAGATATTTATCTCTTTCCTGTATTCTGTCTCGTCATTGAGATCTGGCCTATGTCTCTGGTGTCATTAGTGAACTTGTAGATAGAGTTCGGATAAAATTTGGCCACACAGTCATGATTGCACAGGGTATATGATAAGGGGCTGAGTCCACAGCTGAGTCCGGGATGCCAGTGTTGTGGATTATTGTGGAGGAAGTGGTGTTGCCTGTTCTTAGAGATTGCGGTTTGTGGGCCAGGAAGTTGAGGATCCAGTTGCAGAGGACGGAGCAGAGACCTAGGTGTCGGAGTTTGGAAATTAGTTTAGTTAAAATTATAGTATTGAAGGCAGAGCTGTAGTCAATAAATAGGATCCTGACGTGGGTATCCATGTTACCTAGATGTTTCAGGGATGAGTGTAGGGCCAGGGAGATGGTGTTTGCTGTAGACCTGTTGCAACGGTAGGCAAATTGCAAGGGACCAAGGCAGGCTTGGAGGCTAGTGTTGATATGGGCCATGACTAACCCCTCAAAAGCACATCATAATTGTGGAGATCAGAGCCGCTGGGAGGTAGTCATTGAGGCACACCGCATGACATCTCTTTGGTACTGGGATGGTGGTGGTCTTCTTGAAGAAGTGGAGACTTCAGATCGTAGTAAGAAGAGGTTAAAGATGTCAGCGAATACTTCTGCCAGCTGATATGCGCAGGATTGAGTACATGGTTGGGGGCTCACTTTTCAAGGGATCCCTGTCAAATAGGCTGATCTGATGTCTGCAGCAGTGACTGAGTGAACAGGTGTGTCTGAGGCTGTGGGGGCAGGTGACACTGTTTCACTGACCTTCTGTTCAAAACGAGCGTAAAATGCATTGAGCGCATCAGAGAGATGTATTTTTGTCTGCTATTTGCTTTGTAGCCCATTATGTCATGTAGGCTTTGCCACAAATGACGGGTGTCTGTGTGATTGGTTTGGGTCTCTACCTTAGTCCATATTGCCTCTTGACATCTCTAATGGCCTTATGCAGGTCGTGTCTGGATTTCCTGCAAAGATCAGGGTCATCCGACTTAAATACCACATGGACTTCAATAGATAATGGATCTCTTGGTTCTTCTTTGATTTCCGGTTGGGGAATGTTCAGATTAACTTCTTTAGCACGCAGTCTTCTACGCACTTGCCAATGAAATCTGTAACAGTAGTGGCGTAATCATTTAGGTTGTCCGCTGAGTTCTTGAATATGGACCAATCCACCAATTCCAAACAGTCCTACAGAAACTCTTCCGCTTCCTCAGGCCAGCACAGTGCTGCTTTCTGTACTCGGTTCTCATGTTTCAATTTCTGCTTGTAAGCTGGGAGGAGGAACACTGCTCATGGTGTAGGGTATAACATTTGCATGGATAGAAGGTTGCTTAGCTCACAGGAGAAAAGCATAAATGCTTGTCTTTTGCTTGGTACGGTGGTGTGCCACAGAGATCAGTATTAGGACTGCAACTCTTTAAATTTATGGAAATGACTTAGATGAAGGGACAAAGGTACAGTTGCTAACTTTGCTCTTGATTATGATGCATCGAGCTGGGACATCAACCAAGGCTTCAGTACAACATCTTATCTTTGATAGTGCCTTTGATACTTACCAACGTCTCAGCATGACACTGATTTATGTTTACGTGGCATGCTATTTCAATCCCCCTCTGGTGACTGTATGCACCTCGTTCAATGCTGGTTTGTACCCTAAAACTCCAGCTTAGCTCAAACTACAGCTCAATATAACTCAATCTTTCCTCTTCTCCCATGGTGTCACTAGGGACCACTTACTCCCTGTCCCCACCATCTTGTCTTTGGGAGGACCATTTTGTTTGTAGGCATTTGCTGTTGCTGTGAGCCCATTATCAGCATACCTGCCAGCCTTATTCAGGGCCTGATTACCCTCAACCACGCATCCAGCTTCATAGAAAACAACTTAGCACTGTGCTGATGTCAGGCTGACTGACATTAACAGTGAATTAAAATGACCAGCCAGCTTTTATTCCCAAACATCAAGCGACCATATCGTGATCAATCTGACATTGGATCTGCCTGACACTGCACTTCATACTGCTATGGTTGTACATTCTACAAAGGCCCTGATGGCTCAGCAGTTTCTATTGTGTCAGGGTGAGACTGTATGTGCTACATTGCCTCCCGCTTCACCCAGTTGCTGCTCCAACCTGCTGCAGTGTGTTTGTTCAGTCTGAGCTGTCCCTTACGTGTCTTCCAGGTCCTACAAATCTCAGCTTTGCCCCCCGCCCCTCCCCCGTTCTCCAGCTGCTGTGGTCTGAGGTCTCAAGTGCACACACACACTCTTATGTGTGAGCTGTGCCCTAGCCTGCTGCACCTGTCTCCATTTGTCTGCAGAGTTTTTTAAAAGAAAAAGCATTTTTATTGTTCCCATTTTGAAAACTTGTGGGCCTTATCCTGTTACTGCCCTCAGCTTTGCCTTTGATAATGTCTTCCTTCAAACTGGACTTCTTACCGGAGATGATGGTGGACCACTGCACCCTGAGTTCCAATTCCGTGTGAGTACAAAGCCCAGCTTCTGTGCAGTTTGTGGCTCATGCTGTTAGGGCTCTATGATAAGCTTTTACCATGGACGAGCTTTGCCAGCATTCGATCATTCTGCCTCCGATCCTCTGACACTCAAACTTGAATGCTTATTCTCTGTTCTCTGTACGGTCCCTGCATTCTTTTGCTAACTATCCACCTGGTTATCTTACTCGCTTGCCTTCTGCACAGCTCTCACTCACTCTGCCCAAACCCTTGCCCCATCGCTTGCTCACTGTATTGCCTGCACACCCTTCCCCTCTGCATGATTGTTGCACCCTTTCACCCGCGGTTTATACAATCCTTGCTTGCACTTTCCTTCAGACCCTGTGCCCTCATGCATGTGCTCTGCCTGCGCTTGTGCTCGAGCCTGCGCTCTGCCTGGCTCCAACTACCTGGTGTGGGAGAGATTTCATTTCTCTGGGTGAAGAGATTTCTCCTCATCTCAGTCCTCAATGGCCTACTCTGTATCCTTAAACTGTGACCCCTGTCTCTGCACCCCTTGGTCTTTTGTGCATTTACTTTGTCTAGTTCTTTTAGATCTTATTGGTTTCAATGAGATTCTCCCCCCTTGTTCTTCAAAATTCCAGTGAATATAGATCTAACCAATCCAGTGTCTCTTTGTACGTCAGCTCTGCCATTCCAGAAATCAGTCTGGTGAACGTCCTATATACCCAGAAAATCCTGCCTCGGATGAGACTCAAAACTGCGTGATCTCACTATTGGTAATTGCTGCAACACATTCCTGTACTTGCACTCTAATTCTCTTGCTGTGAATGCCAACGCAGCATTTGCAACCTTCACTGCTTGCTGCACCTGTATGTTTCCTTTGATGGGTGTGGAAAGTTACCCAGGTTCCGTTGTACCTCCCCCCTTTCCTAATCTATTGCCAGTCAGATAATCTGCCTTCCTGTTTTTGCTACAAAAGTGGATATCTCAAATTTATCCACATACTTCATCTGTTATGCATTTGCTTACTCACTCAACTTGTCCAACTCACACTGATGCACCTTGCCAACCTCCTATCAGTTCACTCGCCCACCCAGTTTTGCACCATCGGCAAATTTGGAGACATTACATCTAATTCCCTCATCAAAATCATTAATGCATATTGTGGAAAACTTCACTCTGCACTTCACTCTGCTGTACTCCATTAGTCACTGGCTGCTACTTGTAAACTGCCCTATTTAATCCTACTCTTTATTTCCTGTCTGCCAACCAGTTCTCTATCCATATTGGTACAGTACCCCAATCCCACGTGCTTTAGTTTTACAGATTAATCTCTTATGTGGGACCTTATCGAAATCCTTCTGAAAATCCAAGTAAACCACGTCCACTAGTTCTCTCTTACCAACTCTCCTAGTTACATCCTCGCAAAATTTCAGTAGATTTGTCGAGTGTACTTTCGTCATCTACAATCCACGTTGACTTTAGATGTTGGTGTGCTTGCCGAGCTGGGAGGTTTGATAGCAGATGTTTCATCCCCTTACGAGGTGACATCCTCAGTGCTGTGGAGCCTCCTCTGAAGTGCTGTTGTCTTGTGCCGGTTCAAATTTATATGGTCTGGTTTTTGCTGCTTCTGGTAGGTGCTGGTTCCGGTTGTGCATTGTAATGGTTGGTATATTGGGTCTAATTCAAAATGTTTGTTGATGGAGTCCATGGATGAATACCAAGCCTCCAAGAATTCCCTGGATGTCCTCTGTTTGACTTGTCTTATGATAGTAGTGTTGCCCCAGTTGAAAGTGATGTTTTATCTCGTCTGTGTGTATTGAAACCAAGGACATCTGGTCGTGTCGTTTAATTGCTAACTGGTGTTCGTGGATGCGGGTTGCTAGTTGTCTGCCTGTTTGTCCCACCTAGTGTTTTGTGCAGTCTCCGCATGGTATCCTGTAAACTACATTCGTCCTGTCCATGGTATCTATTGGGTTTTTAACCCTGGTCAGTTGCTGTCTTAACGTGGCTGCACTTAGAGAGGGAACAAAATGTCTGCTACCAAACCTCCCAGCTCAGCGAACACACCAACATCTAATAACCAGCGCCCGAGTTACAAATCTTCATTTAAACCCTGATCGTGTTGACTCTGTTGGATTCTGTCACTCTTTTCCAAGTGCTCTGCTATTAATTCTCTTATAATGGACTCTGTAGCATTTTCCCTACCAGTAAGGCTAACTCGTCTATAATTCCATCTTCTCTTACCTTTTTAAATACTGGGGCTACACTTGCTACCCTCCAGCCCATAGGAACTGTTCAGAGTCTATGGAATCTTAAAGAATAACCACCAACTCATTTCAGTATTTCTGGGACCATTTCCTTAAGTACTGAGATATAAATTGTCAGGAACTGGGGATTTGTTGGCCTTTAATTCCATCTGTTTCCCTAGATTCCATTTCCCTGCTAATGCTCATTTCTTCTCTCTCTCGCTAAACCCTCTGATCCCCACCATTTGTCTCCTCCTTTGTAAAGACAGAATCAAAATATATATTTAGTTGTTATACCATCTCTTTGCTCCTGTTCCTCACTGTAAGGGATCTACATTTCTCTTCACTAAGCTTTTTCTCTTCACATACCTATAGAAGTTTATACAAACAGTTTGCATGTTCCTTGCAAATTTATCCATGTAATTTATTATCCCACTCTTAATCAATCCCTTTGGTCTCCTGTGCTGAAATGTAAACTGCTCCCAGTCTTCAGGTCTGCTGCTTTTTAATGGTCAATTTGTCTGCCTCTTCCTTGGATTGAATATTATCCCTATTTTCCCTTGTTAGCCATGCTCAGGCCACGTTTCTCACTTGATTTTTGAACCAGACAGGAGTAAACAATTGTTTGAGTTCGTCCTGAGCTGTTCAAAGTAACCTTTCCCAATTTGTCATAGCCGGTTTGCACCTCATAACATCATAATTTCCTCTATTTAGATTCAAGACCCTTGTCTCAGAGTCAACTATCTCATTCTCCATCTTTATGAAGAATTCTATCATACTGCAGTCACTTTGCTCTAAAGGGCCTTGCACAGTTAGATTATAATGAGAAAGGAGTAATTGACACGATATCTCATCTAGGATGGCTTGTTCTTTGGTTAGTCCCTTAATGTATTGATCCAGAAAGCCATCTCTTACATACCCCAGGAATAATTCCTCTCTGGCATTGTTACTTGTTTCATTTGCTCGATCTGTGTATTAAGGTTACCCATAATAATTTTCATAAGCCATGTAAAGGCCCAGCAGAGGCTGTGCTACAGTGACATACAGTAAGGAGAAAGTTGTTCTGGGAATTCTCAATATTGACTCCAGACTCCGTGAAGTTTCATGGTATCACATCATGGAAGCCTCCAGCTGATTACCACAAACTGCCTCCCCTTGGCTGCTGAATCAATACCCCTCTATGTTGAGCAACACTTGGAGGATGCACTGAGGGTGGCAAGAGTACTGAATCAACTCTGAGTGGGAGATTTTGATGTCCACCACCAAGAGTGGCTAGGCAGCAGTGCTGCTGATCAAGTTGGTCAGGTCCGAAAAGGCGTTGTTGTTAGACTTCGTCTGCGGTAGGTAGTGAGGGAGCCAACAAGAAGGAAAAACATACTTGACCTCACCCTCACCAGTCTGCCACCTGCAGATGTATATGTCCATGATCTAAGAGTGACCATTGCACAGGCCTTGTGGAGACAAAGTCCTGCCTTCACATTGCGAATACCCTCCATTGTGTTGTGTGGGGCTGTCACCTTGCTAAATGGAGTAGACTTCAAACAGATCTAGCAGCTCAAGACTTGGCGTTCATGAGGCACTGTGGGCCATCAGTAGCAGCAGAATCATACTCTAATGCAATCTGGAAATTCATGGCCTGGTATATTCCCCCCCACTCTATCCTTGCCATCAAACCAAGGGACCAACTGCAATTCAGTGAAGAGTGCAGGAGGGCACGTCAGGAGGAGCACCAGGCATGGTCACAAAGGAGGTGTCAACCTGTTGATCGTACAGAACAGAATTATTTGCATGCCAAACAGCATAATGCTTTTAATGTTTGGAGTCTGACGAATAAGGCAGATGTGTTGACATGTTCCAATAAAGATATTGGTATAGAAATCAGGGATGAGGTCTATGATACAATTAAAGAAATTAACATAACAGAGAGAGGTTTTGAGTCATCTGGCAGGCTTAAAACTAGATAAATCTCCAGAGCCAAATGAAATGTATCCCAGGTTGTTGGGTGAGGCAAGGGAGGAAATAGCAGGGGTGCATAAAAAATTTTCAATTCTTCTCAAGCCACAAGAAGAGAATGAACGACAGCTAATGTGATACCATTATTCAAGAAGGAAGCAAGGGAACTACAGGCTGTTCAGTCTAACCTCAGTGATGCGGAAACTTTGAAGCAATTCTGAGTGACAGAACGAATCTGCATTTGGAGGGGTGGGGATTAATCAAGAACAGCCAGCATGGTTTTGTTAAGGGTAGGTGATGTCTGACTAACTTGAATTTTTTTGAAGAAGTGACCAGGTATGCAGATGAGGACAGTGCTTTTGATGTCATCTACTTGGTCTTCTGCAGGGCTTTTGATAAGGCCCCGCATGGGAGACTGATAACAATGGTAAGAGCCCATGGGATTCCAGGAAATCTGGCAAATAGATCCTCAATTGGCTGAGTGATATGGTGATAGTTGAGGGCTGCTTTTCCCTCTGGATGTCTGTGTCCAGTGGTGTTCCACAGGGGTCAAAGTTAGGGCTCTTGCTGTTTATAGTACATTTAAATGGTTTACACTGAATGTAGGAGGATTGGTCAGTAAGTTTGCAGATGATACAAAAATTGGTAGGGTGGTAGATAGTGAAGAAGACAGCCTTAGACTGCAAGAGAATGTATGAGCTGGTCAGATGAGTTGTTTGGTGGTATATGGGATTTAATCTGGATAAATGTGAGGTGATGCACTTGGGCAGGATAAATGAGGCAAGGGAATACATGATGAGAGTGTGCATGTACAAAGGTTCTTTTAAGGTATCAGGACAGATGGGGAAGTAAAGCATATGGGATATTATTAGTTGAGACATAGAGTTGTAAGAGCAGGGAGCTTATGCTGGGACTATATAAGTTATTGATTAGGCCACAGCTAGAGTACTGTGTGCAGTTCTGGAGTCCACATTATAAAAGGGATGTGAAGCAGTGGAGGTGGCCTTCGTTCCATCAAGTCTGTATCACTAAAAATATGCTACTGCGTACACTATTCCACTTTCCCATTGGCCTGAATGTTATGACACTTCAAGCGCTCGTCCAAGTACTTTTTAAAAGCTAAGGTTTCCCACCTCAACTACCCTCAGTCAATGCATTTCAGACCCCCACAACCCACTGGGTAAGAAAAGTTTTCCTCAAATCCCCTCTAAAGCTTTTGCCTTCTGCTTTGAAATCATGCCGCCTTGACCCTTCAACTAAGGGGAACAGCTGCCACCCTCATTCACCTCTACTCCAAACTTATCTGTTCCAAAGAAGAAAATCCATGCATATCCAGCCTCTCTTCATACCTGAAATGTTTCATCTCTGGTAACATCCTGGTGAATCTCCTTTGCAGCCCCTCCAATGCAATCAAATCCTGCCAATAGTGTCGTGACCAGAATTATGCACAGTAATCCAATTGGAGCCGAATCAAAGTTCTGTACAGCTCCAACATGTCCTCCCTGCTCTTAAATTTATGCTATGACTAATGAAGGCAAGTGTTCTTAACTACCCTATTAACCTGAGGTGCAGAGGAGGTTTACCAGGATGTTCCTTGGCCTGGAGTGTTTCAGTTATGAAGAGGGATTGGACCGTCTAGGATTGTTTACCTAAGAGCAGAGGAGATTGAGAGGAGACACGATTGAGATGTCGAAGATTAGGAGGGGCATAGGTAGGAACTTCTCTCGTTTAATGGAGGGATCACTGACCAGAGGGCATAGAATGAAGGTATAAGGCAGAAGGTTTAGAGAAAGTGTGAGGAAAAACTTTTTCAGCCAGAGGGTGGTGGTAATCAGGGACTCACTGCTTCTAAGGGTGGTGGAGGCAGATGTTCTCATAACATTTCCTAAGTTTTTAGATATGCATTTGTAATGACAAAGCATACAAGACTCATGCTGGAAACTGGGATTATAGTAGGTGGTTGTTTTTGACCAGCATGAACACAATGGGCCAAAAGGCCTTTTTCTACAGATTTTGATGACTCTAATTCAGTTCATTTAACGTGATGCCAAGAAATGGCTGGAAGCACTAGATACTGCAAAGGCTATGGGCCATGACAACATTTCAGCAATAGTGCTGAAGACCCATGTTCCAGAACTTGCTGCTCCCTTAGGAAAACTGTTTGTGTACAGCTACAGCACTGGAATCTACCTGACAAAATAAAAACTCTGCCGGTGAATTCCAGAAATGAGGTATGAGAAAATAGTCCTTGACATCAAGGAGCCCTAGCAAAACTAGAACCAATAGATATTAGGGGAAATGTCTCTCCTATTTGGAGTCATACCTAGCACAAAGGAAGGTGATTGTGGTTGAAGTTTGGTCATCTCAGCTCCTTCAGCAATGACCTTCCCTCTATCATAAGGTCAGAGTGCGGATGCTTGTTGACGATTGCAAAATGATCCGCACCGTTTGTGACACCCCAGATACCGAACTGGTCCGTGTTCAAAGGCAACAAGATCTGGACAGTATTTCAGCTTGGGGCTTGGAAAGTGGCAAGTAACATTCATGCCACACAAATGCCAGGCAATGGCCATCACCAGTAAGAGATGATCTAACCACTGCCCCTTGACATTTAACGGTGTTACCATCACTGAATTTCCCACTATCAACATCGTGGAGGTTACCATTGACCAGAAACTGAATTGGACTACAACATAAATACAATGGCTACAAGAGCAGCTCAGAGGCTAGTAATACTGCAGTGACACATCTCCTGACTCCCCAAGGCCTGCCCACCATCTACAAGACACAAATCAGGAGTGTGATGGAATACTCCCCACTCCTGGAGGAGTGCAACTCCGAAAACATCCAAGAAGCTTGATACCATCAAGGACAAAATAGCCTTCTTGATTGGCACCACATCCACAAACATTATCTCCCCACCACTGGGACTCAGGGAGCACTGTGTACTGTCTGCACTGCACAAGTTCACCAAGTATCCTTAGACAGCACCTACCAAACCCATGATCACTTCTGTCTAGAAGAGCAAAGGCAACAGATACTTGGGAGAAACACCACATTTTGATAGAAGGGTGATATATTTCCAAGTCAGGATGGCGAGTGGCTTGGAGAGAGACTTGCAGGTGGTGGATCTGCTGTCCTAATCCTTCTCAAGGTATTGTTGTTGGTTTAGAAGGTGCTGTCTAAAGACCCTGGATAAATTTCTGCAATCATTCTTGTAGTTGGTATACGCTGCTGCAACTGAGCGTTGATGGTGGAGGGAATGGAGGTTGTGGCTGTCAATCAGCTGCCTGGCCTTGGATAGTGTCAACTTCTTGTGTTGTTCAAGCTACACACATCCTGGCATCTGTGGAGTGCTCCATCATGCTCCTGTCTTGTGCCTTGGTGGACAAGCATGAGGGGCATAATTTTCAAGTGAAAGACAAGAGATTTCGGGCAGATTTGAGGAAAAGCTTTTTCACCCAGAGGGTGGTAGGAATCTGGAGTACACTACCTGAAAGAGTAGTTGAAGCAGGAATCCTCACAACATTTAAAAAGTACTTGGATGAGCAATTGAAATGTTGTAGCATTCAAGGCTGTGGGCTTAGCATGGGAAAGTGGGACTAGTGCAGTTGTATAATGTTTTTGGTGGCACAGACTCAATGGACTGAAGGATCTCTTCTGTACTCTATGATTCTATGGTCAGGAGTCAGGATTGCCCAAAAACTGTCTGTCTTGACAGGAGGTATGTTGGAGGGGATTTGACATGAGTATCATGACCTGAAACTTCGGAGTTTTCGATTACATAAGAACATAAGGACTAGGAGCAGGAGTAGGCCATCTGGCCCCTCTAGTCTGCCCCGCCATTTAATAAGATCATGGCTGATCTTTTTGAGACTCAGCTCCACTTACCCGCCCACTCACCATAACCCTTAATTCGTTTACTGTTCAAAAATTTATCTAGCCTCGCCTTAAAAACATTCAGTGAGGTAGCTTCAACCGCTTCACTGGGCAGGGAATTCCACAGATTCACAACCCTTTGGGTGAAGAAGTTCCTCCTGACCTCAGTCCTACATCTGCTGCCCTTTATTTTGAGGCGATGCCCTCTAGTCCTAGTTTCACCTGCTAGCAGAAACAACCTCCCTGCCTCCACCTTATCTATTCCCTTCATAATCTTATATGTTTCTGTAAGATCTCCCCTCATTCTTCTGAATTCCAATGAGTATAATCCCAGTCTACTCAGTCTCTCCTCATAATCCAATCCTCTCAACTCTGGAATCAACCGAGTGAATCTCCTCTGCACCCCCTCCAGTGCTAGTATATCTCTTCTCAAGTAAGGAGACCAAAACTGCACACAGTACTCCAGGTGTGGCCTCACCAGGACCCTATACAGCTGCAGCATAGCTTCCCTGTTTTTAAACTCCATCCCTCGAGCAATGGCAGAAAAAAATTCCATTTGCCTTTTTAATTACCTGCTGCACCTGCAATCGTACTTTTAGCGATTCGTGCACAAGGACACCCAAGTCCCTCTGCACAGCAGCGTGCTGCAATTTTTTACCATTTAAAACATTAGTCCATTTTGCTGTTATTCCTACCAAAATGGACGACCTCACACTTATCAACATTGTACTCCGTCTGCCAGATCTTTGCCCACTCACTTAGACTATCTATATCCCTCTGCAGACTTTGTGTCTTCTGCACACTTTGCTCTACCACTCACCTTAGTGTCATCTGAAAATTTTGACACACCAACTCCAAATCATCTATGTAAAGATTGGTGAAAGGTGTGCTCAAGACTTAGCCAGGGAGCAGTTAATTAAGTGATCATTGGCTTGCTGCCGGAGAGGCTGCTGAAAGGCAGTGAGGCCTGTGCTGTCTTGTAGCCCCATCTCCTCACTGCTGTCTGTAACCCAGCACAACCTAATGCTTCCTCACATCTGTTGGTCTGTGATTTCTTACCATGATGCCACTTCTGCTTTGCCTAGATCAAAGAAGATGAATGGGTCTCTGGATCACTCCGACCAGCCCGACATCGACTCCATCAAGATGTTTGTCGGTCAGATTCCACGGTCTTGGTCAGAGAAGGAACTGAAAGAACTCTTTGAACAGTATGGCGCTGTATATGAAATCAATGTGCTTCGAGACAGGAGTCAGAATCCCCCTCAGAGTAAAGGTGAGCTTGCCCAACCTGCTGCGTCTGGTCTTCAGCACTTGCCTTCCAACACAAGGTGTCTGGGAGGCTGTTCAATGAATACAAGGTTCAACTCCACGCAGTGTGTTTTGTGGTTCAATAGTTGCATTTTTTCCTCGTAAAGAGCAAATTGCAATACTGCCTTGTGGTTGGTTTATCCACGCGCAGAGGCTGGGCTATTAGGAGCCCAAAGCTCTCATACTGTGCTTGCTTGTGGTGCCCCCTTAACTTGTGACATTCTGGGATCCTCCTTGTTCTGAGTATTGATGCCAATGGCAATTTAGGAATACAATCAAATGTCTTAATCTTGCCGCCTAAAAAATAAAAAGTAGGAGCAGGAGTGGGCCGTTTACCCTTCAGCCTATTTGGTCTCAGTAAGATCATATCTGATCTAATTATTGGCCTTGACCGCCTCCATCACCCCCCAAAAATATTCAGTCTTGAATAAATTCAGTGTTGTCTGGGAAGAGGATTTCACAGAAGAACAACTGCCTGGCAGAAGAATTCTTGCTCATCCCTGTCTTAAATGTGAGACCCTTTCTGTTGAAACTGTATCCCCTAGTTTGAGGTACTCCCACTAGGGGGAAACATCCTTTCAGCATCCACCCTGTCAAACAGCCCCTCAGGATGTTCAAATAAGATCAGCTCTCATTCTTCAAAACTCCAATGAATACAGGCCCAACCTTTCCTTACAAGACCAACCCTCCATTATAGGAAACACCTGAGTGAACTTTGATCTACTTCCAGTGGAAGTATTATCCCTCTTTAAGGAGTACTCTGTACTCTTGGTGCATTCTCATCAATGACCTGTGCAGTTGTGGCAAGACTTTTTTTACTTTTATACTGTATTCCCCTTGCAGTAAAGGCCAACATTCCATTCACCTTCCTAATTAACTGGTATGCCTACATGCTAACTTTGACTGATGAACAAGGACACCCAGATCCCTCTGCAGTGCACCATTCTTCAGTTTCTCTCCATTGAAATAATATTTTGCTTTCCTGGTCTTCCTGTCAAACTGAACAGCTTCTCATTTTCCCAAATTATAGTCCAATTTGTCAAATTTTTGCCCATTCACTGAACCTATCTATATAGTTTTTCCTTATCATTACATTGCCAACAAATTTGTTTACAATGCTATTGGTGTCTTCGTTCAGCCGTTAATACAGATCAGAAATAGTTAGGGCTACAGCACTTATTCCCGTGGCACTCTAATCATTGCAATTTAAACAACCTTTTATCTTGACTGTACCTGTTGATTAGCCAGACCAGAAAATAGATCACCCCAAACACCAGGGATTACCTTGTGTATGAATCTTTTAAGTGGTACCTTATTGTTTGCTTTTTGGAAATCCAAATGCACTTACGTCTACATAACTGTTTGTTATGTCCTTACATCATTACGAAGGAATGTAATAAATTTCAGATCAGGGAGGAGGACTGGAGAAGAGAGGTGGGCATTGAGTGTTGCTGACCACTGAGTGTAATGGCTGAAATAGCTTTGTGCTCTGGATCCCTCCTAAGGGATGGTGCTGATGCATTTGGTGAGGAATCTGCGGTTGCTGAATGGCTGGTATAGCAGCTGCAGCTTTCATGGTGTGTGGAAGGAGGAGTTAGCACCTGATCTAAGAGTCTAGTTGTACAGGCTTATGTCAGTCTGGGACAGGATGAAGTGGCAAATGGGACACTGCTAGTTTTCTAGGACTTGGCCCGTTCACAACACCTAGAGGGGAAACTGGGTCGTCAAGGATCAATCAGTGCTAGCGCAGGTGAGGAGGGTCACAAGGGAAGGGAAACTTTCCTACTGTTGACTCTATGCCTTTCTTTTTAGGTTGTTGCTTTGTAACATTTTATACTCGTAAGGCAGCACTGGAAGCACAAAACGCTCTTCACAATATGAAGATTCTGCCTGGGGTGAGTATGTGCATGCCGATTCAGCTTTGAATATTCTGAATGGATTAACATCTACAGCTCTCCCAACTTCCCCAGGTATTGGTGTTAGGATCTTTACTCATCTTAGCACGTATTAGTGGCCTGGACTTGGTGTACAGGGCACAGTTTCAGAATTTGCAAATTAGAAGAAACTTCAATATTTTGTCAACTGTGAGGAGGAACGTGTTAAAAGTCAAAAGGGCAAATTAATGGAACAGGCAGGTAATGGCTGATGAAATTTAAGGCAGAGCGATGTGAATTGATTCATTTTCGTGGGAAGAATGCAAAGATTCAACTTATAATGAATGGTACAACTCAAAAGAGGTGGGGAGGCAGATAGAAACTGGGAGGACAGCTTGGAAGTGTGGCTAATAAGATGTACAGCATCCTGGGTTATGTCATTAGTGACACAATACAAAAGCAAAGTGGTTATGTTAACATATAGGAGGATTAGGTGCAGTGCCGGACACTCAATTTCACGAAGGTGTGCAGGCATTGGAGACGGTGCAAAAAAGATTCATGAGAATGGTATCAGGAATGAGGAGCTTTATTTGTAAGGGCAGATTTGACAAGTTGAGACTGTTTTCCTTGGCTAAGAAAAGGCTGAGGGGACATTTGGTTGAGCTATTCAAAATTCTTGTATAAATAGGTAGAAACTCTTCCCATTAGTAGAAGAATGGAGAACCAGAGGGCACAAATTGAAGGTGATTGGCCAAAGAAGCAAAGTATTAGGATAATGATGGCAAGATTTGGGAACCTTGGATGACCAGAGGAATTGAGAGCTTAGTCAAAAATGAGGCATACGTAAGGTTTAGGAAACTGAAGACAGAATGCAAAGATAGCAGAAAAGAACTCAAACAAGGAATTATGAGGGCTAAAAGGGGTTATGACCTGTCTTTGACAAACAGAGTTAAGGAAAGTCTCTTAGGTATTTTGTACATTTCTAAGGAGCAGAAGGGTAGCCCGGAAAAAGGTAGGTCCACTCAAGGAACTGTCTCCATGAGTTTGATAACAGAAATTTGCATTTGATTAAACTTGATTGAATTTGAGGAATGTGTGGATGAGCGTAACTGAGGTTTGCATGGATTTCAGTGGGGCCTCAGTCAAGATCCCACGTGGCGGAGTGATTACAAAAGTCAAAGCTCAAAGATCCATGAGTAAGTGGCAGTTTGAATCCAAAATTGGATCAGAGTCAGAAGTGAAGGCTAATAGTTGATTGATGTTTTTAAACATACATAGAACATAGAACATAGAACAGTACAGCTCAGTATAGGCCCTTCGGCCCACGATGTTGTGCTGACCTGTTATCCTACTAAGATCAACCTACCCTGCAATACCCTACATTATACTATCATCTACGTGCCTACTTAAGAGTTGCTTAAATGTCTCTAATGTATCTGACTCCATGACCACTGCCGGCAGCGTATGCCACGTGCCCACCACTCTGTGTCAAGAACTCTGTTTTGTGAATGGAAAATATTTCCAGTGGGATTTTAGTGTATAAATTGTTTTAATGTAAATCAATGGTTTAGGTTTGAATTTAAGGAGCATTGTTAAAATGTTATTACTCATAGAGCCATAGAGTGTACAGCATGGAAACAGACCCTCTGGTCAACAAAAAAAAATTGACTGATGTTGAGGAGGGGTCCCTAGAGACTGCAGACAGGTCTTGATGGCCCGGGCGGAGAGACAGACATAACAAGTGAAGTTCCATGTAGAAAGTGTGAGATGGTGCAAATGGAAAGGGCAACAAGGCAAAGTGATGCATAGTTAATGGGAGAATATGGAGGTGTGAAGGAACAGAGGGACCTGGAATTATGTATCCATAGATCCCTGAAAGTATCTGAACCAAATGGTTAAGAAGTTTTATGGAATATTTTCCAAAAATGCCATGATTGAGTGTGTTAAGAGCGAGGAAGTTATTGTAGAATGCTAATCAGACTGCAGACTGAGCACTGTGTGCAGTCTGGCCGCTGTGTTACAGGTAGATGAACGTAGAAGGACAGGAATGCAAAGTTTGCAAGGATGCATCCATGAGGAGAAGTTTAGTGATCAAGGAAGAGTTGAAGATTTGAATAGCTGGGGTGGATTCTTTGGAACAAAGGGGGCTGAGGGGAATAAAATTGAGATGTCTACAACTGAAATTTTAAAATTAACATTCAGGGAGCCTGACAAAATAGATAGAAATGATCTATTTCCAGTAGAGAGGTCAAGAACCAAATGGCAAGTATTTTGAGCTTCTGTTTGAAGGAATTAATGAGTGTCTCCATGTAGAAGTTGTGGGAGAATGTGGAACTCACTGCCCCAAAAGCTGGTGTAGACAACAGACTGTCATATTTCAAACTGGGCTGGTAATCCCGAACCCCAGGCTAATGTTCTGGGAACATGGGTTTGAACCCCACCGTATCGGTAGCATGGTGGCTTAGTGGTTAGCACTGCTGCCTCACAGCGCCAGGGACCCTGATTTGATTTTCAGCCTTTGATGACTGTCTGGGTGGAGTTTGCACGTTCTCGCCGTGTCTGCATGGGTTTCCTCTGGGTGCTTCAGTTTCCTCCCACAGTCCAAAGAAGTGTGGGTTAGGTGGATTGGCCATGCTAAATTGCCCCATAGTGTTCAGAAATGTGCAGGCTGGTGGATTAGCCACACTAAATATGGAGTTACAGGGATAGAGTGGGATGCTCTTCAGAAGGTTGGTGTGTACTTAATGGCTGAATGGCTTCTTTCTGCGTTGTAGGGTTTTATGATTCTGTGTAACCGCAGTTGATTGTCATAAAACCCTGCATGATTTATGAAAGGCCTTTAGGGTTTCTGCTACCTATGACTCCAGACTCACAGCAAATGTGGTTGACTGTGGGCAATTGAGAATGGGCAATAAATGCTAGCCCAGCCAGAGACATTCACAACTGTGAACAAATAGATCAACCTTTGTAGGCATGGCACTTTATGGCAGACCCGGAATGAGAGATTTAATTGATTAACTTAATCGGATGGCACAGTTACACTTGGTGAGTGGTCTTGTGTGCTGTAAACTACCTGTTTAAATTCGAAGAGATTTGGTGGAGGTTATGAAAATAGTGGAGGGTTTAGATAGAGTAAATGAAAGAGATCGTTTCAGACATTTGAATGGTTGTTAATGGGAGGGCATAGATTTAAGGGGATCATTGGAAGTAGTAGAGGCTTCCTGAGGTTAAAGTTTGGCATGCACTGCCTGATTGAGTAATAGATACAGATTCACTCGTAACCTATGGAAGAACGTTGTTAGAGACATGAGCAAAAGAGCACAGAGACTGCTCTTTGAAAGGTCTAATAAACATTCAGTTCACTCCTGTGCTCTCCTCTGATCTTGTGCTTATTCTGTACTTATTCTGGCTTCAAAGGAAAATTCGATAATCCTAACAAAGGATTTATTATTTTGTCTTTTTGATTTATTCCCATCAGAGTAGTTATCCTTCTAATTTGCTCTTGCTGTCACTTTGTTAAAGTTTTTCCCCCTTTTGGAATAAATCTTGATCTTGGCTCTCCTTGTTCACCCATCTCTTGACCCTTCCATGCTCTGGTTACAGTGCAGTGCTGTCTCTTAACTGATCCTCTGGCAATATGGGGCTCCCTCAGTACTGACCATCTCACAGTGCGATACTCCTTCAGCACTGACCCTCTAACAGTGTGTTGGTCCCTCAGCACTGACTCTCTGACAGTGTGGCATGCCCTCAGTATACCACTGGATTGTCAGCTTGAATTTTTTTTAACTTGAGCCCTGGGCACAGATATACCGAGCGTTATGTCAGCGCAGGATTACCCTTGAATGGCATTGATTGATCCATTGTTTTCTATCTCTATCTCCAGATGCACCATCCTATACAGATGAAACCAGCTGATAGTGAGAAGAATAATGGTGAGTTAGTCCTCATCTCAGGAAACTATACCCCTCAGCAACCTGCCCCCTTCGATCTGTTCAGATCGAATTGCATACACTTGCCATTGGTCATATTAGCAGTGTTTCTGAATTTCACTCCTGAAGGTCTGTGTCAAATTTTTAGACCGTGTCCCCTTGTGTCAGGCATGTAAGAATAGTTTCTTTCCAGATGTACTCTCACTTTTCTTGCAACCCTCAATCAAATCATCTCTTTTACACTCATAATTCCAGGAACTAAGCTGTAATTTGTGGCACTGGGAGAGTTAGTGTATGTGCCTTTCTACATCCGTTACTGTTGCTAAAATAATCCCCTTGTTTCATTGCAGCAGTGGAGGACAGAAAGCTGTTTGTTGGGATGATTTCCAAGAAGTGCAATGAGAATGATGTCCGTGTCATGTTTTCACCATTTGGACAGATAGAAGAATGTCGAATATTGCGGGGTCCAGACGGACTGAGTCGAGGTCAGTGGAACCAATGTTTCAGGGCTCGAGGGTTGTGCTAAGGAAGTGATGTTGTGGGATACAGGGAGAAGGTGGGCATTTGTGTTGGAGGCACATGGGAGAATGGCTGGTCGATGGCTGCAATTAGAATTTGGAATTTCCAGATCACCAGGAGCTAAAGACTGGATAATTCTTTCTCATGGTTGAAGGGTAAATATTGTGCTCTGATGGTCTCCAGTCAGTGTGCTCGTGGGATCACTGCTGCCCCAACGCACGTTCCCTCTCTTGATGTTGATGGAGATCTGATAGAGGATTTAAAAAAAAGAGATTCGAGAGAGGCTGTCTCTGGGGTAGTGTACTTTGTGCGTGGACAGGGCAGCATGTGGGAAGTGTGTCTGGCGGGGTGTGAGTGTTAGCATTAGGGAGCATTTTAGTGATCACAACACTCAACGTTTTAAGTTTGTTATAGAAAAGGAGAAAGCTGGTCTGCAAAAAACGGTCTTGGATTGGGGTAAGGCAGATTTTATTATCAGGCAGAATCTGGCCAAAGTAAACTAGGAACAGCTACTTGTGGGAAAATCTACAGATGAAGAGTGGGGGATGTTCAAAAAAGAAATGGGGAGAGTGCAGGCTTAACAAGTTCCCGTAATACTGAAATATAGGAGCAGTAAGCCCAGAGAATCTTGGATGTTTCAGAATATTCAGGACTGGTAGGAAGAAAAAGAGGGTTTTTTTTGAGTAGGTACAGAGGCAGCAAATCAGAGGAAACCTCAGTGGAGTTTAGAAAGTGTGGGGGTGGGAAGAATCTTAAGGCATTTAGATGAGCAAAGAGGGGTATGGAAAAAAAACTGACTAAAATTTTAAGAGGAATCATAGAATATTGTGTAAGTATATCAAGAGGAAGAGGATAACCCAGAGGAAGAGGATAACCCAGAGGAAGAGGATAACCCAGAGGAAGAGTAGGGTCCATTAGCTACCAAGGGAATGTCTGTGAGAGGAACTGGAGGACATTGGTAGGGTGTTAAATGAGTACTTCACTTCTGTCTTCAATTGGGAGAATTCTGGAAGAGGGACTGAGGCTCTTGAGCAGAGTGATACAGGGAGTGGAGAGATATTTGCCAGGCTTAAAAGTGGACAAATTCCCCAGGCCCGGATGAGTTGTATCCCAAGCTGCTGTGGGAGGTAAGGGAGGAAATTACAAAGGCCTTGACTCAAATTTTTAATTCCTCTCTGGTTGCAGGGGAGATGCCAGAGAAGTGGAGGACAGCTAATGTGATTCCACTTTTCAAAAAAGGATGTTACAGATAGAGATAAACCAGGGAAGTACAGATCAGTGAGTCTGACATCAGTGGTAAGGAATTTATCGGAGAAGATTCTGAAGGAGAGAATTATTCTCCATTTTGAGGGGCGAGGTTTGATCAGGGATAGTCAGCAGGGTTTTGTCAGATGGAGGTCATATGTAACAAATTTGGTTGAATTTTTCAAAGAGGAGGAGTGCAGTTTATGTGGATTGTCAAAAGCAAAGCCTTTGACAAGGTCACATGAGACAGATAAAGAAGGTAAAAGCGTGTGGGATCCGGGGTAACTTGGCATATTGGATTTAAAATTGACTTAGTGAAAGGAGACAGAAGGTGGTGGTAGAACGTTGTCTGTGTGACTGGAGGCTGGTCTCTTGTGGTGTACCACAGGGATTAATGCTGCATCCTTCATTGATTAGAGTGTCGGGGGGGCTAATAAGCTTGCGGATGACACGAAGATTCAATAGGTAAATAGTGAGCAAGAAGGTCTTAGGTTGCAGGAAGCTACACACAATTTGGTCAGATGGGAAATCAATGGCAGATGGAATTTAAACCTGGTAAGTGTAAGTTGATGCACTTAGGAAGTAAGTACAAGACAAGGGAGTACCCAATGACTGGCAGGACACCAGGAGGCTCAGAGGGATAGAGGAATTTTGGGGTGCTTGTCCACACATCCTTGAAGGTGGGAGGACAGGGTAATGAGGTAGTTAAGGCATGTAGGCCACTTACTTTTATCATTTGAGGCATAGTTTATAAGAGCAGGGAAGTTATGTTGGAGTGGTGTAAAGGAAATTCACCAGGATGTTGCCTAAGATGGAGCATTTCAGCTATGAAGAGAGGCTGAATCAGCTTGGGTTTGTTTCTTTCAAGCAGTGAAGGCTGAGAGGACACCTGAGGTGTATGGGATTATGAAGGGTAGACAGGAAGCAGATGTTCTCCTTAGTTGAAGGGGACATAATTTTAAGGTGAAGGGCAGCCGGTTCAGATGATGGTGGGATTCTGGAATGCAGTACCTGGGAGAGTAGTTGAAGCAGGTAACCTCACAACCTTTATAAAGTATGTGGAAGAACACCTGAAATGTCATTCAAGGTCAGGAGCTTGAAAGTGGGATTAGTAGCTTGATGCAGACTTGATGGGCCGAAGGGCCTTTTCTGTGCTCTATGACTCTACGATACTACAATGACGGGCAGTGTTGCAAGTAGTTTGCAAGCAATTCATGTTCTCACATTTCACTTGTGTCCCGGCCAGAACCTGAAATTAGTGTCCCCAGATCTGATACCAGCAGAGGTTTTTCTGTGTCTGTGCTTTTTAAGAAGGGTAAAAGAGGAAAACCAGGCAATTGTAAAGCAGTTAACATACATCTATATTGGGGAAATTGTTGGAGTCTGTGAACAAATATGGGAGTAACTGAACAACTCAAATTTTCAGTTAATTAGTGAGAGCCAGCATTGATTCACAACAGGTGGGTCATGCCTGACAAAACTTATTGAATTTTTTGAAGAGGTGGCTAAGGTAATGGATGGAATGTCTATGGGATGTTGCTTAAATGGACTGACAATAGGCATTTCAGCTCTCTGAGTCTGCTTCTGCCATTCAAAAGGACCATGGCTGATCTGACACAACTCACATCGTCATCTTGACCTTTCCTTATAACCCTTAGATTCTTGATCAGTGGGAGACTTATCTGTCTCAGCATTAAATATACATAAGGACTCTGCCACACAGCTCTCTCTGCTATAGTTCCAAAGACTCTCAACCCTGTGAGAGAGCAAATTCCTCCTCATCTCAGCCTTAAATTGGAGCCCCTTTATTTTGAGACTATGCCCTCTGGTGCTAGAATCTTCCATGAGGGGAAACAAGCTCTCATTATTTACCCTGTCAAGGCACTTAAGAATCAGATATGTTTCAATGAGATCACCTCTCATTCTTTTAAACTCCAATGTGAGTAGTGCCAACATGTTTAGCCTTTGCTCATCAGGCAGCCCCTCCATACAGAGGATCATCCTAGTGAACCTTCTGTTAACTGCCTCCAATGAAATTATATCTTTCCTTAAATAATGAGACCAAAACTGCTCTCAGTACTCCAGATGTGGTGTCACTAGCACCGTGTACAGTTAGAGTCATAGAGTCTCACAGCATGGAAACAGACCCTTCGCTCCAACCAGTCCGTGCTAACCATGTTCCCAAATTAATGTAGTCCCAACTGCCTTCTCTTGGCCCAAATCCCTCCAAGCCTTTCCTATTCATGAACTTATCTAATTTTTAAATGTTGTAACTGCATCCAGCACTTCGTCTGGTAGTTCATTCCACAATGAACCACACTGTGTAAAACAAAAGAAAGTCCCTCAGGTCCTCCTTAAATCTTTCTCCTCTCACCTTAAAAATATGCCCCATGGTTTTGAACTCCCCGACCCTAGGGAAAAGACCCTTGTAATTTAATCAGTATACCCAGACTTTGTCTGTTCATTTGTTCAGCGGCGGGAGTTGGGAGAGAGCGCGAGGGGACTGCTGGGAAGGTGAGCTTTTCATTTTAAAAGACTTACCTTGTGGAATCAGCAGCTTCCATTTTTGCAGCAGCAGTAGGAGCGGTGAGAGTGAGGACCAGGGGGCTGCTGGGAAGGTAAGTTCTTCATTTCGGCAGCAGAGTTGAGTGGGAGCGGTCAAATTGCGCTCTGGGAAGGTGAGTGAACTGATATTTTTTTTTAATGGTGTGCTGGTAAGTAGAGTGATTGGTAAAATTATTTTCATTTCATTTATCTATTATTTGATATTATAGTAGGACTAAGCTAAGCTTAAGAGTAAAAATGGCTGGAGATCCCAGACCCGTGTTAAGCTCCTCTTGCTCAATGTGGGAGCTCAGGGACGCAGCTGATTCCCTGACTCCGAAACGTGCAGGAAGTGTGTCCAGCTGCAGCTCTTGTTAGACCGCATGACGGTTCTGGAGCTGCGGATGGACTCACTTTGGAGCTTCCGCAATGCTGAGGAAGTCATGGATAGCACGTTTAGCAAATTGGTCACACCGCAGATTAGGATTGCTGAGGGAGAAAGGGAATGGGTGACCAAAAGGCAGAGAAAAAGCAGGAAGGCAGTGCAGGTGTCCCCTGCGGTCATCTCTCTCCAAAACAGGTATACCGTTTTGGATACTGTTGGGAGAGATGGCTCACAAGGCAGCAGTAGCCAGGTTCATGGCACCGTGGCTGGTTCTGCTGTGTGGAAGGGCTATAGTCACAGGGGATTCGATTGTAAGGGGAGTAGATAGGTGGTTCTATGGTCGAAAACGAGACTCCTGAATGGTATGTTGCCTCCCAGGTGCATGGATCAGGGATGTCTTGGATCGACTGCAGGACATTCTGAAGGGGGAGGGTGAACAGCCAGCTGTCGTGGTGCATATAGGCACCAATGATACAGGTAATAAACGGGATGAGGTCCTACAAGCAGAATTTAGGGAGTTAGGAGCCAAGTTAAAAAGTAGGACCTCAGAGGTAGTAATCTCAGGATTGCTACCAGTGCCACGTGCTAGTCAGAGTAGAAATGAAAGAATAGGCAGGATAAGTGAGTGGCTTGAGAGATGGTGCAGGAGGGAGGGGTTCAGATTTTTGGGACATTGGGACCGGTTCTGGGGGAGGTGGGACTATTACAAATCGGACGGTCTACACCTGGGCAGGACTGGAACCAATGTCCCAGGGAGTGCTTTTGCTAATGCTGTTGGGGAGGGTTTAAACTAATGTAGCAGGGGGATGGGAACCAAATGACGAGGTTAGTGGCCAGGAAGGAGGTAGTAACTGAAGCCTGTAAGGAACTAGATAATGAAGTCAGTGTGACTAAGGGGAAGGGTAGGCAGAGAGCAGATGATGAACGCAAAGGGACAGGTGATCGGAGGTGCATTTGTTTTAATGTGAGAAGTGTAGCAGGTAAGGCAGATGAACTTAGGGCTTGGATTAGTACCTGAGAGTATGGTGTTATTGCTGTTACTGAGACTTGGTTGAGGGAAGGGCAAGATTGGCAGCTAAATATCCCAGGATATAGATGCTTCAGGCAGGATAGACGTGGAGGTAAAAAGGGTGGAGGAGTTGCATTACTGGTCAAAGAGGATATCACAGCTGTGCTGAAGGAGGGCACTGTGGAGGACTCGAGCAATGACGCAATATGGGCAGAGTTCAGAAATAGGAAGGGTGCAGTAACAATGCTGGGGCTGTACTACAGGCCTCCCAACAGCGAGCGTGAGAAAGAGGTACAAATACGTAGACAGATTATGGAAAGATGTAGGAGCAACAAGGTGGTAGTGATGGGAGACTTTAACTTTCCCAACATTAACTGGGATTCACTTAGTGTTAGGGGTTTAGATGGAGCAGAATTTGTAAGGAGCATCCAGGAGGGTTTTATGGAGCAGTATGTAAATAGTCCAACTCGGGAAGGGGCCATACTGGACCTGGTGTTGGGGAATGAGCCTGGCCAGGTGGTTGAAGTTTCAGTAGGGGATTACTTTGGGAATAGTGATCACAATTCTGTAAGTTTTAGAATACTCATGGACAAAGACGAGAGTGGTCCTAAAGGAAGAGTGCTAAACCGGGGGAAGGCCAACTCTCGCAAGATTTGACAGGAGCTGGGGAATGTGGATTGGGAGCAGCTGTTTGAGGGTAAATCCATATTTGATATGTGGGAGGCTTTTAAAGAGGGGTTGATTTGGGTGCAGGGCAGACATGTCGTCCCTGTGAAAATGAGGGATAGAAAGGGCAAGATTAGGGAAACATGGATGACAGGTGAAATTGTGAGACTAGCAAAGAGGAAAAAGGAAGCATACATAAGGTCTAGGCGACTGAATACAGACAAAGCTTTGGAAGAACATTGGGAAAGTAGGACCAATCTGAAACGAGGAATTAAGAGGGCTAAAAGGGGTCATGAAATATCTTTAGCAAACAGGGTTAAGGAAAATCCCAAAGCCTTTTATTCGTACATGAGGAGCAAGAGGGTCACTAGAGAAAGGGTTGGCCCACTCAGGGACAAAAGAGGGAAGTTATGCGAGGAGTCAGAGAAAATGAGTGAGATTTTTAATGAGTACTTTGCGTCAGTATTCACCGAGGAGAGGGACATGACGGATGTTGAGATTAGGGATAGATATTTGATTACTCTAGGTCAAGTCGGCATAAGGAGGGGGGAAGTGTTGGGTGTTCTAAAAGGCATTAGAGTGGACAAGTCCCCAGGTCCAGATGAGATCTATCCCAGGTTACTGAGGGAAGCGAGAGAGGAAATAGCTGGGGCCTTAACAGATATCTTTGCAGCATCCTTGAGCATGGGTGAGGTCCTGGAGGACTGGAGAATTGCTAATGTTGTCCCCTTGTTTAAGAAGGGTAGCAAGGATAGTCCAGGTAATTATAGACCGGTGAGCCTGACGTCAGTGGTGGGGAAGCTGCTGGAGAAGATACTGAGGGATAGGATCTATTTACATTTGGAAGAAAATGGGCTTATTAGTGATCGGCAGCATGGTTTTGTGCAAGGAAGGTCATGTCTTACCAACTTGATAGAATTCTTTGAGGAAGTGACAAAGTTGATAGATGAGGGAAGGGCTGTAGATGTCATATACATGGACTTCAGTAAGGCGTTTGATAAGGTTCCCCATGGTAGGCTGATGGAGAAAGTGAAGTCGCATGGGGTCCAGGGTGTACTAGCTAGATGGATAGAGAACTGGCTGGGCAACAGGAGACAGAGTGTTATAGTGGAAGGGAGCTTCTCAAAATGGAGAACTGTGACCGGTGGTGTTCCACAGGGATCCGTGTTGGGACCACTGTTGTTTGTGATATACATTAATAATCTGGAGGAAGGTATAGATGGTCTGATTAGCAAGTTTGCAGATGACCCTAAGATTGGTGGAGTAGCAGATAGTGGAGGGGACTGTTGGAAAATGCAGTAGAATATAGATAGATTGGAGAGTTGGGCGGAGAAATGGCAGATGGAGTTCAATGCAGGCAAATGCGAGGTGATGCATTTTGAAAGATCCAATTCAAGAGCGAACTATAGGGTAAATGGAAAAGCCCTGGGGAAAATTGATGCACAGAGAGATCTGGGTGTTCAGGTCCATTGTACCCTGAAGGTGGCAACGCAGGTGGATAGAGTGGTCAAGAAGGCATACGGCATGCTTTCATTCATTGGATGGGGTATTGAGTACAAGAGTTGGCAGGTCATGTTGCAGTTACATAGGACTTTGGTTCGACCACATTTGGAATACTGCGTACAGTTCTGGTTGCCACATTACCGAAAGGATGTGGATGCTTTGGAGATGGTGCAGAGGAGGTTCACCAGGATGTTGCCTGGTATGGAGGGTGCTAGCTATGAAGAGAGGTTGAGTAGATTAGGATTATTTACATTAGAAAGACAGAGGTTGAGGGGGGACCTGATTGAGATCTACAAAATCATGAGAGGTATAGACAGGGTGGATAGCAAGAAGCTTTTACCCAGAGTGGGAAACTCAATTACTGGGGGTCACGATTGCAAGGTGAGAGGGGAAAAGTTTAAGGGAGATATGTGTCGAAAGTTCTGTATGCAGAGGGTGGTGGGTGCCTGGAACGTGTTGCCAGTGGAGGTGGGCACAATAGCGTCACTTAGGATGTATCTAGACAGATATATGAATGGGCAGGGAGCAGAGGGATACAGATCCTTGGAAAATAGGCGACAGGTTTAGATAGAGGATCTGGATCGGTGCAGGCTTGGAGGGCTGAAGGGCCTGTTCCTGTGCTGTAATTTTCTTTGTTCTTTGTTCTACCCCTCATGATTTTATAAGTCTCAATTTGGGCACCCCTCAACCTCCTACTCTCCCGTAAAAATATAGCCTTTCCAGTCTATTTTTATAACTCAAACCCTCCATTCCTGGCAACATCCTGGTAAAACTTTTCTGATGCCTCTCCAGTTTAATAATATCAATCCTATATACAGGCTGACCAGAACTGGACGCAGTACTCCAGAAGATGCTTTACAACATCCTGTACAACCTCAACTTGACATCCCAACTCCTATACTCGAAGATCTGAGCAATGAAGGCAAGCATGCTAAATGCCTTCTTAACCATCCTATCTACCTTTGAATCAAATTCCAAAGAATTATGTACCTGAACCTCTGGGTGTCTCTGTTCTACAACACTATCCAGGGCCCTAGCGTTAATTGTATCATTCCTGTCCTTGTTTGTATTACCAAAACACAATACCTTATATTTATCAAAATTAAGCTCCTCTACCACTCCACAGCCCATTGACCCAATTGATCAGCATCTCTTTGTAATTTTAGATAACCTTCTGCACTGTCTACTTTACTGGCAATTTTGATGTCATGTACTGCAAACTTTCTAACTGTGCCTCCTGTATTCTCATCCAAATTATTTGTATAAATGACAAGCAAAAGTGGACCAGTACCGATCCCTGTGGAACACTGCTGGTCCCAGTCCAAGAAACAACCCTCCACCACCACCACCCTCTATTTCCTACCATAAAGCCAATTTTGTATCCAATTGGCAACCTCATCCTGAATCCCATGTGATCTAACTTTACTAATTAGTCTACCATGTGGAACCTTGTCAAGGGCTTTACTAACATCTAAGTAAACAACATCTGCCAGCTTCATCAGTCTTTTTGGTTACATCATTAAAAAAACTCAGTCAACTTGTGTGAGGAAAATCGAGTCTCTCAAAAACCATACTGACTGTCCTTAATCCATCCTCGCCTCTTCAAATGCATATAAATCGTATCTTTCAGAATCACGTCCAACAACTTCACCTGTGTTTGTAGATGATATAAATATTTCTGCAAGGGGCCCTGCATTTCCTCCCTAACTTCCCACAGTGTCCTCGGATACAAATGATCAGGTCCTGGAGATTTATCTACCATTGTTTTCTAAAACCGCCAGCACTTCCTTTTCTGTAATGTGAACTGTTTTCAAAACACCAATATTTATTTCCCAGAGTTCTCTAGCCTCCATTTCTTCTTAACAGTAAAAGCCGTTGCAGTATGACTTCCCCACTCTCCTACTGCTTAAAATAAGGGCCTGCATTCCATCAGCCTTCTGATTACCTGTTGCAACTGTGTGAGGTGAGGTTAGGCGTTAAAAAAAATCCCATTTTGAAGAGGAATCGTGTTTTGATCATTGTTTACTACTCATTCAACATCATTTAAAAACATTTTCTCTGCTGTCCTATGTGGGATCTGGCTGTGCACAAAAATCTTCCCAGATTACCCACATTTGATACAAAAAAAATTCTTTTGATTTAATTTATTATTGTTGTGTACTGAGATACAGTGAAAAGTATTGTTTTGCAGAGTATTTAGACAAATTGTGCCTTTCATAAGTACATTAGGTTAATAGAATGCAGAATATAATGTTACAGCTACAGGGAAGGTGCAGAGAAAACTCAGCTCTAATATTTGACAAGTCCATTCATAATCCTGATAACAGCAGGGAGGAAGCTGTTCTTGAATCTGTTGGTGCATGTTTTCAAAATTTTGTATTTCCTGCCTGATGGAAGAGGGTGGAAGCAAGTACAACTGGGGTGGGAGAGGCTTTGATTATGTTGGCTGCTATCCCAAGGCAGCGGGAAGTATTGATGGAGTCAGTGGAAGGGAGGCTGGTTTTCATGATGGACTGGGGCTGTGTTCACAACTCTCTGTAATTTCTTCTGGTTTTGGGCAGAGCAGTTGCCATATCAAGCTGTGATGACCTTCTATGGTGCATTTATAAAAATTGTTAGCAGTCATTGTGGTCATGCCGGATTTCCTTAGCCTTCTGATGAGTTGGCAGCATTGGTGCGCTTTTTTGCGTTGATGTGGATGGACCAGGACATATTGGTGATATTTACTCCTAGGAATTTGAAGCTCTTGACCATCTCCACCTCAACACCATTGACACAGACAGGAGGGTGGACTCCACTCTGCTTCCTGAAGTCAGTGACTAGCTTCTTTGTTTTGCTGATATTGAGGGAGAGATTGTTGCCTTTACATAGTGCCACTAACGTCTCTATCTCTTTCCTGTACTCTGTCTTGTCGGTTTTTGAGATCTGACCCACTATAATGATGTCGTTAGCAAATTTGAAAATGAAGTTAGAGTTGAATTTGGTCACACAATCATGAGTATGTAGCAAGTATAATAAGGGGCTGAGTATGCAGTCTTGTGGGGCACTGGTGTTAAGGATTATTGTGGAGGAGTTGTTACCTGTCCTTACTGATTGCCGTCTGCAGATCAGGAAATTGAGGATCTCGTTGCAGAGAGGGCAGCAGAGTCTTAGGTCTCAGAACTTAGAGATTATTTAGTTGGAATTATTGTGTTGAAGGCAGAGCTAAAGACAAATAAATAGCAGTCTGGTGTAGGTATCTTTGTTATCCAGACGTTCCAAGAATGAGTGTAGGGCCAGGGTGATGGTGACCTGTGTGGATCTATTGAGACGGTAGACAAATTGCAGTGGATCAAGGCAGTCTGGGAGGCTGGATTTGATGTGTGCCATTGCTAACCTCTTGAAGCACTTCATAATGATAGATGTCAGAGCCACTGAGCAGGAGTCATTAAGGCACACTGCCTGATTTTTCTTTGGCACTGGGTTGATGGTAGTCTTCCTGAAGCAGCTCGGAGCATCACATTGGAGTAAGGAGAGGTTAAAGATGTCTTCTACCAACTGGTCTGTGCATGATCCGAGTGCACGGCCGGGGACTCCATCTGGGCCAGTCGCTTTCCATAGGTGCACTCTCGGGAAGGCAGATCAGATGTCTGCGGCAGTGACTATGGGTACAGGTGCACCTGAGACTGTCTGTACAGGTGACATCATTTCACTGACCTTCTATTTTAAAGTGAGCGGAGAGATGCAGCAATTGTCAGCAATTCTACTCGACTTTGCTTTGCGGCCAGTTATATTATGTAAGCCTTACTACAGTCAATATGTGTTTGGGTGGTTAGTCTGGGATTCTAGTTCAGTCTGATATTGCCTCTTGGTGTCCCTGATGGCTTTGTGAAGATTGTACCTCGACCTCCTGTATAGTTCAGGGTCACCTGATTGAATGTCTCAGACCTGGACTTCAGTAAGGAGTGGATCTTCCAGTTCATCTATGGTTTCTGTTTAGGGAACACTTGGATTAACTTCTTTGGCATGCAGTCCTCTACACACTTACTGAAGAAGTCTGTGACATTGGTGACATTCACATTTAGGTTGGCTGCTGAGTTCTTGAATATGGACTAGTCCACGCATTCCAAGCAGTTACACATCCTTTACCTCTGATCAGCATTGTACGATTTTCTGAACTCTAGTTGCTGCTTGTAAGCAGGGAGAAGGAGCACAGCGTTATGGTCTGATTCACCAAAATGTGCGCAGGGGATGGAACAGTAGACATCTTTGATGATTGTGTAGCAATGGTCATGTGTGTTTGGGCCTCGGGTGGAACAGGAGACGTGTTGATAGTATCTTGATAGCACAGTCTTGAGGTTGGCCTGGTTAAAGTCACTGGCTACGATGAACAAGGCTTCAGGGTATTCCGTCTCAAGGCTATTTGTGGCAGTGTGTATTTCATCAAGTGCACTCTTCACTTCCACGTGGGGTGGGATATAAGCTAGTCAGGACAGCAGAAATAAGTTCCCCTGGCAGGTAGTAGGGGTGGCACTTCACCATTAGATATTCTAGATCCAGGGAGCAGCTGATTGCCAGGGTCGTCATGTTCGAGCACCAAGGGTATGAATGGGTTATGAAATAAATCCACTAATCTAAACCCTTTTTTTTTTGGTCTTCTTAGCTCTGGAAACTCATGTCCCTGCACACTCTCTATCCGTGGGTCATTAAAGATTGTAAGATGTAGGAGGAGAAGGAAGCTGTTTATCTCATCGAGTTTGCCCTGTCATTTAGTGCAATAGTGGCTCATTTAATCATCCACAACTCCATTTGCCTGCCTTTTTCCCATTTTCGGCTCCCTTACTGCTTAAAATCTGACCATCTCAGCCTTGAATGTAATTAATGTCCCAGCCTCAACAGCCCTTTGTGGTTAAGAATTCCACAGACTCTCTACTTTCTGACAGGAGGAAATCGTCCTCTGTCGTAACTGGACAACCCCTTCGTCCAAATTCTGCTCTCTGCTCCTCAGCTCTCCCACAAAGGATAACAACCTCTGTGCATCTGCTCTTTCAAATCCACTAAGAATCTTAAACAAAAATGACAGCATCTGTAGTCCATAAGATATAGGAGCAGAATTAAGCCATTTGGTTCATCGAGTCTGCTACTCCATTTGATCATGACATATCTCTCTCAAGCCTATTCTCCTGCCTTCTGCTTGAAACCCTTGATCCCCTTACCAACCAAGAACCTGTCAGATTCTAAAATTAATATTTGAATCCTGAAGGCATCAGGGTCCCTAAGTGTAAAATGGGATACCATTCTCCCAGATTGCGCTGAGCCTTGCCAGAGCACTGTAACAAGCCTGAGACAGAGATGTTGGCCAGGGAGCATAGTGGTATGTTGAAGTGGCTGGCAACTGGAAGCTCAGTGTCATTTTTATGGATAAAACATAATGTCCCATAAAGCAGTCACCCAGTCTGTGTTTTGTCTCCACACTGTAGAGGAGACCACATTGTGAGCAGCGAATACAGTGTACTGGATTGATTGAAATACAGGTAAATCACTGCTTCGCCTGGAAGGTATGTCTGGGGCCTTGAATAGTGAAGAGGAAGGAAGTAAATGTGCAGATGTTACATCACTCGCAAATGCTTGGGAAGGTACCATGGGGATGTAGGGAAGTGTTTGAAGTGAAGGAAGTGTGTCCCAGAGGAAACGGTCCCTTCGGAATCCTAGTGGGGTGGTAATGGGAGTGTGTATTTGTGTTACAGGAAAGGTCCCATAGGACTAGAGAATAGCCGCTGTTGATCCTTTATTTAAGAAGGACAACAGTGATAATCTGGAAAATTACAAGTTGATGAGCCTTGTATCCGTGGTAGGGTAATTATCGGCGGAGGTTCTTAAGGCTAAGATTTATTCACATTTGGGACAGTATGGACTTATTAGTGATAGGCAGCATGGCTTTGTGCAGGAAAGTTTGTGTCTCAGTAACTTGGAGTTTTTTTTGAAGAAATGACAAAGATAATTGATGAGATCAGGGCAGTAGACATTGTATGGACTTTAGCAAGGCCTTTGATGGGTCCCTTGTGGCAGGCTGATACAAAACGTGTATCACACAAAAGAAGTCACACGGGACCTACAGTGAGCTGGTATGATGGATACAGCACTAGCTTAGTGATAAGAGAGAGAGTAGTGTTGGGAGGGTGTTTTTCTGACTGAGATCTGTGACCAGTGTGTTCCACAGGGGTCAGTTTTAGGACCCCTGTTGATTTGGAGGAGAATCAGGTGGCTTGAGTAGTAAGTTTGCAGACAACGCAAAGATTGGAGAGCTGCAAATAGTGAGGACGATTTCCATAGAATATAGCAAGATATAGATAGATTGGAGACTAGGTGGAAAAATGGCAGATAGTGTTTAAGCCAGATGAATGTGAAGTGATGCATTTTTGGAAGGACTATTGCGGGAGGGAAGTATATAGTAAACGGCAGAACCTTAGCATCAATATACAGAGGGATCTAGGCATACAGGTTCACAGTTACCTGAAAAGTAGCAACACACGTGGACAAGGTGCCAAGAAGGCATATGGCATGCTTGCCTTCATCAGTTGGTGCATAGAGTATAAAAATTGGCAAGTCATTTTGCAGCAGTACGGAACTTTAGTAAGGCCGTGTTTGAAATGTTATATACAATTCTGTTTGCCACACTAACAGAAGGCTGTGGAGACTTTGGAGAGCATACAGGAACAGTTTACCAGGATGATGCCTGGTTTAGAGGCTATGAGAAGAGATTGGACAAACTTGGTTTGATTGCACTTAAACATTGAAAGATGAGGGGCAACCTGATAAAATTCTATGAATTTAGGAGAGGCATGGATAGAATGGATAATCGGTCTTTTTCCCAAGGTACACATGTCAGTTACTAGGGGACATCGTTTTAAGGTAAAAGGGGCTAAGTTTGAAAGAGATGTAAGAGGCAAGATTTTTACATAGAGGGTGGTAAGTGCCTGGAATGTGTTGCCAGAGGAGGTGGTGAGGCAGGTACAATAGCAACATTTAAGTGGCACCTTGATTGACACATGAGCAGGCAGAGAACAGAAGGATATGGACCATGTAGAGGCACAAGGCTTTTAGTTTAGAAATGCCTTGTGTCAGCACAGTTGTCTTGTGCTGAAGGGTCTGTTCCTGTGTTGCACTGTTCTTTGTATTCTTTGTTCTTGTCCAATTGATGTCCTCTACCATAAAGACTGATGCGAAATATTCATTCAATTCCTCTGCCCTTCCCTGGTTTGCCATAATTATTTCCCCAGCCATATTCTTTTAGGGAACATCTTATTGTCTGTTTCAGTATTACTTTGAGGATGTTGGTGAGGCCACTTTTGGAGTACTTCGTACAGTTCTGGTTGCCTTGCTGTTGAAAGGATATTATTAAAGTGGAGAGGGTACAGAAAAGATTCACAGGATGTTCGGAGACAGCAGGAACTGCAGATGCTGGAGTCAGTGTCAATACAGTGTGGAACTGGAGGAACACAGCAGGTCAGGCAGCAACAGAGGAGCAGGAAAGTCAATGTTTTGGGCTTACGTCCTTCATCAGGACTCATGCTCCTCTGCTTCTCTGATGCTGCCTGATCTCCTGAGTTCCTCCGGCTCCACACTGTATTGACTTTGCTAGGATGATTGATTTTTATTGTCACGTGTATGGAAATACAGTGAAATGCTTTATTTGTGAGCGGTACAGGCAGATCACAGCAAGCAAAGGATGTACAGATCAAAAAGACTTAGAGGCATACAGGTTACATTGCAGGTTACATTATTTGAGGCTAGAGTCCATTCAACAGTCTGATAACAGTCGGGAAGAAGCTGTTCGTGAACCTGCTGGTGCGTGTGTACAGGCTTCTGTATCTTCTGCCTGACGGAAGAGTTTGTAGGAGGTCATTACCAGGGTGCGATGGGTCTTTAATGATGTTGATCGCCTTTCCGTGGCAGCAAGCCATGTAAATAGAGTCCATGGATGGGAGGTTGGCTTCTGTGATGGTCTGGGCTGTGCACACAACCTTCTGTAGCTTCTTATGGTCCTGGGCAGAGCAGTTGCCGTACCAGGCCGTTATGCACCCGAACAGCATGCTTTCAATGGTGCATCTGTAGAAGTTGGTGAGGGTCCTTATGGACATGCCAAATTTCCTGAGCCGCCTGAGGAAGAAGAGGCATTGTCGTGCCTTCTTGACTGTCACATTTACGTGGGAAGTCCAGGATAGGTTGTTGGTTATCATCACTCTGAGGAACTTGATGCTCTTCACTCTCTCACCCTCAGTTCCGTTGATGTAGATGGGGATGTGTTCTCCTCCCTTCTTTCTGTACTCGATGATCAGTTCTTTAGTTTTGCTGACGTTGAGAGACAGATTGTTTATATTGCACCACGTCACCAAGACCCCTCTCTTCCTTCTGTATTTTGACTCGTCACTGTTAGATATCTGTCCCACTATGGTCATCAGCCACCTGTAGATGGCGTTTGTTTGGAATTTGGCAACACAGTCATAGATGTACAGGGAGTACAGTAGGGGGCTGAGGACACATCTTGGGGGGGCTCCAGTGTTGAGTGTTATTGTGGAGGAAGTGCAGTTACCTGTCCTCACTGATTGCGGCCTATGTGTCAGAGAGCTGAGGATTCAGTTGCAGAGGGTGTGGCGAGACCAAGGTCACACCGTTTTGAGATCAGTCTGGAGGGGATTGGAGATTTTGAATTATAAGAATAGGCTGGATAAGTCAGGACTTTTCTCACTGGAGTGTAGGAGCTTGAGAGGTGACCTAATAGAGGTTTATAAAATTATGAGGGGTGTGACTAAGGTGAATAGCAAAGGTCTTTTCCCTAGGGTTGGGGATTTCAAAACTAGAGGGCATAATTTTAAGGTCAGAGGAGAAAAATTTAAAAAGAACTTGATGAGCAACTCTTTCACACAGACGGTGGTTTGTATATGGAATGAACTGCTAGAGGAAGTGGTAGATGCAGGTACAGTTGCAACATTTAAGAGACATTTGGATAGGTACATGAACAGGAAAGGTTTAGAAGGATATGGGCCAGGTGCAGGCAAATGAGACTAATTTAGTTTTGGAAACTCAGTTGGCATGGACGAGTTGGACCGAAGGCGCTCTTTCCATGCTGTATGACTACTTGCCGGTTTTAAAAATTCTATAATCCTTTGTTTTACCATTATCTTTGCCACATTGTACTGTGGGGTTGGTTTAACAACTTTCCACCTCTTTCCTCCATTGGGACATATCTTTTCTCTATTTTAAATACCTGCTATTGTTGTTCATCTGTCTTCTCTTCTATCTCAACTCCCTGCCTTTTGGGTTGACCTTGTACCCGGTTCCCTTGGGTTGCCCCTATGTATATATTGAAGCTCATGTGCTGTTGGTTTTGGGATTATTGTCCCTGACGATTTGCCCTCTCTCTGCAGGCTGTGCATTTATTACATTCGCCACCCGCTCCATGGCCCAGAATGCAATCAAGACCATGCACCAGTCACAGACGATGGAGGTGAGTCCTGTCCAACAATCCAAGTCTTACAAAGAAGCTCACAAGTTATTCGCTTCCACATTCCAATGCTGCAATTTATACAAGCTCATCTCAATCCACTGCCTGCTCAAGATAGTCCTGTAGTCATCTCCTGTTAAGTACTTACCTGGTATCCATGCTCACGCACTCCTGCATTCACTGGCGCAACCTCGCCCGGTCCCTGTGCTCGCTGGCGCGACCTCGCCCAGTCCCCACGCACTCTTCCCGCTCTCTCATGAGGCAGCACGGTAGCTCAGTGGTTAACACTGCTGCCTGATAGTGCCAGTGACTTGTGTTTGATTCCAGCCTCGGGTAACTGTCTGTGTGGAGCTTGTATGCCCTTCGTGTCTGCTCGGGTTTCCTCTGCGTGCTCCAGTTTTGTCCTATGGTCCAAAGTTGTGCAGGCTTGGTTGATGAGCCATGAAAGATGCAGGGTTACAGGGATAGGTTAGTGGTGTGGGTCTGGGCGGGATGCCGTTTGGAGAGGGTGAATTGGCCGAGTGGCCTGCTCCCACACTGTAGGATTTCTATGATCACTCACCCACCCCTTCGATTGCTGGCTCTGGCTCTGGCTGTGCCTCTTGCTCCGTCACTGTCTCTGGCCTCGCTCCCCTGTCTATTTCTTACTCACTGGCTTGCTCTCCTTCTCTCACTGATGACTTTGCTGGTTGTGATTCTCTCACCCAGCTGTGCACTAACTGATGCGCTGTCTCACGCTCTCACAGTCTCTTGCTCTTTTGTGCACTCTTGCAGAGAGCCCTCGGGTTCTGTCATTCTCGCGTGCCCACCCCCCCCCCCCCCCCCCCCCCCTGCCCCCCCCTTCTCCCCTTTCCACCCCCTCCACCTCTCTGTCCCATCCCCTTGCTTACGCTGCCCTCTCTTCCCATCCTCCTCGTCTCCCCTGTCTTTTATATCACCTGCTTTTACTGCTTTCTCCTACACAGGGTTGTTCTTCACCGATTGTTGTGAAGTTTGCTGACACCCAGAAGGACAAGGAACAGAAGCGTATGGCTCAGCAACTCCAACAGCAGATGCAGCAGCTTAATGCAGCCACCATGTGGGGCAACTTGGCTGGACTCAACACACTGGGACCTCAGTATCTAGCAGTGAGTATTGACAGAAGGGCTGGAGGCCACAGTGTGTTGATGCTCCCCATGTCATTTTCACATTGACAAGGAGATGTAACAAACACTTCAGCTGTTACGCCGATCTGGAGATGGAAATGTTTGCCACTGTTGTTAATGTCTGTTCATTGTATGTGTTCACATCTCTTCCACCCCCATGTCAGTCTGCTCACCTGCATCCTGTCTCCATAACCTGCCGTGACACCTTCTGTGACCCCACCTTACTCTCTGCAATAATCCCCAGCGATCCCTTCCCACTCCTCTCAATAAACCCCTGTCACCTGCCCTCACTGTCTGCAATAATCTCCTGTGATTCCGCATCGCTGCACTCAATAATCCCTCATGATCCTTACTCCCTGCAATAACCCATGATCCTTTACAATAATCCCCAATTCCTCCTTGCTCCTTTCAATCGTCCTCTGCGATCTGTCCTTGTTCCTCTCAATAATACCCCATGGTCCCGCCTTGCTCCCTACAGTAATCCCCTGTGATTCCTTTATCACTCCTCTTAATAATCGCTGTAATTTGTTCTCGCTCCCTGCAATAATCCCTAATCCCTTGCTCATGTCAATATTCCCCCATGACGATCCATCATCTCCCCGCGACGATCCCGCCGTCTCCTCGCGATGATCCATCATCTCCCCGCGACAATCCCACCGTCTCCTCGCAACGTTCTGTCATCTCCCCGTGACGATCCCGCTATCTCCCTGTGACGATCCCTCCATCATCTCCCTGCGACGATCCCGCCGTTTCCCTGCGACTGTCTTCACCGCGCCCCCCCCACCCCCCACCCCACGGATTCACTGCCTCCTGGCTTTCCAGCACTGCTAGCTGCATCGTATGCTCAATCTCCATGCTCCACATTTAACGCATCCTCCATCTCATCTTATGTTCTCCTTCTACCGTTGCCCTCTGCACACATCTCACATCTGCTGTGCTCGTGCTCATGCCCTCACCTCCGAGCACTGCCCCCGCACCTTACCATGTGCACAGTCTGATGTAAGAACCCATCCACCTGTCCAGCAACTACCAAGGAAGGACATCCGTCATCCTCACTTGGTGTCCTTCCTTGGTCTGGTGTCTATGGGACTCGAGGCCCTCAGCGATGTGTTGACTCTTCACCAGCATCTGAATTGTGTTTAACGTAGCATGTCATGAAGTGCAGAGTCACCAATTGCTGCTGTTGCCGGTGATGCGCACATTTAATAGAGGAATTAAAATAACTCTCGCCCTTGTGCTCTTCCTTTCTCCATTCTGTCATTACTGACATTTTCCTGTCTTCCCTTTGTCTCTCTTGCTCCATCTCTCTTTTTCTTGCACACTCTGTCTCTCTCTCTCTCTTGCGTGCTCTGCCTCTGCCTCTCTCTCTGTCACACATGTGCGCTCTGTCTCTCGCGCGCTCTCTCTCTCTCTGGCGCGCTCTGTCTCTCTATCTCTGGCGCGCTCTGTCTCTCTCTGGCGCGCTCTGTCTCTCTCTCTCTCTCTCCCTGGCGCGCTCTGTCTGTCTGTGTCTCTCTCTCTCTGGCGCGCTCTGTCTCTCTCTCTCTCTCTCTCT
>NC_063348.1:250436-250738 GCF_021869965.1 Rhincodon typus | reverse complement strand
TCTGTCTCTGTCTCTCTCTGGCACGCGCTCTGTCTCTGTCTCTCTCTCTCTGGCATGCGCCCTGTCTCTCTCTCTCTGGCACGCTCTGTCTGTCTCTCTCTGTCTCTCTGGCATGCGCTCTGTCTCTGTCTCTCTCTCTCTGGCACGCGCTCTCTCTCTCTGGCACGCGCTCTGTCTCTGTCTCTCTCTGGCACGCGCTCTGTCTCTGTCTCTCTCTCTGGCGCGCTCTGTCTCTCTGGCACGCGCTTTGTCTCTCTCTGTCTCTCTGGCACGCGCTCTGTCTCTCTGGCACGCGCTCTGTC
>NC_063348.1:240591-250426 GCF_021869965.1 Rhincodon typus | reverse complement strand
TCTCTCTGGCACGCGCTCTGTCTCTCTGGCACGCGCTCTGTCTCTCTCTCTGTCTGGCGCGCTCTGTCTCTCTGTCTCTCTTTCTGGTGCGCTCTGTCTCTCTGTCTCTCTTTCTGGTGCGCTCTGTCTCTCTCTCTTTGGCGCTCTCTGTCTCGCTCTATCTCTCTCTCTGTCTCTCTCTCTGGCGCGCTCTGTCTCGCTGTATCTCTCTCTCTGGGGCGCTCTGTCTCGCTGTATCTCTCTCTCTGTCTCTCTGGTGCACTCTGTCTCTCTGTCTCTCTCTCTCTGGCGCGCTCTGTCTCTCTCTTTGTCTCTTTCTCTTTGGCGCTCTCTGTCTCGCTGTATCTCTCTCTCTGTCTCTCTCTCTGGCGCGCTCTGTCTCTCTCTCTGTCTCTCTCTCTTTGGCGCTCTCTGTCTCGCTGTGTCTCTCTCTCTGTCTCTCTCTCTGGCGCGCTCTGTCTCTCTCTCTTTGGTGCTCTCTGTCTCGCTCTATCTCTCTCTCTGGCGCGCTCTGTCCCTCGGTCTCTGTCGCGCGTGCGCCGCGCCCCTCTCTCTCACCCGCGCGCCGCGCCCCTCTCTCTCACCCGCGCGCCCTGCCGCGCTCTCCCTCTCGCCTGCGCGCCCTGCCGCGCTCTCCCTCTCTCTCTGTCTTGCATTCACTCCCCCCTCTTCTGCCCCAACCTTGTGCTCTTTCCGCCACCCGCCCCACCTCTTCTGGCCCTGACCTTCTCCTCGCCCTCCCACACCGCCCCCGCCACCGCCGCCACCACCACCACCACCAAACTCGCCCCTCCCCCTGCCACCGCACCCCGAGCTCGCGATCTCTGTCTCTTTGTCTCTCTCATTGCCTGGTACTCCGGACACTGCTGACACACTCTGTTTTGTTTTGGTGTAATGTCTAGCTTTATTTGCAGCTCCTACAGCAGTCAGCGTCCTCGGGGAACCTCAATGCACTGAGCAACCTACATCCCATGGCTGGTGAGTACCTCTGTCCTGTCTGTGCTCGTCCCTTATTGCACACAATCCCTACTCAACACATATTCGGGTGGCAGTGGGGGCCCGGGCGGCATCATGGTTCCATTTGTCATACCCATCAAGTATATCTGTGGATGATTAGCTGAGACTGTGCTTAGTCTCTGGGCCCACTGTGTGACAAGCGTGAGTGTGTTCTTGCCCTCTGGTAGTGGGTGTGGTTGAAAGTGAGGATCTTGGGCACAAAGACCCATACCTGAGGGTTTTCCTCTGGGATTCATCATTCATTTCCCACAAGTGCTACATTATCCAACACAGGCCATTTGAAAATGGTCTTTACGTTGCATGAATACAGCATCTCATTCCCTTTCAGGTCTGAATGCCATGCAGTTACAGAACCTCGCTGCTCTGGCTGCAGCAGCAAGTGCAGCTCAGAACACAGCACCAGGCACCAATGCATTGACGACAGGCAGCAGTCCCCTGAGTGCATTGACATGTTCAGGTAAGATTGTCAAACCATTGAGCAGTGCCACGGCTCCTGAGTGCTTTAATTACTTCATGAGAGGGCATCCTAATATATCTCCCAAAACCTAATGGGATGGCTTTTCCTTTGTCTTAAAAGCTGTTTTCATCTTGTACACCTCATCATATTTCCCCTCAATTTGCATTGTTCAATGGAGAACAACCCTGGCGTTTCCATCCAAATCTTGTAGCTAACATCTCTCGACCCTGGTACTATTCTCATAAATCTTCTCTGTGTTCTGTCAAGGACGCTCTCATTCTTCTGAAAGTACAGAAACCAGAACTGAAGAAAATGCTCTGCTTGTGACCTAACCAGAGCTGTATAAAGTATCAGCATACTTTTAATAAAACTAAAAACTGCCAATGCTGAAGATCTGAAAGAAAAGCAGAAATTCTGATGAAACTCAGCAGGTTTGACAGCATCTGTGGGAAGAAAGCAGAGTTAACATTTCAAGGCCAGTGAAAGAAGGGGGGGTCAGAGAAGAATCACAGGACTCAAAATGTTAGCCCTGCTTTCTGTCTGCAGATGTCCTCAGACCTACTGACTTTGTCCAGTAATTTCTGTTTTTACTTCAGCATAATTTTCTTGTTTCTGTACTCAATGCCTCTCCTAATGTTATCAAAGCTTTTTGTTTTGTGGAGATCAGGACAAATCTAAAAAAGCCAAATTTCAAACTGTCAAAATTTGTCACAAGCCAAAATGGTTGACAAGTGATTGGCAGAGACGTTGCAATGAGGTTTCCTGTCAATTTTGTGTACCTCAATCAGATCCCCCCTTTAGCCTGCTCTGCTTCTGGGAAAACAAACCCAGCCTGCAGTCTCTCCTCGTGACTGAGACTTCTCTTCCCAGGCAAAATCCTGCTGTGCTCCCTCTCCAGTGCAATCATGTTCTTCCAATAATATGGCAACCAGAACTGCACACAGAATTCGACCTGTGGCCCAATCAATGTTTTGTGAAGTTGTAACAAGACTTCCCTTATCCTATATTCTATCTGGCCAATGAGTGCAGCACCCTTTATGCCTTTTTCACCATCCAGTCTACCTGTGCTGACACCTTCAGGGATCTATGGGCTTGTACATCAAGGTCCCTTTGTTCCTCAGTACTCCCAAAGGGCCTACCATTCTTTGTTAATCCTTCCCGTATTAGACTTCCCAAAATGCATCACCTCACACTTAGCGACATTTAATTCCATCTACCATTGGTCTGTCCAGTTTACCAGCTGATCAATATCAGACTGTCACCTGAGACCATCCTCCTCACTATCAACAGCACCACCAGTTTTCGTGTCATCTGCAAACTTGCTAATTGTATCTTTTACATTGACATTCAAGTCATAACAAACAGGAAGGGTCCCTCCACCAATGCCTATGATAACACCACTGGTCATAGCCTTCCAAACACAAAAACAACCCTTCACTATCACACTTTGTCTCCTATTTGGAAGCCAGTTTTGGATCCAGTTCGCCAACTTGTATTGGATCCGTCATGAGCTCTTATATTTTGGATCATCTGTCCATGTGGGACCTCGTCAAAGGCCTTGCTGAAGTCGATGTAAATCACATCAACTACACTACCCTCATTGACATATTTAGTCATGTTTTCAAAAACTTCATTAAATTAGCCAGGCAGGATCTCCCTCCAACCAATCCGTGTTGACTATCCCTGATCAATCTCTGCCTTTATAAGTGTTAATTAATCCTGTCTTTCAGAATTGTTTCCATAATTTCCTTACCACTGATGTCAGACTTAATAGTCTTTAATTACCTGGCCTATCACAACTGCCCTTTTTGAATAAAAGAACCACATTAGCCATCCAACTGTCAATGGGCATTTCTTCTGTGGCCAGCTATTAAATATCACTGCCAGGGCAACAGCAGTCTCCTCCCTTGCCTCCCATAGCAGCCTGGGATACATCTCAATGCGCCCTGGAGATTTATACATCTTCATGCCTGCTAAAACATCTAGTACCTCCTCCTTCCTAATGCTAACATGTTCTAGAACTCCACCATCCCAAGTAAAATCTCCAGCTAGAATGTCTTTCTCCTTTGTTAATGCAAATGAGAATTATTTGTTTAAGACCTCACCCACATCCTCTGGCTCCTGGCACAGATTGTCCCTAGATCTCTAATAGGCCCCCACATTTACGCTGGTAATCCTCTTACACTTAATGTACTTATAAAATGCCTTGGGATTTTCCACAATCATATTCATACAGCATGGAAACAGATCTTTCGGTCCAACTCCTCCATGCTGACCAAGTTCCCAAACTAAACTATCCCACCTGCCATAGCCCTCTAAACATTTCCTATTCAAGTACCTGTCCAAGTGTCTCTTAAATGTTGTAACCGTACCTACATCTACCACTTTCTCTAACAGTTCATCCCATTTGAAAGGGGTGCATCCAAACGATTTGTCCTCATTCATTTTTTGACATTCCTTCTTTCACTGCAGGGTCTTCAAGCAGTAACAGTACCAGCTCCTCATCGGTGAACCCAATGGCATCGCTGGGGGCACTGCAGACGCTGGCAGGGGCATCAGGCGGTCTCAACGTCAGCTCTTTAGCAGGTGAAGAGCATGTTATTCTCACCAGCTCAGACATGAAGCAAGTCAGCAACGGCAGCAAGTTTGATGTGCATTTAGTTTTAGCATTTTATCAACGCGTGGCGACATTTCAAAAATGGAGGCCTTTCCTGCAGCATAGCTGCTACTTGTCAGGCGAAGTTCAGAAAGTTTCCGTCAGCATAAATGAATGAGTAGGACATGTGGTTACGGTGACTATATTGCACCTCCATTGGGTTTTTGTCGAACTTCGGCCTGGGAATAGAGGGCAGCTTGTGGAGGTTGAGGAGGGGGCCACACTCTGGCCTGGGTGGAATTGAGAGATGTTGAGGTCCTGTCTAGAGAAGGGTGTATTTTGGAAATAGGAAGTGGGACTCCAGTCTGTTGTGGGAGTTGTTAGGTTACATCCTAACCAGGGCTGGCTGTTGGCCGAGCTTGTTGCCTCATGATGGGCTAATGTAACAAATTCTGCAAGTTGATATGAACACTGCTGTTGATCCCCAGGTATGGCAGCTTTGAATGGAGGGCTTGGATCTGGAGGCCTGTCGAATGGTACAGGCAGTACCATGGATGCTCTGACACAAGCATACTCAGGGATTCAGCAGTATGCAGCTGCAGCACTCCCCTCCCTCTACAACCAATGTCTCCTCAGCCAGCAGAGCCTCAGTGCAGCAGGGAGTCAGAAAGAAGGTAAGTAGGAACATCCATAGGCCATCAAATGTTCCTGAGGACCAGGTGAAGCTCGGCACCTTCCAGCCTGAAATACAATATGCCAGCTGGAGGATAGTGCTGTAGAATTAACCATGTACTCTGCTCGACAGGTGCACGGTGGGACAGGCAAGGGCTCAGCTTGGATCACAGGCGGAGGGCTCCCCTGCACTTAATATAACATAGAACAGTACAGCACAGTACAGGCCCTTCGGCCCACGATGTTGTGCCGACCTATTATCCGACTAAGATATTGATCTACCTTGCACACCCTACATTTTACTATTCTCCATGTGCCTATCTAAGAGTCACTTAAAAGTCTCTAAGGTATCTGACTCCACTACCACTGCCAGCAGCGCTTTCCACACGCCCACCACTCTCTGTGAAGAACCTGCCTCTGACATCTCCCCATACCTTTCTCTAATCACTTTAAAATTATGCCCCCTCGTAATAGTCATTTCCACCCTGGGGAAAATGTCTCTGACTATCCACCCTATCTGTGCCTCTCATCATCTTGTACATGTCTATCAAGTCACCTCTCATTCTTCTTTGCTCCAATGAAAAATGCCCTAGCTCCCTCAATCTTTTCTCATAAGACTGCCCTCTAGTCCAGGCAGCATCCTGGTAAATCTCCTCTGCACTCTCTCTAAAGCTTCCACATCTTTCCTATAATGAGGTGACCAGAACTGAACACAATATTCCAAGTGTGGTCTAACCAGAGTTTTATAGAGCTGCAGCATAACGTCATGTCTCTTAAACTCAATTCCCCTGCCAATGAAAGCCAACATGCCATATGCCTACTTAACAACTCTATCAACTTGAGTGGCAACTTTGAGGGATCTATGGATGTAAACCCCAAGATCCCTCTGTTCCTCCACACTGCCAAGAATCCTGCCATTAACCCTGTATTCTGCATTCAAATTTGACCTTCCAAAATGAATCACTGCACATTTTTCTGGGTTAAGTTCCATCTGCCACTTCTTTGCCCAGCTCTGCATCCTGTCAATGTCCCGTTGCAACCTACAACAGCCCTCCACACTATCCACAACTCCTCCAAGCTTTGTGTCATCAGCAAACTTACTAACCCACCCTTCCACTTCCTCATCCAAGTCATTTATAAAGAGCAGAGGTCCCAGAACAGATCCCTGCAGAACACCACTAGTCACCGAGCTCCAGGCTGAATACTTTCCATCTATTACCACCCTCTGTGTTCTATTGGACGGCCAGTTTTGTATCCGGACAGCCAAATTTCCCTGAATCCCATGCCTCCTTATTTTCTGAATGAGCCTACCATGTGGAACCTTATCAAATGCCCTGCTAAAATCCATATGCACCACATCTACTGCTCTACCCTCATCGACATCCTCAAAGAATTCAATAAGGCTTGTGAGGCATGACCTGCCCCTCACAAAGCCATGCTGACTATTTCTAATCAAACTGTGCTTTTCCAAATAATCAGAAATATTAACTCTCAGAATCCTCTCCAATAATTTGCCCACCACAGAAGTAAGACTGTCCGGTCTGTAACCTTGGGTATATCCTGTCTGGCCCAGGGGACTTAGCTATCCCCATGTTTTTCAAAATTTCTAGCACATCCTCCTCCTTAACATCATCCTGTTTGAGCATGTCTGCCTGTTTCATACTGTCCTCACAAACATCAAGGTCCCTCTCACTGGTAAATACTGAAGCAAAGTATTCATTAAGGACCACCCCTACCTCCTCTGACTCTGCGCACAAGTTCCCTCAACTAACCCTGATTGGCCCTACCCTCACTCTGGCCATCTTCTTGTTCCTCACATAAGCATAGAACACCTTGGGGTTTTCCTTGATCATACCCGCCAAGGTTTTTTCATACCCCTTTCTAGCTCTCCTAAGTCCTTTCTTCAGTTCCTTCCTGGCTACCTTGTAGACCCCAGAGCCCTGTCCAATTCTTGCTTCCTCAACCTTAAGTAAGCTTCCTTTTTCCTCTTGACTAGATGTTCCATGTCTTGTCATCCAAGGTTCCTTCACCTTACCATCCCTTCCTTGCCTCAGTGGGACAAACCTGTCTAGTACTTGTAGCAACTGCTCCCTAAACAACCTCCACATTTCTGTCGTACATTTCCTTGAGAATATCTGATCCCAGTTGGTGCTACGTAGTTCTTGCCTAATAGCATTATAACTCCTCCTCCCCCAATTAAATAGTTTCCCATACCGTCTGCTCCTATCCCTCTCCATGACTATAGTAAAGGTCTGGGAGTTGTGATCACTATCACCGAAATGCTCTCCCACTGAGAGATATGACATCTGGCCTGTTTCGTTGCCAAGCACCAAATCCAATATGGCCTCCCCTCTAGTCGGCCTATCTACATATTGAGTCAGAAATCCTTCCTGGACACACTTGACAAAATCTGCACCATCCAAACTATTTGCACTTCCAGTCTATATTAGGGAAGTTGAAGTCACCCATGACAACAACCCTACTACTTCTGCACCTTTCCAAAATCTGTCTCCCAATCTGCTCCTCAGTGTCTCTGTTGCTATTGGGGGGGTCTATAGAAAACTCCCAATAAAGTGACTGCTCCCTTCCTGTTTCTGACTTCCACCCATACTGACTCAGTAGACAAACCCTTCTCCACGACCTCCCTTTCTTCAGCTGTGATCCCATCCCTGATTAGCAATGCCACTCCCCCACCTCTTTTACCTCCCTCCCTATTTCTTTTGAAACATCTATACCCCGGAACATTCAAGAACCATTCCTGTCCCTGTGTTATCCAAGTCTCCATAATGGCCACAACATCATAGTTCTAAGTACTGATCCATGCTCTTAAGTTCGTCACCCTTATTCCTGACACTTCTTGCATTGAAGTAGACACATCTCAGCCTGTCGCACTGACTGCCACTTTGTCCTATCAACTGCTTATCTTTCCTCGCAGATTCTCTGCTTCCTCTGCCTGTATACTGGCTACCCCGTCCTCTGATCTGTAGCTGCGGTTCCCATCCCCCTGCCACTCTAGTTTAAACCCTCCCGAAGAGCTCTAGCAAACCTCCTGCCCAGGATATTGGTGTCCCTCCAGTTCAGGTGCAACCCGTCCTTCCTGTACAGGTCCCTCCTTCCCCAGAAGGTATCTGAATGATCCACAAACCTGAAGCCCTCCCTGCTACACCAGCTCTGTAGCCACGTGTTCAGCAGCACTCGCTGTCTGTTTCTGGCCTCACTGGCCCATGGCACCGGTAGTAATCGTGTGATTACTACTCTGGTTGTCCTGGCTTTCAGCTTTCATCCTAACTCCCTATATTCACTTTTCAGGTCCTCATTCCGTTTCCTAGCTATGTCATTGGTACCGATGTGTACCACGACTTCTGGCTGCACTCCCTCCCTCTTAAGAATCTGAAGACTTGATCCCTGACCGTGGCACCTGGGAGGCAACATACCATCTGGGAGTCTGACTCAGTACCACAGAATCTCCTGTCTGCTCCCCTAACCATTGAATCTCTATTGCTCTCCTATTCTTCCCCCTTTCCTTCTGAGCCACAGAGCCAGGCTCAGTGCCAGAGACCTGGCTGCTATGGCTTTCCCCTAGTAGGTCATCTCCCCCCCTCAACTAGCGGTGTACTTATTATTGAGAGGAACGGCCACAGGGGATCCCTGCACTGTCTGCCTATTCCTTTTCCCCCCTACTGACAGTCACCCAGCTACCTTTGTCCTGTAACTTGGGTGTGACCACCTCCCTATGACTCCTCTCTATCACCCCCTCAGCGTCCCGAATGATCCGGAGTTGATCCAGCTCCAGCTCCAGCTCGTTCCCTAACACGGTCTGTGAGAAGCTGGAGTTGGATGTGCTTCTCGCAGGTGAAGTCAGAAGGGACACTAGGAGTGACCCTTACCTCACACATCCTGCAAGAGGAGCATGCAGCTGCCCTAGCTTCCATTCCCTCTACTCTAGATTGCCAAAAGAATAAAGAGAAAAAAACTTACCTTTCCGACCCTCCACACTTTTTTTGGTTAGAGGAGGAGGATAGATGGTGTAGTGTTTCAGGTTTAGCCAGTGCCCAAATATAATAGTTCACTTCCCGGCTCGCGCTCTCACCAGTCGCGCCACTCAAATCAAAAAGACTCACAAGGTAAGTTTTTATAAGGAAAACTTACCTTCCCGGCTGCACCTTGGCTTGCGCTGTCACCATTTCCTCTGCCCTTCCCTTCTGAAAGGAATGTGCGTGGCAGCAGTGAGTCCTTGTGAGCCTGTTGGATGGTAATGGCATGTCTTGGCCATGTCCATTCTGACACCATCCTTTCCTCACGTTAGTGTGAGCAGCGGATTCCGTATATAGTTAACATGAAGCAGTGAGTTCCTCATTACCCATGATTAACACCTATGCCACGTGGAGCTATGCAAATGATACACCTACCAGTAGTTAAAAGGCATGGAGAATCAGTTTGGATGCGTGTAGGGTGTGGGGTAACCAGTTGTGCAGTGTGAAGGGGAGAGGGTATGCAGGGGCCTGGAGGTGATGTGGAGAGAAGTCAGGAGACCAAAAGACTATGGATGTAGCAGGATGTTTGAGTCTGCCCTCTGAGAGTGCATATGTATGTTCAAGGATTGGTTTCGGGGTGTGTATGGATTCAGGGTGGGCTGTGGGATCAGCTTCAACTGATGGTGATTTTTTTTTTCTCTTCATTTTCCTCTGTCTCTGCCTCTTCATACCCTCTGTCTGCCGCTTCACAAACCCCCCTCTCTCGGCTGTTTTAACACACTCTGTCTGTGGGGTCTCTTAACTCCCCTCTTTCTGGCTCTTCAACCCCTCCCACCCTAATGTCCCCACTTATGCCCTTACGCCCCCACTCTGTTTGCTGTTTTACTGTCTGTCACATACACACTGCATCCCTGCTTGTGGCCCTAACTCTCTGGCTCATGTCTGACTCCTGCTCCCCTGACTCTTCTCCCCTTCAAAAAAATCCTCATTTTCTCTCCCACTTTCTCTCTCTGCCCCCCCCCCCCCCTTCTTTTGTTTGCCTCCCCCCCTCCCCCCCTCCCTTCCCCCCCCCCCCCCTCTTCCCCACTCCTCCACCTCGCTCGGCCGCGCGTCGTGCGG
>NC_063348.1:235097-240491 GCF_021869965.1 Rhincodon typus | reverse complement strand
CCCCCCCCACTGTCTCTCTGTGCCCCCCCACTCTCTCTCTCTCTCCCCTCTCTCTTTCTCTCTCTGCCCCCCTCTCTCTTTCTGTCTCTGCCCCCCCTCCCTCTCTCTCTCTTTCTGTCTCTGTCTGCCCCTCTCCCTCTCTCCGTGACCCTCCCCTCTCTCCCTCCCCTCCCTCCCTCCCTCCCTCCCTCCGCGACCCTCCCCTCTCTCCCTCCCTCCCCTCCCTCTCTCCCTCTCTCTGTCCCTCTCTCCCTCCCTCCCTCTCTCCGCGACTCTCCCCTCTTTCCCTCTCTCTGCCCCTCTCTCCACGACTCTCCCCTGCCTCCCTCCCTCTCTCCCTGTCTCCCTCCCTCCCTCTCTCCGCGACCCTCCCCTCCCGACCTCTGTCTCCACGGCCCCCCCCTCCCGACCTCTGTCTCCACGGCCCCTCCCGTTTCGTCATGATTGCCCCTCCCCCCATTCTCTGCTTCTTCATCTCCCTGCCTTAAACCATCTTCTTCTCCCGCACCTCCCCCCCAAAAAAAAAACCCCTGTCCACTCTTGCTTCCTCTCTTTTTCAGGACCAGAGGGAGGTAATCTATTTATTTACCATCTGCCCCAGGAGTTTGGTGATCAAGATCTACTCCAGATGTTTATGCCTTTCGGGAATGTCGTTTCTGCCAAGGTTTTCATTGACAAACAGACAAACCTGAGTAAATGTTTTGGTGGGTATGTTGCTGAAAAGGGTCTCTGTGCTGACTCTAGTGTGTGATGGACAGAGGTCACTGTCTGTGTGTAAGCTTTGACCTTCTGAACACCTTTAACCAAGCTATTCAGGAGACAGAGAGCTGACTGGTAGGACTTGATTTCAGTCTTGCTCTGCCGCCTGCTCTGTTCTGACCCCTGCCCTGCTTCTCTGCCTAATCTGCTCTCTACCCCACCTCCCCCCGTTACCCAACCCGCTCCACCACAACCCACCCCCGGTACAGATATGATGGGCCGAATGACCACCTTCTGTACTGTAAGATTATTTAATTCAACTTCATCTGCAGTGATGGGATTTGAACCCAGGTCTCCAGTGTATGACCTGGGTCTCTGCATTAATAGTTTAGCAATAATACTACTGGACCAATGCCTCCCCAATAAAATGACCTATAATCGATCATTCAGCCCCTCTCTTATGCAATATATTAACACTGGATTAATTCATGCACCAGAAACTGAGAGCATGGATGAATTGGACATTTTTTAAGCTCTTCAAAGATCAGGATGAGATCCCAGGCTCATAATTATCAATGTTGGTAGCTTATGTAAACCATTCAAGTATGATGTATCCAGGTTAATTGGTGATGCAAAGTTCAGTGAGAAGGTTAGCTGTAATGAGAGCACAGAAGAAGATCTTCGTCCCATCGAATCCCCTCTGTGCAATCCAGTCACTCCTATTTTCTCGACTATCCGTATGGCCCAGTGAGTTTATTTCCTACAAGTACCCATGCAATTTCAATTGTAAATGATGTTTTATCTATGTCTTCCCAACTCTCTCAGGCAGAAAACTCCCCTATGCCATCCCATGCCAAAATCTTACATCTGTGTCCCCCTAGAACTCACCCCATTAGCTAATGTGGATGAGTTTTCTTTGTCTAGTTTATGCAAGCAGACTGCAATCCTTTACACTTCTGTCAAATGTCCCCTCAATCTCCTTTACTCTAAGGAAAACAGCTCCAGTTTCTTCAACCTGATCTTGTAGCTAAAATCCCTCATCCATTCAACCATTCTGGTAAATCTCCTCTGCACACTCTTGGGGACCTTTGCATCCTTCCTAATTTATGCAGACTAGAAATTGACATGATTCGCTAGTTCAGCGTAGCTTCCCTGCTTTTGCAGTCAGCACTGTAATGAAGCTGAAGATCACATATGTTTTTGCTGTCCACAGTCTCAACATATCTTGTCATTTTCAAGTAATCCCAAATATCATCGTGCACTCTCCTATCCCTCTGCCCCCCACAACAGATTTTCGAACTAAGCCAATAAGTCTATATTGCCTGCCTAATCTTCCTTCCAAAAGTTATCACCTTGCATTTCTCTAGTATTAAACTCCATCAGCCACTCGTCTGTCAGTTCACACCCAAGACCACATCTGTTTTGGAGCTTTGGTCTCCTTGCTGAAGGGAGTATGCACTAGCTTATACAATGGAGGGAGGTTGAGTAGACTGACCTGGAGTTGAGAAGAATGAGGTGATCTCAATGAGGTGTATCAGCTTCTCTGGTACTTGTTAGGGTAGACGTTGAGAGGTTGGTTCTTTTGGCAGTGAATCTAGAACACACCGTATCAAACTCAAGTAAAATTCTTTGACTTGAGGATTGTGAGACTTTGGAATTCTCCACCTCAGAGCTATGGATTGAATAGATTCCTGGGTACTTAGTAGATCAAAGGATGTAGAGATTGTATGGGAAGGTCATTTTGAGGTGAAAGGCAAACCATTTAATTATTGAATAGTAGAGTAGACTCAGAGAGCAGAATTGTGTGCTCCTATTTCAAATTCCTTACGTACTTCTGAACTTTGAGAGGACAGAGTTGATTGGCTCCTTGACACATGGCTGTAAATGATTTCATTGGTGTGGAGCTGTTGGGCTGCACTATCATTGAGGGGCAATGGTGATGTTACAACACAGAGACAGACAACCAAATCAAATCAGCCTCCTTCTCCCTGTTCTAGCAAATTAAAATACTCGACTCTCAAAATTGACCCCAAGGTTCCTAACCAGATTTTAAAAAATAACCAGTTCCAGATTTTATGAATAACAGATACCGGACTAAACTTCCCCAAGCTAAACTATTCCCATTTGCCTGTGTTTGGCCCATATCCCTCTAAACCTTTCTTATTCATGTACCTGCCTAAATGTCTTTTAAATGTTCTAACTGTACCTGCATCTACCAATTCCTCTGACAGTTTATTCTACATACGAACCATACTGTGTGTGAAAAAGTTGCCCCTTAGATCACTCTTAAAACTTTCTCCTCTGACCTTAAAATTGCATTGTCTAGTTTTGAGCTCCCTTAGCTTAGGAAAAGTGTCTTTGTTATTCACTTATCTATGCTTCTCATGATTTTATAAACCTGTAAAAGGTCAACCCTCAACCTCCTACACTCCAGTGAAAAAGTCCCAGCCTTTCCAGCATCTCCTCATAACTCAAACCTGCCAGTCCTGGTAACATCCTTGTAAATCTTTTCTGCACCCTCTCAAATTTAATAATATCCTTCCTCTCGCAGGGTGACCAGAACTATACACCGTATTTCAAAAGTAGCCTCACCAATGTTCTGTCCAACTGCACAAAATGTCCCAACTCTTGTACTCAGTGGTGTGAGCAATGCAGCCAAACGCCTTCTTTACCACCCTATCTACCTGTGACCTATTGAGTTTTTATGATAATCTAGCTGGTTGCCGTTATTCATGCAACCTTTTATTTCCGATCTAGCTGGTTACTGAAATCAATTTTACGAAATATGGCAGTTAGGTTGAAACTCGCATCTGAGCCCAGTAACATAATCCTCAGTTTATCAGACCCAATGCGTCTTTGCAGACTGGTGGCATGGCTTCCAGCCTGTCTCTCTCCACATGGTCTTCTGTTGCCAGGATCTGGATAAGTAACAGATGCAGTGTCCGACAGAGCAGCCGCTGAGTGCTTAGTGAACACAGAGGGGTGCAGAAGGCTGTTGATATTGCAGGCCCCACCCTGATGTCTCCAAGTGCTCACAGTTGCGAGTTGATAGAATTCCAGATTTTAGATTGAGTTTTCTTGGTGGATAGGGAAGAGGTACAGGTGGAAAGGGAGAAGTCAGTCTGGTTTGTACAATAAACGAGTTACTTAGAAGAAGCGTTCACATTTCAAAGTGTAATCTTTCATTTGAAATGGAAGATCATTAATAAAAGAACAGTGCTTCAGATGCTGGAAATCTGAAGAGAAAGAGTGCTGGAGAAACTCTAATTTGGAGCTTCTGTGGAAGGGAAACAGAATGTTTTGAACAGTATGACTCTTCACTGGATCTGAAGGGGTCTGGAAAGATAGTTTTTATGCAGTAGAATAAGGAAGGGAGCAGCAAGTGGAAAAGATGGTGAGGGTGTCCAGAGCAAAAGGGCAAGTGAAGAAGGTAAAGAACAGATGTCGATAGAAGAAAATAGGTTGGTTCTGTTGAGAGCAAAACTCTGCAATCAAAAGGGCATATAATCCAATAGATGACAGCCTTCCTGATCTGAAGTTGTTGAACTCAGTTAATCTAAAGGCTGCAGTGTGCCGAAGCAGAAAACAAGGTGTGGTTCCTCCATCCTGTGTTGGAATTTGCGGGAACACTGCAGCAGGCCTTGGACGAAAACGTTAGCATGGAGCAAGATGGTTTATTGAAATGGCATGTGACTAGAATGCTGGGGCATTCTTACAGAGCAAGAGTGTTCTGCAAAGCAGTTACCTAGTCTGCATTTGGTCTCCCTCTTGTAGGGAAGACTACGAAGCTGAACAGTAAATTCAGTCAACCGGAATGGAAGAAGTAAAAGTAAAACACTGCTTTACCTATAAGATGTGTTTGGGGCATTGGACGTTCAGGAAGGTGGAGGTGAATGAGCAGGTGTTGCACCTTCAGCAATTATGTAGCAAAGCTGCATGGGGTTGTTATAAGGTGTTAGGAGGAATAATGGAGCAGACTAGGATATCAGAGGATCAGTTCCTGCACAGTGCTGGCAAGGGAGTGGAGGGCAAGATGTGCTTGCTGGTGGTATCCTGCTGAAGATGGCAGAGGATGATCCTTTGAATGCTGAGGCTGGGGGATCAAAAGTGAGTTCAAGGGAACCTCACTGTTCTGGGAAGGGAAAGATTGAGGACAGAAATTCAGGTGATGGGTTAATTATGAGAGGGAGGCAGGCAAGAAAACTTCAGTTGAGGAAAAAGGTAGACGTATCAGAAGCACCCTGTGGAATGTGGCATCGTCACAACAGTTACAGCAGGTAAACTGGGAGAAATGGGAAGGTAGGAGTATATAAAGAAATATAATCAAGGCATATTGGTGGGTAGCCTATACCCAGAAATAGAAGCGCAGATCAGAGAATGGAAGATTCAGAGATGGACCAAGTGAGGGACAGAACGTGAAAGTAAAATTGATTAATTTTTGCAAATCCAGCCAAGAGCAGGAAGCAACACCCCCAGGGGAGGTGGTAGAAACAGATGTGATAATAATGTTTAAGAGGCATTTAAACAGGCACGTGAGAACAGCCAGGGAATAGAGGGATATGGTTTGTGTGCAGGCAGGTCGGACTTGTTTAGAGTAGCAATATGGTTGGCATAGTCATGGTGGGCTGAAGGGCCTGTTCATGTTCTTTGATGATGTAATTGCTGTATCAGAGAAAGTGTTGAGAGAGGGGCCCC
>NC_063348.1:230472-234997 GCF_021869965.1 Rhincodon typus | reverse complement strand
GATGATGTAATTGCTGTATCAGAGAAAGTGTTGAGAGAGGGGCCCCGAGGAGAACTACAACATACCCCACAAAGAGACAGACATAATTGGCTCTCATGGGTACCATTTGCTATTTCTTTTACTTGATTTTTCTCTATTTTTGATTGCAGACTAAAATGGCCTGTTCTTTAAAAAAAAAAAAAAAAATTGAGGGATTGCTGTACTCCTTGGAAAGCAAGTTACCTGAAACTTGTAAGTGCTGTTGACACAGCTACTGGTTCAGACAGTATACATAGTTTGCAAGCAAGCTGAAGCTGACGGCTGTGTACAGAGATTCAGTTGGCTGCAGGCAGCTGATCGGTCTGTGAGCAATTGACCAGTTATTGTTGACGAAGGCCTCCTGCTTGCCAATAACTGTGATCAGTTCTCAGGCATAGAATTATAGAATCCCTACAGTGCGGACAATGGCTATTCAGCCCATCAAGTCTACACTAACCCTCTGAAGAACAACCCACCCAGACACCTCCCGTGCCCCCCAACAAACCTTATCCCTGTAACCCAGGTAGCTGAACAGCTTGTGGGAGTGTACAAGAGAATGAGAAACCATCAGATCTCTGTAATCTCAGGAATGCTGGCTGTTGTCTGCAGTAAAAGTCAACTTTAAGCCTGAAGAAAACCAGGAATACGTTGAATACAAGACATGATATTTGAAGAAGATATGGGAGGCAGAGAGCAGGAAAGATGTGGATCTCATGAGGTGGCAAGAGCAGCTGCCCAAGCAGGAGTGCATTTAAGATTTATCCCTGTAACCATGGTGAATTCGAAACATGAAGGATAGAATATCAGTTGGAATCTGTGTGGGTTAAATTGGAGTTGAGGCAGGCATGAGGCAGTGTAGTGGTATGGCGGTTAGCACAACTACCTCACGGCACCAGGGACCCAGTTTCAATTCCAGCCTTGGCTGACTGTGCAGAATTTGTACATTCTGCTCTTGTCTACATGGGTTTCCCCTGGGTCCTCTGGTTTCCTCCCACAGTCCAAAGATTTGCAGGTTAGGTGTGTTGGCCATGATAAATTGTCCTGGAATGTGCAGGCTAAGTGAATTAATCATGGTAAAAGCGGAGTCATGGGAATAGGGTAGGGGACTGGGCTTGGGTAGGATGCTCTCTGAAGGGTTGGTGCTGACTGGATGGGCCGAATGGCCTCCATCTGTGCTGTAGGGTCTCTGTAATTCTAGAGGCAGCCACTGAGCAAGGCTGTGAAAGCAAAGTTACATAAACACCTTACCAGACACGAGGTGAGAAATAAAAAGCAGCGAAGATGAATAGTCTCAAAAGTTGAAATGGAAATCCCTTTGGAGAGAAGAACAGAACTTTTTCAACGTGGGCTTACCTGGAAGAAATGTAAAATACTCAAAGAAAAGCAAAGTATTGTGAATGCTGGAATTCTGAAATAAAAGCAGGAAGGACTGGAGAAACTCACGTTGAGCAGCAACGATAGAGTCTAAAGGCTGTTTCTTTTTGATTATGGACTGAAATGGAAAAAGGGATGGTGTAAAAGTGAAGGATTGTTGAAGCATTACTCAATTTTTAAAATTAAGTTTCCTGACACTCATTTTAGGTGCTGTTTAAACAGCTATTGGTCAGGCAATGGAAAAAGCCTAGTTCGAGGTGAACTGGAGCAAGGGGGCTATGTACGAATGGAGCGTTGGCTGGCAACAAATAGCTAATTGGTCTGTGGACTAGTAATCAATAATCAATGAGAAAGGCCAGCACTCAACTGAGGGTTTGGCTCCCAGAACGGCTTGTGGCTGTAAATGTTGAGACAGATGCCATCGAACAACTAGAAGAAAAGGAGCTGTTTTAGTAAGAAGCATGTCATGCCTGAAGATAGTTTATTTCCTTTCATCAGCTGGCGTAAGCTGAGAGTTTGGTAAGTCAGAAACCTTTTAAGCATTAACCAGTCACCCCATGCCTCCTACAAGCAACAGAAAGTACCTGGATGATCTGCAAAAGGATCTTCCCAGTGAATCCTGTGGACAAAGAGCGCTGAACTGCATTCCGAGTCTTTTCCAATGCACATGACAACCATGTTTTTCTCCCTTTCTTTGTGTATCAGTATGTACGTGAGAAGGGAGAATTTAAAAGGGAATTAGAGTTTCACCTAGTTGAGTTGTATGCTTATTGTTCACAATTTACCTTTACCTTTGGTAGCCTATTGTAACATGTTAAGTAAAGTAACCTGATGCATATTTTCTGTCAATCTGTGATAACTCCAGGAATAGTAGTGCTTGATTTTCAGCATGTTAGTCCAGTGAAGCGTAGCATAGGGAGAGAAACAAAAGTTAATGTTTTGAGTCTAATGACTCTTTGTTGCAACTGAAATTGCCTAAAAAATGATGGGTTTTATGCTGTTGACAAAGAATACAGAATGAGTGCTATTATTCACGGAGAGGGGATATTGATTAAGAATTGATGTTAATTGCGTTAATGTTCATAGCAGAAGATAGCTGAGAGCAAACACAGTGAGAGGTTGGGGGGTAGGGCTATTAATGGAAGACAGTGTTCATGCTCTGAAGTTGTTGAATTCAGTATTGACAGCTGAAGTTTGTAAAGTGTCTTAAATACGAAATGAGATGCTGTGTCTCCAGCCTGCATTGGCCTTCGCTGGAATACTGCAATAGGCCCAGGACAGAAATATTAGCAAGAGATCAAGGGGTCAGATGTTTTCTGAACTGGCAAAGTGGTAAGGTCTTTGCTGAATGAATAAATGTGCTCCTCTTTAACAGAGCCGCAGTAGAGCTGTTTGAATGTTGCCAAGCTGCTTGTTTGAGTCTCTTGTGTTGACTCTGCTGTTCTGTTTTGTTTTTGTGGTTGCAGGGTTTGTAAGCTATGACAACCCAGTTTCCTCACAGGCTGCCATACAAGCAATGAATGGCTTTCAGATTGGCATGAAGCGCCTTAAAGTTCAACTCAAGCGCTCGAAGAATGATAGCAAGCCATACTGACCTGTCGTCAAAATAAACTTGAGTTTAAACTGTTCGCTGGTAAGTTGGGCACAGCTGTGGAAACAATCGTGAGAGGGGGTAGTCGTCAAACACTTCGAGTAACCCCAACGTGACTGGGGCCATTCTCTGCATGCTCAGTCTTTCCGTGTGAGTGATTGCGTGCGTGTGTTTCTTTTATGTTTCATTGACAAGATTAACAGGATCAATTTCTGTTCTAAATTTTAAAATTTTCTCTCTGCACGCACATGTACTGATGCTCAGTACAAGGGTAGGCTGAACGTATTTTTCTTCACTGAAATTTTTAGCTGCCATATCATTTACAAGTTGGAGTTTGCTGTGTACTGATGGCTGATTATGTTACTGGAGAGAATGGAGACTGTTCAGTGGTATCTGTCAAAGTAATCCCTGTGGATCTACCCCGCCCTCCCTGGCATTCTGAGGATTGAAGGATGTTCAGTCTGAACTGCTGCTTGTCATGTTTGTGTCTTACCCTGTGAGACTCATACTGTTGTATTATTTGTAGTGATGATGGTGGAATGGAGATTGAGCAGCTACTAATGGCAATCTTGTCAGTTCCATTTTCTCAATGTGCCAATGCTGCTGCTTTCTATTCCTCCTCCGTCAACATTTCCCTTTCCCACTCTTTCACTTCTTACCCTTTTCTCACAGTTCTCCTCTCCTGCACCCTTTTTCTTCCAACACACCCACTCCCATTTCTTACCCCTCGCTTCTTACCTCGTCCATGTCTGAGTTCTTATCCAAACTCTCTCACCTGCTCCTTTCCCTCTGTCCCACTCTGTTTCTCCCTCTCTGTGTGGCTCTGTCTGTCCCTACACCCTAACCTCGTTGTGTCTTTCACACCCTCCCTCTCCCTTCTTGTCTGTCTGTGTCTATGTCTCGAGTGTATTGAGTGTCACTCTTTCTCTCTGTCTCTTGGGTGCATTCCCCCTCTGTGGTGTGCTCGCTCCCGGGTGTCCATGTACCTCTCTCGCGCACACAAGCGTCACTGTATCTCTCTCACTCTCTCACGAGCGCCAGTGTGTGTGCCTCTCACTCTCTTTCCCCCTGTCTCTGTCTCTCTCTATATCGAGTGTCTGTGCGTCTCTCTCGAGCGAATGTGCGTCTCACTCTCTCCCTCTCTCGAGAAAGAAAGTCTGTGTATCTATGTCTCTCCCCCTCAATTGTCTCTCTCTCAAGTGTCTGTGTGTGTCTCTCTCAATCTCTCAAGTGTCTGAATGTCTGTCTCTCTCGACTGTCTATGTGTGTGTGTCTCTCTCTCGAGTGTGTGTCTGTCTCTTGCTCTCTCTCTCGCTCTCGGGTGTGGGTGCTCTCTCTCGCTGCTCTCTTTCTCTCGAGTGTATGTGTCTCTCCCTCTCTCTCTCTCACTCTCTTGAGTGTGTGTCTCTCTCTCTCTCACTCTCTTGAGTGTGTGTCTCTCTCTCTCTCTCTCACTCTCTTGAGTGTGTGTCTCTCTCTCTCTCCCTCTCGAGTGTGTGTGTCTCTCTCTCTCTCCCTCTCGAGTGTGTGTGTCTCTCTCTC
>NC_063348.1:230081-230372 GCF_021869965.1 Rhincodon typus | reverse complement strand
CTCTCTCTCTCGAGTGTGTGTGTCTCTCTCTCTCTCGAGTGTGTGTGTCTCTCTCTCTCTCGAGTGTGTGTGTGTATCTCTCTCTCTCTCGAGTGTGTGTATCTCTCTCTCTCTCGAGTGTGTGTATCTCTCTCTCTCTCGAGTGTGTGTCTCTCTCTCTCTCTCGAGTGTGTCTGTCTCTTTCTCTCTCTCTCGAGTGTGTCTGTCTCTTTCTCTCTCTCTCTCGAGTGTGTCTATCTCTCTTTCTCTCGAGTGTGTGTCTCTGTCTCTCTCTCGAGTGTGTCTGTCTCT
>NC_063348.1:206890-229526 GCF_021869965.1 Rhincodon typus | reverse complement strand
TCTCTCTCTCTCTCGAGTCTACACGTGTCTCTCCCTCTCGAGTGTCTTTGTGTGTGTCTTTCTCTCTCTCCCTTGAGTGCCTGTGTTTTTCTCTCTCTCTCTCTCTCTCTCTCTCTCTCTCTCTCGTGTCCGTTCGTGTCTCTCTCTCTTGAATGTCCGTGCATGTGTCTCTGTCTCTCTCTTGAGTGTCCGTGTGTGTCATTCTCTCTCTCATGTTTCTCTGTGTCTTTCACTCCTGTGTCCGTGTGTCTCTGTCTTTTGTATGTCTCTCTCTCTCTCTCGCACTCTCTGGCAAATGTCTGTGTCTCTCTCTCTCTGCGATGAGTGTGTCTCCCTCTCCCTCCTTCCCTCTCTCTGTCTCCCTCCCTCCTTCCCTCCTTCCCTCTCTCTCCCTCCCTCTCTCTCCTTCCCTCTCTCTCCTTCCTTCCCTCTCTCCCTGTCGAGTGTCAGTGTGTGCCTCTCTCTCTCTCTCTCTCTCTGTCTCTCGAGTGTCTGTATGTCTCTCTCTAGCGAGCGTCTCTGTGTCACTCTCTCTGGCGAGTGCCTCTGTCACTTTCTCTCTCTCTGGCGAGCGTCTCTGTCTCTCTCTCCCTCTCTCGTGTCTGTGTGTGTCTCTCTCTCGAGTGTCTGTGTGTGCATCTCTCTCTCTCTCGAGTGTCTGTGTGTGCGTCTCTCTCTCTCTCGAGTGTCTGTGTGTGCGTCTCTCTTTCTCTCTCTTTCGAGCGTCTGTGTCTCTCTCTCTTTCTCTTTCTCTCTCTCTCTCTCGAGTGTCTTTTGCGTCTCTCTTTTATTCACTCTCGTGTGTCTGTGTGGCTGTCTTTCTCTCGAGTGCCTGTGTGTGTCTGTCTCTCTCTCTCTCTCTCGCGTGTCTTTGTGTGTCCCTGTCTCTCTCTCTCTCGAGTGTGTGTGTGTCTCTCTCGAGTGTCTTTGTGTGTGTGTCTGTCTCTCTCTCTTTCTCTCTCTCTCTCTCGAGTGTCTGTGTGTGTCTCTCCCTCTCGTGTCCTTTCGTGTCTCTCTCTCTCTCTTGAATGTCCGTGCATGTCTCTCTGTCTCTCTCTCGAGTGTCCGTGTGTGTCATTCTCTGTCTCTCGTGTTTCTTTGTGTCTCACACTCCTGTGTCCGTGTGTGTCTGTCTTTCGTATGTCTGTCTCTCTCTCTCTTACTGTCTGGCAAGTGTCTGTGTCTCTCTCTCTCTCTCTCTGTCTCTCTCTCTCTCTGTCTCTCTCTCTCTCTCTCTCTCCATCCTCCCTCCTTCCCCCTCTCTCTCCCTCCTTCCCCCTCTCTCTCCCTCCTTCCCTCCCTCCCTGTCAAGTGTCTGTGTCTCTCTCTCTGAGTCTCTGAGTCTCAGTCTGTGTCTGTCTCTCTCCGGCAAGTGTCTCTGTCACTCTCTCTCTCTCGAGTGTCTGTGTGTGTGTCTCTCTCTCCCTCTCTCTGTCTGCGTCTCTGGCAAGTGTCTTTGTCTCTCTCTCTCTGGCAAGTGTCTTTGTCTCTCTCTGTCTCTCGAGTGTCTGCGTGTGTGTCTCTCTCTTGAGTGTCTGTGTGTGTGTGTCTCTCTCTCGAGTCCATCTCTCTCTCCGTCTCTGTCTCCCCCACCCCGTCTCTGTCTTGCCCCCTCCCTCGTCTTCATCTCCCCCCCCCCTCTCTGCCCCCCCCCGTATCTGTCTACCCCACCCCACCCCCCGTCTGTGTCTCCGTCTCCCCATCTCACCTTCCATCTCCGTCTCCCCATCTCTCTCCCTGTCTCCCCGTCCCCGTCTCCCCATCCCCGTCTCCGTCTCCCCGTCTCTGTCCCTCCACCTATGTTCTCTATTATGCCAGACTCCATGATTCCTCAAAGGATGCCGTGCTACCATTGTGCTCACATTTGCTGTTCTAACTCTAGAGAGAGGTGGTGCTGTGCATATACCATGTCTGACTGCAAATCTCGTCTCAGATGTGTGGAGGGTGTCGTCATGTCCTCTGAGAATTTTATTCTCTCCAGTCGTTTTTTTTGGAATTGGGGTTTTTAAAAAAGAAACAGAACGAAGTGTATTTTGTTTTCGCACATTCAACTTTTAAAAACAAAACCTCCAGTGGAATTAATGTGAACTTGTTTTAAAAATGCACAAAACGAAATTGGGATGAATGTATAATCACAATTCTACCTTTTGTATTTTTATAGAGGTTTTTTACTGCTCCTGAGTGTTGGAGATTATTTATTTTGTGAGATATTTTATTGGGGAATCAGTGTTTTGTAGACGATTTGTTTACATGGCTGTTTTATGCAATGTTTGAGGTGGAACTACTGAAACAGGGTCCCTCTGATGCTCTTGAATCCAAATACTTGAATCTTCTTGTGTTTTTTTTTAAAAAGCTGTTTGGAGAGAAGTGAAAGATTTCATTTCAATATGATAGCTGGCCAGCCTCACTCAAACTAATTGTCAAAGTATGATATCCCAATGAAGGAACTGACCTTGTTTCTGCATTGTGTTGCTGACACGTGATTGATCTCCTGTGCGTAGCCACTAGATAGGGGATTGATCTGTTTTGAAGGGACTATCGAGAGTAATTGGGGATGGAATGATGCTGACAAGCCAAGCCAAGCCAAGCGTGATCCATAAGTAGCAGATCACATCTAATCTCTGACATCAACTCTGTCCCCACCTGAGCCCACTGCAAACACTACTTTCAGTGCACAGAAGGAGTTTCCTCCTATTCCCCCACTTCCATTCCCACCCACCCAACTGTTCCTTCCTCCAGTCTGGTCCCTCCCTCGCCCCTGAGGCCCATGTGCTAAATCGCAGGTGTTGATTCCATTAGTAATTGAAGATTGTGCATCCGGAAGCATTATCAGCACACATCCCCAGTTGCACTGTGAGAGAGGAAGTACTGTGTTGCCCAACAGCATGCTTCCTCTTACTCCAAATTCTGAGTACCAAATGCAGCATGACTCACTAAGATTGTGTCAGAGAGTCAGTGCTGAGGAAGCGCCGCACTGTTGCAGCTGCTATCTTTCAAATAACATGTTACACTGAGACATCTTTTGACCCCTCTGGTAGAAGTGAAGTCATTTATGATTGTAATGGCTGAACAGCAGAGAGTTCTCTTTGAGTCTTGGCTAAAAATTGTCCCCAATCCGATATTGCAAAATTATTTTACACCTTGCTGTTTTTGAGCACTACAAGCATGAGTTGCCATTCTGTGTTTCATATGTTCATTTGTAAGTCACACTTCAAAAAGCCCTGAAGAGTTTGGAATGTCCCAAGTTGGGAAGAGGTTTCCTGGTCTGGTGTCCTGTCAGGTGAGCAGCTGTGTTCCCAGGGATTGCAGCATCCATATTGTTTCAATGGCTCTCAGTCTGGTGATTCTATTTTGTATCTAGGCATTCTCCATCTGCTGTTGTGGCTTGAACAGTATCATTTTTGAAAATGACTTTAGCTATACCAGTCTTTTGATTTATAGTCATGTGGGGTATTGGTGCTGGTCTTCCCTGCGCTCTCTGCCCCTCATGTCTGTCTGTTTCCTTCCTAGCATTCTCCCCTTTGACGAGGAACATTCTCACTTGGCAATGGGTGCAGATTGTAAATCATAGGACACAGGGTGTGGGCCCTGCCCCTTCCTCATCTCCCAATCCCTGACTCCTCAGTTGCTGAGGACTGTCTGGTGTCATCCATGTACGTGTGTGAGTTACGTCTGTTCTCGTGTTCAGCATGTGCTATTTCCCCGTCCCATCGTTCAAATTATGCGTTGACCCCATGCACTGTATCATTGTGTTTTGTTTTTAATTTTAGTTTTATTTTATTTCTTCCTTTTTTATGGCTTTGTGTAACTTGGTCCTTCTCCCTTTCTGGTTTTGTTTTCTTTTCTAGATATCTTCGTGCCCGTTTGTTCATCGTTTGCCTAGCATGTTGCTGTGACGTCCAAGTTCATCATCCCCTCGTTGTTTCTGAGCTTCTCTGATGCTTGACCTCTGCTGACCTTTGACCTTGTTTAGACTATTAAATTTGATGTATTTCAGAAACCTTTCATTCACCTCTACTCCCATGCACTCCCTCACCCCCACCTTCCCAACCTCACTCAGTGCTGCTGGGGCAGGCTGCTTTAAACAAGCTTCCAGATTGTTACATTGAAATCTTCTAAAACTTCTTTGAGAGTCTATTTTTCTAGAATTTCTTAACTAAATTGCAGCATTTTGACACTTCTTTCTACTCCTTATTGCAAAGCGCCCTTTCTAGCACGGGCAGAGGGCTTTATATCTCAAGCAGCCAATCGATTTGAAAAAAAGCAGAAAATCATTCGTGTGCATCTTATTGGTTTTTTTTAGTGTGGTGTGTGTTTAGGACAGTGTGGAGTGTTTGTCACAACTTACTCGAAGGGAAATGAACCTCAGATGCGTTCTTCTCCATATATTGGCAGGGTTGAGCTTTCTCTTTCTCCACTTCAGCATCTTATTTCCCTTTTCACAATCTTTACCCTCTGCAATTGATCACTCTTACCATTTTCTCTCCTCTCGCTCCTTTGCCACTTGCCTCTTGTCTTGACCCTTCTTTCTCCTCTCTCTATCTCCTCCTTTCTGTCTCCCTGTCCCCTCTCGCTACCCTCTCTCTCTGTCCCCCACTCTGTCTCTCCTTTCTCTGCTTCTCGCTTTGCCTTCCTCTTTCTCTGTCCCTCCTTGCCTCCCTTGTTCTCTCTCTCTTTCCCCTCACCTCCCTTGTTTTCTCTCTATCCACACCCCCACTACCACCTTTCCCTGTTCATTATGCTGGAGTGACATCAGTAAAGAAATACTTGAATTGCTTCTTTCAAAGTGTCGGCCATTTCCCATAGGGTTTCTTTTGGCACTTTGGTTTTCTGTTGTTAGCAGTAAGTGTTTGAAAAGCAAAAAAAAGAAAAGTCAATAGTTTAATGTTGTCGAGTTTGGTGTGACTATACCTTGCATGTGTATTGTATCTATGCTGAAAACTTCAGCAAAATGTGATGTGACTTGTTGTTAACTCTATTTAGTGCCAAGTGTTATTTGCATGTTACAGCCTTTTCCACTTTGTACTGCTTCTCTGTCTTCCTGACTTCAAATTTACAGTTTGATAAAGTGCAAAAAAAAGTTGGAGGTTTAAATAAAGTATATTTTTGAACTCTGTTGTGGCAAATATCATAGTTAGACCAGATGTGTCCTGTTCAAAATCTCCCCTCTGTCTATCTAAACCCAGCATCTGTGATGTTCAATCTGTTCCCAACCCCTCCCTCTCCCTCTCCCCCAACCTCTCTCCCTCTCTCTCTCTCTCTATCTCGTGCGTATGCACACAGACACACAAACACAGAGTATGTGCATCAAGCTCCTGATTACGTTCACATATATAGAGAAATGTTTGATTTTACTGGAGATCATGCGTTGGGTCATTTCCAGTGGATGGTGGGATACATCTTTATTTGTAGCTAAATAAGAAGGAGAGCACCGAGGGTTGGTTATTTTGAGGAAGTGAGCCACGTTTGGGTTTGACAACCTGTTCAATTCCGTGAAGAGTTTGTGGAGATTGCTGCCGACTCTAATGGGACATTGGGTGGGGAGGAGTGTTGGTATTTGCATTTCCCAACTCTGAAGCCCACACCCCACTTCCCCAACTCAGTTCAGAACACCAAACACTCAATCGCCATTCACACTCAACTTCCAACCAGACCCTGAGACACTCAGACTCAACCCCCTCCACCTGAACCTCCAACGACCCTGGGCCTCAACATCCTCAATACAACCACCTCCAACTGAAAGTCCACCTCTACCCACTGCCTCTGCCCCTCCATCCTAAACTACTGCCTGAACTCAAACACACTCACCCTTAGTCCCAGGCCTCCCAATTTCATCCTTACCCAACTCTTTAACCTCACATTGCCACTTCTCAATCTCCAACATTGAAACCCCTTCCTTGCCTCTCACACAGCCACTCTGAGACCATGTCTGAGTTTTCCTGGGATTTCATTTCCCTGTGCTGTTATCACTTCTGATTCTGAACGGATCTCTCACTCACTCTGTTCAACCCAGCAGACATAGAGCTACAATGAAACAGCCAGGCTTTTCAAGACCCTTCTGCTCACAGCAGTGTCTCTAACAGAGCATCCCCGTGGGCCACATTGTTTAAATATATGCCTCCTCAGTCTCAGCCCTGCTTTTTCAAAACCCCCAAAGTCTCCTTAAAGCCCTGTCCTCAAGACACACCTCCAGGTGTCCACGCGCTGTGGGGCTCTTCTAGGCTGTTCCAGGGGATATTGATGCACTGATCTGAACTCTTGACACTGTGTACATGTTGCACCATTTCTTAATCTAGCAAAACGATAATTTATGAAACTGAGCAACAGTTAATTACAGTTTTCAGATAAAACAACTTTCTTTGAAAAGCAAATCTCCCAGCTGCTAATTTTGCAAACTAGTTCTTAACAGGAACCTCTGGTGGTTTGCCAGCTGCAGTATTTGGCCATATTTGAGCCTAGTTTAGTTGACTTATTTGTGAACCCTCCTCCCAGCACCAAGCTGGACCTGGCACACTCATCCTCCCAGATTAAAGGGTGCCTACACCCTTGTTCCTATACTTTGTGTGGGGAGATGGCTTAGCATTATAGGAAATGGGAAAAAAAGTAGACCATTCGGCCCTTCAATTAAAAATGCTCAGTAGCCAGTGCTTCATTTCCACCAACCCCACTAAACAGACTGGCACCCTCACAAGACCTCAAGTGAATGTTAATAATGTTCATGCTCCAGGTGTGTCTACGAAGTACATTCACTGTGGCTCCTGCACTCTGTTCCCATTAAACACTTAAGTAGAATTCCCTCCCCCCGTCCAGAATCCACCAGGGGAACCCATGTTTCCTACCATCGATCCACAGCAGGGTGGAGGCTGGTTTTCATACACTATCCCATTGTCACCTCACAGACACTCCTTGTATGTGTTCCCTCTCCAGCATCATTGCCAATCTTGCAACATCACCATGGGCACTTGGTCGCCTGAACTGTCCCGCCATATCCATATCCTGTGGAACGTAACAGATGTGTAATTACCATCTTCTTGTCTTTTGATAATGTAAAGATTACAAATAAACACAATACTTGAGTGACTGATTTTCAAAACTCTTGCTGCTTTGTGAGTTAACAAACAATTCAAAATCCTGTGGGCTTTTTATTGGTACAAACTGATTGTATTTAACTCTATAGGTTTTGTAAAATTTTGCCTTTTGTACAAGAACTATTAAACAATTAACAAATGTGAATGTTACTTATTTCTAGAAGTTTGCCGCAATGACCAAACCCCTGTAACTAAAGTAAAATGCAATTTTGCTCACTTATTACCAAGGAAAAGCTTTTTTTTGCAAAGTGTCATTATCTAGTGTGATTTTTTTTGTGATGTAATCTTGAAACAAATTATGGAATTAATAATGAAAGAAACCATAAAACCACTTGTAAGTTGTTTTGGAGCCAACAGTTGATGTAGAGGAATGGCAAATTGTTGCTAGTTTGAATAAAGCTGGTATTTGTTTCAGATTTTTCCTACTATTTTTGTCTTGAAAGGGTACTAAAATGTTTTAACTGCACGCATAGATTTGCAGTCATTTTGTATGAAAGTGTGGTACCTTCCTTGTTTAGTATTTACGATTAAACAGTTTGAGAAGATTCTGTCATCTGCTGTTTCTTTTCTGATGTGTGCATGTGCTCATGAACTACGTATGGTCTGGTGTTACGACTTTAGCAGAAGAAGTGTACTGCAATTAAGGTCTATAAAACCCATCTCTGACTTCCCAAAAAGCTTTGTTTGTCAAAGTCATTTGACTTGGTGAATGGCCCACAACGCACATTAAACTGACCTTGTTTTCCAAGAAACCAAATGGTAAAATCGCTTTCAGTCCAGAAGGTACTCCCAACATTTCCACATCTTCCACTTTTCTCTCAAATCTTGGAATGTCAATTTTTATTCTCAATGCTGGGCATTGAGATTTGCACCAGTCTGTTTGATTTTTATGTTCTCTCTCAGGATGTGAATGTCATGAGCGTTTATCAGTCTCCTGTTGTGAATGTGTTAGTTCTGCTCCTGCTGGTGGCTGTGCTGCTGTAATCTAACCTACCTAGTCCTGTTAGAAGTTAATAGGTTTCTATGAGCTCTGCCCTCATTCTCCTAAACTCCAGTAAATTCAATTCGAATTGACTCAATCTCTCTTCCTATGTCAATATTGATTCCCAGGAATCAATTTGGTAAATCTTTCCTGCATCACTCAGTAGGAAGAATGTCCCTCTCCAGATAAGGGAACCGAAACTGCCGAAACTTGTCTAATTGCAGCAAGACATCCCTCTTCCTGTACTCAAATTCTGTCACCGTGAAGGTCAACATACGGTTTGCCTTTTTTACTGCCTGCTACACCTGCATGCTTGCGTTCAGCAATTGTGCACAAGGACATCAAGGCCTCATTGAATACTCCCCTGAATTTAAAGCCATTTAAATAATAATCTGCCTTCCTATTTTTGCTACCAAAGTGGATGACATCACATTTATGCACATTATACAGCATCCGCTATGTATTTGCCCACTCGCTCAGCCTGTCCAAATCACACTGCAGTATCTCGACAAGCTCCTCACAGTTCATCTTTCCACCCAGTTTTGAATCAAATGCAAATTTTGAGATTACATATAGTTGCCTCATCTAAATCATTAACGTGTAGCTGGGGCTCTAGTACTGATCCTGTGTGCTCCACTAGTCACTGCCTGCCAGGCAAGAAAAAAGTCCTATTTATTCCAATTCTGCTTCATGTCTGCTAACCAATTTTCTATCCATCTCAATATGCTACCCCCAATCCTATGCATATTAGTTTTAAACATTAATCTCTTAATAGGACTATGAAGAGGTGACAGCCTGGTGGTATTATTTCTGGACTGTTAATGGAGAGACCCAAGTAATGTTTTGGAGATCCAAGTTCAAATCCCACCACAGCAGATAATGGAGTTGGTCAGAAAAACCTGGTTCACTAATACCTTTTAGGGAAGGAAACTGCTATCCTTACTATCCTTACCGCTTATCCTTGAAGTCCAACGTGGACTTCACAAGCTTCAAAATCTCCCCTCCCCCTACCGCATCCCAAAACCAGCCCAGCTTGTCCCCACCTCCCTAACCTGTCCTTCCTCCCACCTATCCCCTCCTCCCACCTCAAGCCCCACCCCCATCTCCTACCTACTAACCTCATCCCGCCCCCTTGACCTGTCCGTCCTCCCTGGACTGACCTATCCCCTCCCTAACTCCACACCTACACTCACTTTTACTGGCTCCATCCCTGCCTCTTTGACCTGTCTGTCTCCTCTCCACCTATCTTCTCCTCTATCCATCTTCTATCCGCCTCCCCCTCTCTCCCTATTTATTTCAGAATCCCGTTCCCCTCCCCCATTTCTGAAGAAGGGTCTAGGCCCGAAACGTCAGCCTTCCTGCTCCTCTGATGCTGCTTGGCCTGCTGTGTTCATCCAGCTCTACACCTTGTTATCTCTGCTATCCTTACCTAGTCTGGCCTACATGTGACTCCAGACTCTCAGCAATGTGGCTGACTCTTAACTACCCTCCAGGCAATTAGAGATGGGCAATAAATACTAACCTACGCAGTGATACCCTCGACCCTTGAATGAATAAAAAAAAGTCGAAAGCTTTTTGAAAGTCCAGATAAACTGCATCTACTGATTCCCTTTGATCAACTCTACAAGTTACATCCTTAATAAAACGTCAGTGGATTTGTCAAGCATAATTTCCCTTTAGTGAATCCACGCTGAGTGATTCTACCACTGTTTTCTAAGTGCTCTGCTATAAAATCCTTAATAGTGGATCCCAGCATCTTGCCCACCACTAACGTCAGACTCGCTGGTCTGTAATTCCTTGTTTTTTTTCTAACTCCCTTTTTAAACATTGGGGTTATGTTAGTTACCCTCCAATCTGTAGGCTGTTCCAGAGTGCAAAGAATATTGGAAGGTGACCACCAGTGCATCCACTTTCTAGGGCCACTTTCTTAAGGGAATGAGATGTATTTTCTTACTTCCTTACTCTGGGATGTACATTATCAGTTCCTGCAGATTTATCAGCCTTCAATGAGGGTTTTGAGGCTGTTTTCGTTAGAGAGAAGACGGTTAAGAGGTGACTTGATAGAGACATACAAGATGATCAGAGGATTAGATAGGGTGGACAGTGGGAGCCTTTTTCCTCGGATGGTGATGGCTAGCACGAGGGGACATAGCTTTAAATTGAGGGGTGATAGATATAGGACAGATGTCAGAGGTAGGTTCTTTACTCAGAGAGTAGTAAGGGCGTGGAATGCCCTGCCTGCAAAAATAGTAGACTCGCCCACTTTAAGGGCATTTAAATGGTCATTGGATAAACATATGGATGATAATGGAATAGTTTAGGTTAGATGGGCTTCAGATTGGTTTCACAGGTCGGCGCAACATCGAGGGCCGAAGGGCCTGTACTGCGCTGTAATGTTCTATGTTCTATCAAATTCTCCAACGCTATCTTTCAATGAGTACAGATTTCCTTCAGTTCCTCCCTCTCACTAAAGCCTATGTTCCCCATCATTTCTGGTACGTTATTCGTGCACTCCTTTGTGAAGACGAAGCAGAGTCGGCATTTAGTTGTCAGCCATTTCTTTGTTCCCCCATTTCTTACTGTAAGGGACCTACACTAGTTTTAACCAATCTTTTTCTCTTCATGTGCTTATATAAGGTTTTACAGTCAGTTCTTACGTTCCCTGCAAGCTTATTCTTATAGTGCTTTTTCCCTTCTTGGAGTCATAGTCATACAGCATGGAAACAGATCCTTCGTTCCAACACTTCCTTTTCGACCAAGTTCCCAAACTAAACTAGCCCCAGTTGCCTGCTTTTGACCCATATCCCTCTAAACCTTTCCAGTTTGTGTATCTGTCCCCACCAATTCATCTGGCAGTTCATTCCACATCTAACCTATCCTTTGTGTGAAAAAGGTTGTCATAATGGGTGACTTTACCTTCCCCGGTATTGACTGGGACTGCCTTAGACGGGGCGCAATTTGTTAACTGCATCCAAGAGGGTTTCTTGAAATTGTAAGTAAAGGCACAACATTAGCCACCTTCCAGTCTTCCAGCACCTCACCTGTGACTGTCAACGCAAATATCTCTGCTAGGGACCCCACAATGGCCTCAGATACACTTAACTAATTCTGGAGATTTATCTACCTTTATGCTTTTTAGACCTCCAGCACCTCCTCTTCTGTAATGTGAACTGTTTTCAAGACATTGATATTTATTTAGCTTCCATGTCTTTCTCCACATCCAAATCAGAAGCAAAATATTCACTTAGTATCTCTCTCTTCTGTGGTTCCACACAGATTCTTAATCAATCCCTTGGTCCTTCTTTGCTGACTTTTAAACTGTTCCCAATCCTCAGGCTTATTGTTTTTACTTACCAATTCGTATGTCTCATTTTTGTACCTAATACTGTCTGCAACTTCCCTCATGAGCCATGGTTTAGCCACTATTCTCTTTGTACTCTTGGCTTTCATTGGCAGGGAAATTGAGTTTAAGAGCCATGAGGTTATGCTGCAGCTCTATAAAACTCTGGTTAGATCACACTTGGAATATTGTGTTCAGTTCTGGTCACCTCATTATAGGAAAGATGTGGAAGCTTTAGAGAGGGTGCAGAGGAAATTTACCAGGATGCTGCCTGGACTGGAGGGCAGGTCTTATGAGGAAAGGTTGAGGGAGCTAGGGCTTTTTTCATCGGAGCAAAGAAGGATGAGAGGTGACTTGATAGAGGTTTACAAGATGATGAGAGGCATAGATAGAGTGGATAGTCAGAGACTTTTTCCCAGGGTGGAAATGACTATTACGAGGGGGCATAATTTTAAGGTGATTGAAGGAAGGTAGAGGGGAGATGTCAGAAGTAGGTTCTTCACACAGAGAGTGGTGGGCGTGTGGAATGTGCTGCCGGCAGTGGTAGTGGAGTCAGATACTTTAGAAACTTCTAAGCGACTCTTGAATAGGCACATGGAGGATAATAAAATGTAGGGAATGCGGGGTAGATTTATCTTAGTAGGATAATAGGTCAGCACAACATTGTGGGCCGAAGGGCCTGTACGGTGCTGTGCTGTTCTATGTTCTATGTTTAGTCAGGAATAAACTATTTTTATATGCTCTTTGGCATTGCATGTTATTTTTCAGTAACATGCTTCAGTAACAATCTATCATAGCCAATTCACACCTCATTCCATCGTAGTTTCCCTTATTAAGCTTCAAGTGTTAGTCTGAGAATCAACAACTTTACACTCCATCTTGATGGAGAGTTCTGTTATATCCTCATCTGTCCAGCCCAGTTTTGTGCCATCAGGAATCTGGGAAATATTGCATTTGAGTCTCTCATCCAGATCCTGAGGGACAGGATTTACATGGATTTGGAAAGGCAAGGACTGATTAGGGATAGTCAACATGGCTTTGTGCATGGGACATCATGTCTCACTAACTTGACTGAGTTTTTTGAAGAGATGACAAAGAAGAATGGTAGATGTTGTTATATGGACTTCAGCGATGTGTTCAACAAGGTTCCCCACGGTAGACTGGTTAGTAAGGTTAGATCACATGGGATCAGGGGAGCAACCTATTGCATACAACTTTGGCTGGAAGGCAGGAGACAGAGGGTTGCTTTTCGGACTGCAGGCCTGTGACCAGCGGTGTGCCACAAGGATCGGTGCTGGGCCCATTGCTTTTCATCATTTATATAAAGGATTTGGATGTGAATAAAGGATGCATGGTTAGTAACTTTGCAGATGACACCAAAATAGATGGTGCAGTGGACAGTGAAGATTATTGTCTGTGAATACAATGGGACCTTGATCAGATGGGCCAATGGGCTGAGGAGTGGCAGATGGAGTTTAATTCAGATAAATGTGAGGTGTTGTATTTTGGTTTGGTAAGGCAAGTCAGGGCAGGACTTATACAGTTATGTGACGATGCTGTTACTTTTAAAAAGGTTATTTTTTTCCTGAGTTTTTTGAAGAGAGGTTGTAAAGGCAAAGACATTGAGCTGGCAACTGAAGATGTCTTAAATACACAACTTAGGAGGCTTTTACGTATTTATTTAAAGTTGGAACAATGGAAGCAGCTTGAGTGGGAGTGTCCGGCTCTCTCTGAGCAGGCTTTCTACCTTTTGTTTGGCTTTAGCAGTCAGAAGCTGTTTGGGGTCCCAGAACAGCTGGAAGTTTCAGTGAATGATTCCTAGCTGCTACTTTCTCTGAAATCTCTCCTGATGTTATTTCCTCCTGGATTGGAGAACTACATGTAAGAATTTGTGCCTGAATTTTCCTTTTTGACAAGGGCTGTGTTTATGGGATGTTACTATATTGGAACAGTTAATTAATAATGGGTACTGTATCTATTATTTGGTTAAGTTTTCCAATTGTTAAGTTATTCTAAATTCCTCTTTCTTTTGTTTGTATTTTAACTGTGGTGTTTAAATAAATTGTGTTTAGCTTAACATTGAGTAGTTTGACCAGTCACATCACATGGAGCGTAATTGTGGACACAGAAATGGTTTGAGGTGTGTATACTGCAATGCTGGAAGTATCAGAAATAAGGCGGATGAACTTAGAGCATGGGTCAGTACTTGGAGCTACGATGTTGTGTCCATTACAAAAACTTGGGTAACTCGGGGACAGGAATGATTGTTGGAAGTTCTGGGATTTAAATGCTTTAAAAGAAACAGGGAGAGTGGAAAAAGAAGTGGCATAGCTAACCAGGGCTAGTATAGCAGCTACTGAAAGGCAGTTCGAGAATGATATGTCTACAGAGTCATAGAATCCCAACAGTGTGGAAACAGGCCCTTCGGCCCAACAAGTCCATACTGACCCTTGGAGCATCCCACCCAGACCCAGCCCCCTATAACCCACACACCCTGAACACTACGGGGTGCATGGCTAATCCACCGAGCCTGCACATCTTTGGACTGTGGGAGGAAACCCACGCAGACACGGGGAGGATGTGCAAACTCCACACAGTCGCCAGAGGCTGGAATCAAACCCAGGTCCCTGGCGCTGTGAGGCTGCAGTACTAACCACTGAGCCACCGTGCCGCCCCAAGTCAGCTTAGGTTGAGGTCCAGAACAAGAAAGGAGCAGTCACATTATTGGGGGTTTTTTACAGACCCCCTAATAGTTGCAGAGAAGTAGAGGAGTGGATTAGGAGGCAGATACCGGAAAGGTGCAGAAGTCAAAGGGTTATAATCATGGGCAACTTCAACTTTCCAACTATTGATTGGAAACATTTTAGTTGTAATAGTTTAGATGGAGCAGATTTTGTCCAGTGCTTTCAGGAAGGATTCCTGACACAGTATGTGGATAGACCAACACAAGGAGAGGCCACTTTGGATTTGGTGCTTGGCAATGAACTGGGCCAAGTGTTAGACCTGTTGGTAGGAGAGCATTTTGGCGGTAGCGATCATAACTCTGTTACTTTTACAATAGTCATGGAAAAGGATAGGTACATATAGCAGGGTAAGGTTTATAATTGGGGGAAGGGTAATTTCAATTCTGTTCGGCAAGAACTGGGTAACATAAATTGGGAACAGATGCTGTCAGGGAAGAGCACTATTGAAATGTGGAGATTGTTTAAGGAATGCATACTGCGTGTGCTCGATATGTTTGTCCCTAGCAGGCAGAGAAGATGCGGTCGAGTGAGGGAGCCTTGGTTCTCAAGAGAGGCCGAACAACTAGTTAAGAGGAAGAAGGATGCTTACGTAAGGTTTAGGAAACAAGGAACGGAAAAGTCTCTAGAGGAATACAAGTTATCCAGGAAGGAGTTGAAGAAATGGCTTAGGAGAGCTATAAGGGGGCATGAGAAAGCCTTGGCAGATAGGATCAAGGAAAACTCCAAGGCTTTTTACACGTACGTGAGGAATAAGAGAATGACCAGAGAAAGGGTAGGGCCGATCAAGGATTGTAAAGGGAATTTGTGCACGGAGCCTAAAGAGATAGGAGAGGTCCTTAATGAATACTTTTCTTCGGTATTCACAACTGAGAGGGACCTAGTTGCAGGGGAGGACAGTGTGAAACAGACTGGTCGGCTAGAGAAGGTCGATGTTAGTAAGGAAGATGTGCTAGGAATTTTGAGGAAGTTGAAGATAGATAAGTCCCCCCGGCCTGATGGGATTTATCCAAGGATTCTATGGGAAGTGATGGAAGAGATCACAGGGCCTTTGGCGATGATCTTTTCGTCCTCACTGTCCACGGGTATAGTGCCGGAAGATTGGAGAGAGGCAAACGTCATTCCCTTGTACAAAAAAGGGAATAGGGATTACCCTGGAAATTACAGGCCAGTTAGTCTTACGTCAGTGGTGGGTGAATTATTGGAAAGGGCTCTGAGAGATAGGATTTATGCTCACTTGGAAAGACACAGTTTGATTCAAGATAGTCAGCATAGATTTGTGAGGGGTAGATCATGCCTCACAAACCTTATTGAATTCTTTGAAGAGGTGACCAAACATGTGGATGAAGGTAGAGCAGTGGATGTGGTATACATGGATTTAAGTAAGACGTTTGATAAGGTTCCCCATGGTAGGCTCATGCAGAAGGTAAGGAGGCATGGGATTGGGAGAAATGTGGCAGACTGGATTCAGAATTGGCTGACCCTTAGAAGATAAAGGGTGGTAGTGGACGGAAAATATTCAACATGGTGCTCAGTTACGAGTGGTGTACCACAAGGATCTGTCCTGGGTCCTCTTCTATTTGTGATTTTTGTAAATGATTTGGACGGAGGAGTGGAAGGGTGGATTAGTAAGTTCGCGGATGATACAAAGGTGGGTCGCGTTGTGGATAGTGCGGAGGGCTGTTCGCAGTTACAAAGGGACATTGATAGGGTGCAGAGCTGGGCTGAGAAGTGGCAGATGGAGTTTAACCCTGAAAAGTGTGAGGTGATTCATTTTGGAAGGACAAACTTGAAAGCAGAATACAGGGTTAATGGAAAGATTCTTGGCAGTGTGGAGGAGCAGAGGGATCTTGGGGTTCATGTTCACAGTTCCCTGAAAGCTGCCACCCAGGTAGATAGAGTTTTGTTAAGAAGGCGTATGATGTGTTAGCTTTCATTAATAGAGGGATCGAGTTCAAGAGCCGTGAAGTTATGCTCCAGCTATACAAAACCCTGGTTCGGCCACATCTGGAGTATTGTGTCCAGTTCTGGTCACCTCATTACAGGAAAGATGTGGAGGCGTTGGAAAAGGTGCAGAGGAAATTTACCAGGATGTTGCCTGGAATGGAGGGAAGGTCTTATGAGGAAAGGTTGAGAGAGCTAGGGCTTTTCTCTTTAGAACAACGGAGGATGAGTGGTGACTTGATAGAGGTGTACAAAATGATCAGAGGTATAGATAGAGTGGACAGCCAGAGACTTTTTCCTAGGGTGAAGGTAGCTATTACGAGGGGGCATAGTTTTAAAGTGAGTGGAGGTAGATATAGGGGAGACGTCAGAGGTAGGTTCTTTACTCAGAGAGTGGTAGGGGTGTGGAATGCTTTGCCGGAAAGTGTAGTGGATTTGGCCTCATTAGGGGCATTTAAGCAGCTATTAGATAGGCATATGGATGATAGTATAAGGTAGCGGTGGGGATAGACCTTAGGATTAGGGTAAAAGTTTGGCACAACATCGTGGGCCGAAGGGCCTGTACTGTGCTGTACATCTGTATCTGTGTACATCTGTAACACACACTTCATGTATTCCTTTAAAAGAAGAAAATGTTAGGGTCTGGGCTATATGAAAATTTTTTGAGGGAGTCTGGTCTGGTCCCTAACAGTTAATGGTAGGGTCCTGGGGAGTGTTGCCGAAGAGATCGTTGAGGGGTGCAGGTGCATACTCCCTTGAAAGTGGAGTCTCAGATAGAAAGCGTGATGGAGAAGGCATTTGGCATGCTTGCTTTCATTGGACAGAACATTGACTATAGGAGTTGTGATGTCATGTTGCGGCAGTACAGGACATTGATGAGGTCACTTTTATAATACTACATAGAGCTCTGGTCATCCTTCTATTGGCAGAATGGTGTTAAACCTGAGAGGTTGCAGAAAAGATTTACAAGGATATTGCCGGGACTGGTGTGTGAGAGTTATAAAGAGAGGGATTTTTTTCCCCCTGGAACGTCGGCGGCTGAGCGGTAAACTTATAGAGGCTTATAAAATAATGAGGATGGATAGGGTAAATAGCCAAGGTCCTTTTCCGAGGAAGGGGAGTCCAAAACTGGAGGGCATAGGTTTAAGGTGAGAGGGGAAAGATTTAAATAGGGGTAACTTTTTCACATGGAGGGTGATGCATCTGTGGAATGAGCTACCAGAGGAAGTAGTGGAGACAGGTACAATTGCAACATTTAAAAGGCATCTGGATGGGATATTAATAGGAAGGGTTTGGAGGGATATGGGCCAAATGCTGGCAAAAGGATCAATGCAAAATTGGGATGTCTGGTCCATGCAACGAGTTGAACTAAAGTGTCTCTATCACTCTGTACAGTTGAGCTCTAAGCACTGATTCTTGAAGTAGAATCATAGAATCATACAGTACAAACAAGGTCCTTCAGTCCATCAAGTCTGCACTACACTACTGCTTACACTAGTCTCACTTTGCCACATGACCCACATCCTTAAATATTATGACACTTCAAGTGCTCATCCAAGTACTTTTTTCAAGTTGTGAGATTTCCTGCCTCAACTACCCTTATGATGTCCCACTTTCCCATTCTCCTGGTACTCATGCCAGTCCTCCAGAAATTGAAATGCTTTTCTCATACACTGATCCTTGAGCCACCTAGTTAAGTTTCTAATGTTTCTATCCTGTATCAACTCGTTTGGCCTGAGATAAAAATCCAGGGATTATTATGTTTTGAGGTTCTAGCTTTCTAATTTAGTGCCCACTGCTCATACTGCCTGAGCAGAACCTTTTTCCTCATTCTACCATTGTCATTGTTATCCACGTGCACTACAACCATTTGATGCTCCTGCTCCTGAGAGCAGGGTGTGGGGGCTTGTTATTTGGATTGGTTGTTCAGTAGAGGGGATGTGTTTAATTGGAGGAATTGTTGGGAGTGCAGTGTTTGTGAGTGGAGACTTGGCCTCAGTGAGACAATTGTTATGGACCGGACTAAACTCCTCAAAACATAAAATGGAGACAGCCGAGACTCTAACTTTTATCTTATTTAAAGGCAAGTGTAAGGTGCTGTGTTCCAGACGTGATTCAGTTGGTCACACTACTAGGCTTTAAGTAAAACACACTTTATTCTCGTACCACAGATAGTGTACAGACAAAAAAAGAACTGGCATAATTTTCACTCTATCGAAATGCTAAACAAAATAATATGTCATTTAACTACTACTCATCAACTGTTCCAATATAGTAGCATCCAACAAATACACCCTTGACAAAGACAATTTCAACAAAACAGATTTCCCTCATATGCTATCTCTACCAGTCTAGGAGAAAAAACACCGACAGAATGAATCTAGGTGCAGAGAGAGAGAGAACTCAAGCTTTTGTAGCAGCAGAAAGAGAGCTGTTTGTTATCAAAACCCCAACATCAACACTGAAAGTAAAATTAAAACCCTAGGTCTGTGACAGCCTGACTCCAACCACTTATGCTTCTTTTGTATACTTTCAAAAAAAACCCAAAGCTATCTATTTTGCTTTCCATGGAGCAGAAACCTCTGCACCAGATTTACAGCACCCCTCTTCAAGAGAAACAGGACAGAACAAATCTCTCTTAAAGGCACATCCTGTCACACAATGGCCAAGATGTATATTTGGGAATTGCATCAAATGCGGGAGTTCAACTGGTACATCTTTTCCAAATTAGGATTGAAAGTTAAAGTCAGATTCAGACAATAACTTTTCATAAGTTCAAAAATTAAAGCAGCTGCTGCCTGATTGTGGCAGTTGGCATTCAAGTATCTGATATCCCTTCTGTAAATTAGCTCAATGAAGTGACTCTGAGTAGCCTTGTGTAAGAAAGAGGTTTCTTTAGAGTGCACAGTCAGGGTGAGTCAAACAAAGGCTGAGTATGAATATCTGAGAATTTGCTTTAGACTGTGAATTCCGTGCAGAGGGGGAAAGAACTGTTTTAAGTAAGGTTTATGGCAAGAAATAAAGTCTCCAGAGTGAGAGATGAGGGGAAAAGGATACAAAGCATGAATCCAAATGCTTAGTGACAATGAGACTAGTGGTGGAGTGACTTCATGAACCACAACGTGACACAAGTGCAAAGGTAGCAAGTTATCGGTGAGTAGCGTTGTTGAATGTTTCTAGTCTTTAAAGTCAATGTAAGATCTTCAACACTGCAGTGTTTTTCTTCCATCTTGTGTTAAGAATAGCATGTCAAGTATAAGATTGATATTGGTGTCTTTTAAAAATAAAAGTAAGGACTTGTTGGACCGAAAGGTCTGTTTCCGGATGGGTGATATGGTGTTGCTGCTGCAGCGTGAGGACAATTTTGGCTGAGTGTTTGCAATTCGAGAAACCTTGGATCCAAGTTGAGGAGTTGGAGTTTGAGCTGCAATGCCACATCAGGCAAGGGGAATGTAATCCGGACACTTGGCTCAGGATGCACCCCTCAGACTAGGCCATTCAAATTCAATTGGGTCTATGATCAGGGACAGGAGGGTGTTACTGCAGGTGAGGCAGAGATGGGGACGCAGGGTATAGTATTTAAGGAGTCTCAGCCCCTGTAAACTTTTCAATAGGTACAAGGTTCATTGTGGATAAGATGGGAACTGAAGAGAAGATCAGTGAAGTGACCGCAGCACTGAGAGCCATTCAAATAGGGGGAGACCAGTATAATTAGAGCAATGTGGTAAGGGACTGTATAATTAGGGAAATAGGTACTGTTCTTTGCATCCATGAACGAGAGTTCAGAAGGATGTACCTGCGTAGTGCAAGGGTAAGAGACATCTCCTCAGGGCTAGAGAGGAACTTGGAGAGGGAAGGAAATGATCCAATTGTTGTCATCCTCATTGATACCAACAATATGGATAGGACGAGAAAGGAGGTTCTACTGAAACATTTTGAGTAGTTAAGACCTAAACTAAAAAGCAGAGCCTCCAAGGTCATAATCTCAGAATTACTACCTGAGGCATGGGGTAAATAAAGACAGGAATTAAATGTGTGGCTCAGAGATTGGTGTAAGAGGAATGGGTTTCAGTTCATGCGGCATTGACATCAGTACTGGGCTAGAAAGGAGATGTTCTGGTGAGACAGATTTCACTTGAACTGTAATGGGCCTAGTGTCCTGGGGAATCAAATGACTAGGGCTGTAGAGAGGACTTCAAACTAATGAGAAGGACAGTAAGGGTTTGGGAGAGCAGAAATGCAGACTTACAAAGCAAAAGGAGATGGCAGCAAAATAGGGCAGCTCTTTGGGTAATGATACCCAGAGTTGGACAGCTAGGGACAGGGTGTAGCAAACGTTGAAAAACAGCAGCATAAAGGGGAAAAAATGATTCATAGAATCCTTATAGTGTAGAAAGAGGCCATTCAGCCCATCAGGTCTGCATTGACCCTCCAAAGAGCATTCCACCCAGACACATCCTCCCATTTCCCATGGATAATCCACTCAGGCTGCATGTCCCTGGGCACTAGGGACACTTTAGCATGGCGAATCTACCTAACCTGCACATCTTTGGACTGTGGGAGGAAACGGGAGCATGCAGAGGAAACCCATGCAGACACGGGGAGAATGTGCAAGCTCCGCAAAGGCAGTTGCCCGAGACTGGAATTGAACCCGGGTCCCTGGTGCTGGGAGGCACCATACTGCCCTGGTCAAAAAGACAAAACTGTTTACTTAAATGCACATAGTATTCAAAACAAAACAAATTAATTTACAGCTCAAATAAAGGTTAGTAGCTATGATCTGATAGCCATCACAGAGATAATGGTTACAGGGAGATCAAAGCTGGCTAAATATTCAGAGAATATCACTCTTCAAAGTGATAGGCAGGAAGGAAAGGATAATGGCGTAGCTTTGTTGGTATGGGATGGAATAAGTACGATAATAGGAAATCGTCTTGAATTGAAAGCAATAAAATCCATGGTGGTGGCAAGAAATAAAGAGGGAACAAGGACTCAGGTGGGGCTAGTCTATAGACTTCTTAGCAGCAGCAGTGCAATGGGACAAAGAATCAATCAAGAGATAATCAGGGAATGTAACAAAGACAGGATATTGATCATGGGTAACTTTGATCTCCATGCATATTGGGTAAGTCAGATTGGCAGAGGTAGCCATGAGGAAGAATTTGAGTGTATTCAGGATGATTTCTTGGAACAATATGTCGTGGAGATGGGGGAGGGTGGGGGTTTACAGAGCAGTTTTTTTGAGGGTTTTGAGCAGCTGTTTTGGCGTGGGGGAATTTATATCTGCACTGGGAGCAGCACCTATCTCTGGGCAGTCCCTGAACTCTCTGTAGTGGCCTTGTTGAGTGACAGGATGGGAGAGGTGGCGATGGTTCAGATATCACAGCCTGCACTGGGAGTAGCCCCTGTCTGCACTGACCTTGCTGAGTGACAGGGCAGCTGTAAAAGGCTGACCCTGGAACAGGCAGCAACAGCTGCTGCGACTGACTGCCAGCGACATACTGAGGAGCTGGGCCTTTTCAGCTTCACTCACTCGCGATCCTCGACAGAGCTTTCTGCCTGTTGCCGCTGACACTGAGGGAGAGCTTTTCCGTGCAGGCACGCTTTCTGTCTGCTGGGTGGGGGGAAGCTGTTTAATTCCATACACAAACCATCCCCTCCCTCCGGTCCTCCACATCGACTGAGTGTCTTCTATGCTCCTGTTTGAGGCAAATATGGGCCAAGACCAAACAAAGCACCAAATCGAGAAAGGCTTGCGTCTGTACCAATCAAATGAGACAGCTAAAGCCCTTGACATCTGGAAGCGAGTCTTGGAAAAGAGTACCGACCTCCCTGGAAGGTTCCGGGTGTTGGGCTGCCTCATCACGGCCCACTCTGAGATGGGTAAATACGCAGAGATGAAGAAATTTGCTGTCGCGCAGATTGATGTGGCCCGCGAGATCGCCGACTCTGACTATGTCACGGAGTCTTACCTGAACCTGGCACGGAGCAATGAGAAGCTGTGTGACTTTACCAAGACCGTCAACTATTGCAAGACCTGTTTGAGCATGCAGGGCACCACCGTGGGTTTGCAGCTCAATGGCCAGGTATGCCTCAGCATGGGCAATGCCTACCTGGGCCTCAGTTCCTTCCAGAAGGCACTGGAGTGCTTTGAGAAGGCCCTGCGCTATGCTCACAGCAACGACGACAAGATGTTGGAATGCCGAGTGTGCTGCAGCCTGGGCAACTTCTACATCCAGCTCAAAGACTACGAGAAGGCTCTCTTCTTTCCCTGTAAGGGGGCCGAACTGGTCAGTGATTATGGGAAGACTTGGAGCTTGAAATATAAAGCCATGAGCCAGTACCACATGGCAGTGGCTTATCGCAAACTGGCACGTTTAGAGGACGCCATGGAATGCTGTGAGGTAAGGCACATCCAGGTGGGCTCTGCCAACACTCATAGTGAGCGAGCAAGGCAGAGAACGGGCAGAAGGGGTGTGGGGTAACCATCTGGGAGATTTCAAGTTGCCAGGGTAGCCTTATTGATGTTGGAGACAGTTTG
>NC_063348.1:162966-206490 GCF_021869965.1 Rhincodon typus | reverse complement strand
ACCCGCTGAGCTTTTCCAGCAACTTTGTTTTTGTTCCTGATTTACAGCGTCCACAGTTCTTTCAGTTTTTATTGAGCGTTATCAAGGCTGGATATCAAAGAGGATGCAGGGACCCTCCCCATAATAACACAGTGAGGTTGATATTCTTTTCTGGAACTTAGAGATCGTCATTGAGGGTATCTCCAATGGCACCATGATCCAATCAGTGACAGAGGGCCTATTACTGCCATATCGATCCAGGGTTCATGTGCCTGTGTAAGACAATTAGTTTTGGAAAGAGTTTGGGTTTTTTATTGACACAATTTCTACCGAAAGGAAGTCAGCATTTCAAAGGTCTACCATCCAAGTGTGATCTGTTTGTTCCTTGTGTAAGTTCAGTAATGTAACACACCAATTACAAAGAAATTAACAGTCTGAGAAATGATAGAGTGAGACCTCACTCTGACACACCACCAGTTACGCACACTCTGACACACCACCCATTACACTCACTCTGACACATCAGCCGGGTATGCACACTTTGACACACCACCCGTTACACTCACTCTGATACACTGCCCGTTACGCTCACTCTGACACACCACCCGGATATGCACATTCTGACACACCACCCGATACACTCACTCTGGTATAGCACCTGGGTGTACACTCTCGTGGCACAGCCCTATGGAGCTGATGGTTGCCAATAGACTCTGTGTTCATGTGTCATGGCCCAGGAGGCAGTTTTCTTCGAAGTTGTGTTTAAATTTCCCAGTCCTTTCAGGTCAGGGGTAGTAAATAGAGAGGGAGGGTGGAGTTAAACTATCGGAGAATATGAACTGGCTGGTCAAATGGGCTGTTCAATGGAAATAAGTTGAATCCTGAGAAGTGAGTGGTGATGTACTTTGAGCAGAAGCACCACACAAGAGAGTAAGTGTTGAATGGTCTGACCCTAGGAAGTGCAGAGGAATAGAGGGAGTTTCGTGTTCATGTCCATTGATCATTGAAGGTAGCAGGACAGGTCAATAAGGTGCTTAAGAAGGGTTGTGGGATACTTGTCGAGACATTGACTGTAAGAGCAGGCAAGTTATCTTGGAGCTGTAAATAACGTTAGTTAGCCCACAGCTTGGATTACTGTGTGCAGTCCTGGTCGCTATACTGCAGGAAGGATGTGAGTGCACTGGAGTGGGTGCAGGGGAGGTCCATCAGATTCTTGTCTGGGATGGCAATTCAGCCATGAAGAGAGACTGGAGTTGCTGGCATAGTTCTACTCAGAGCAGAAAGCTGCTGAGGGGGTTGCCTGATTGAGGTGCACAAACTTCTGAGGGACATAGTGTAGATGTAAGAGAAACTTGTCCCCTCGGTAGAGATGTCAATAGCCAATGCACACAGTTTTAAGGTAAAGGGCAGGAGACTTAGAGAGGAATTAAAGAAAATCTTTTCACCCAGAGGGTGGTGGTGATCTGGAACTCACTGCTTGAAAGGGTGGTCAGGACAGGAACCCCCATAATACTCAAGAACTATTTAGATAAATGCTCGAAGCATCATTGCATGCAAGGCTGTGGGCCAAATGCTGGAAAATGGGATTAGAACAGGTAGATGTTTGAGGACAGCACAAACACGATGGGCTGAAGGGCCTGTATGATGTAACCACTCTGACTCAGTGTCAAAGAAAATTGTTTTACTTGCTGTTTTACTGAATAAATTAGATCTAAATTGACTCCCCAAAACCTGTCCTTACATCTGAAAGTCAGGAGCGTGATGGAATACTCCCTACTTGCCAAAGATGGGTGCAGCCCTAATGACACTCAAGAAGCTTGACACCATCCAGGACAAAAAAGCTGCTTGATTGGCACTACATCCACGAGCATCCACTCCCTCCACCATCGATGCTCAGTCGCAGCAGTGTGTACTGTCTACAAGATACGCTGCAGAAATTCACCACAGATCTTTAGGCAGCACCTTCCAAACCCACTATCACTATCATTGAGAGGGACAAAGAACAAAGAAAATTACAGCACAGGAACAGGGCCTTCGGCCCTCCAAGCCTGCGCCGATCCAGATCCTCTGTCTAAACCTGTTGCCTATTTTCCAAGAATCTGTATCCCTATGCTCCCTGCCCATTCATGTATCTGTCTAGATACATCTTAAATGACGCTGTCGTGCCCGCCTCTACCACCTCCGCTGGCAACGCGTTCCAGGCACCCACCACCCTCTGCGTAAAGAACTTTCCACACATATCTCTCTTAAACTTTTCCCCTCTCACCTTGAAATCGTGACCCCTAGTAATTGAGTCCCCCACTCTGGGGAAAAAGCTTCTTGCTATCCACCCTGTCTATACCTCTCATGATTTTGAAGACCTCAATCAGGTCCCCCTCAACATCCGTCTTTCTAATGTAAATAATCCTAATCTACTCAACCTCTCTTCATAGCTAGCGCCCTCCATACCAGGCAACATCCTGGTGAACCTCCTCTGCACCCTCTCCAAAGCATCCACATCCTTTTGTTAATGTGGTGACCAGAACTGTACGCAGTAGTCCAAATGTGGTCGAACCAAAGTCCTATACAACTGCAATATGACCTGCCAACTCTTGTACTCAATGCCCCGTCTGATGAATGAAAGCATGCCGTATGCCTTTTTGACCACTCTGTCGACCTGCGTGGCCACCTTCAGGGTACAATGGACCTGAACACCCAGATCTCTCTGTGCATCAATTTTCCCCAGAGCTTTTCCATTTACTGTATAGAAAGGGCAGCAGACATACAGGAACGTTGACACTAGCCAAGTGATTATATTGATATATCTGTGTGTGTGTGTGTCTGTGCGTGCATCTCTGTGTGTTTGTGTGTGCATGTGCATGTGCGTATGTGTGTGTGTGCGCGTTTCTTTCAGGAATCAATGAAGATTGCCATACAGCACCGGGATCGACCTCTGCAGGCCCTCTGTCTGCTGTGCTTTGCTGACATCCATCGACATCACGCTGACACTCTGGTAAGGCATAGGGAGAAGGGACGTTTACAGTAAGATCCCACCACAAACGCTGGTGGAATTGAAATGCAAGGTTAAATCTGGAATACAGGCAATCCCTGTGTTGCAAACAGGTTCCGTCCCTGAGTCCGTTTGCGAATCGATTTGTACACAAGTTGGAACACAATGCAGGACAATGTAAAGTAGCCACCTGTAAGTACAGGAGACGTTCATTTGTCAGATCTTTAAAATTTCACCCCTGCATGTGATCACGTTCAAAAGCACAAATGTTCATACGTTGGATATTGTGCCCCATATAATGTATGTCTGAGTAACATTGCCATGAACTCCTACTGATTGTTGTTAAAATGCATCTGATTCACTGTATGGGAAGGAAATCTGCTATCCTTACCTAGTCTGACCTATGTGTGGCTCCAGATTACCTGTCTTCTACCCTAGCAGATGGCCTAGAAAGTCACTGTTAAGGACAGGCAGCAAAGCGATCCCACAACCAACGGATCAGATCTAAGCTCTGCAGTCCTGCATTTCCAGTCATGAATGGTGGTGGACAATTAAACAACTCATTGGAGCAGGAAGCTTCACAAATATCCCCATCCTCAGTGATTGAAGCACATCACTGCAAAAGATAAGGCTGAAGCATTTGCAGCAATCTCCAGCCAGAGTGCTGAGTGGATAATCCATCTCGACCTGCTCCAATGGTCCCCAGCATTACAGATACCAGTTTCCAGCCAATTCATTTCACTCCACATGATATCAAAAAATGGCTGGAGACACTGGATACTACAAAGGTTATGAGCCCTGATAATATTCCGGCAATAGTATTGAAGATTTGTGCTCCAGAACTTGTTGCTTCTCTAGCCAAGTTACTCCTGTACAATATAACATTTGCCATCTATTCAACAATGTGAAAAATTGACGATGTACATCCTGCACACAAAGCAGGACAAATGCAACCTGGCCAATTATCAGTCTACGGGATCTAAAAGTGATGGAAGGGTTTCTGACTGTTTTTGTGAATCATCTTGAGCTTGTGGATTGGGGCTTCCCAAAGTGGAAGTTGTGACCCTATGTGGCCACACTCTGTAACTGCAGGTCCTGAGGTCTGCCATGTGGAGCTTGGAGTGGGTGTACCTTTTGTAGGAAACACTGTTAGCATCACCTACCCAATGACCTTTTCTATTCCACACATCCTTCAGTCACAGGTTTCTCCTTCCCCACCAACTCCTTACTGGTTGCCCTCAGCCTGCCCTCCTCCTGTAGGACATGCATCCTCCTTACTGCCACCTGCAGGTCCATTAGACCATTAGAAATAGGAACAGGAGTAGGCCATTCAGCCCCTCAAGCCTGCTGCACCATTCATGGATCATGGCTGATCCGACATTCCTCACATCCACTTTCCTGCCCTCTCCCCATAACCCTCAATTCCCTGACTGATCAAGAACCTATCTCAGCCTTAAATATCCATAAGGATTCTGTCCCCACAGCTGTCTGTGGTAAGATGTTCTAAAGACTCTCAACCCTCTGAGAAAAGAAATTCCTCCTCATCTCAGTCTGAAGTTGGTATTCCTTTCTTCTGAGACAATGCCCTTCTGGTACTAGACTCTCTGACGAGGAGAAACATCCTGTCAGCATTTATCCTGTCCAGCTCCTTAAGAATCCGAGATGTTTCAAGGAGATCACCTCTCATTTTCCTAAAGTCCAGGGAGCAGAGTCCCAATCATAAGACAATCTCTCCATACATCCCAATGTACCTTCTCTGAACTCCTTCAATTAAATAATGCATTTTCTTCAATAAGGGGATTAAAACTGCTCTCAATACTGTAGATGTGATCTCACCAGCATCTTGTACAGTTGCAGAAAGACTTCCCTACTTTCATATTCCAACCCCCTTGAAGGAAAGGCCAACATTCTATTAGCCTTCCTGATTATCTGCTACACCTATGTGCTAGCTTTGTGTTTTGTGCACAAGTACCTCCCAGTCCCTTTGTATCACAGCTTTCTGTAGTTTTCTCCCATTTAAGTAATACTGTGTTCTTTTGTTCTACCTTCCAAAATGAACAATTTCGCATTTCCCACATTATACTCCATTTGCCAATTTTTTGCGTGCTTACTTAACCTATCAATATCTCTTTGCAAACTGTATCGTCTTGCAACCTGCTTTTCCACCTATTTTTGTGACCCTTTCCCTCCTGCATGCCCCTATCCTCTCCTTCCCGCAATCCCCCTCATCCTCCTTCTACATGCTCCTCACCCTTCTGCCCTCCTCTGTGTGTCTCTGTATTTGTGGGGTGGCACGGTGGTTCAGTGGTTAGCAGTGCTGTCTCACAGCGCCAGGGACCCAGGTTTGATTCCAGCCTTGGGTGACTGTGTGGAGTTTGCACATTCTCCCTGCGTCTGTATGGGTTTCCTCCGGGTGCTCAGGTTAGGTGGATTGGCTGTGCTAAATTGCCCCATAATGTCCAGGGATGTGCAGGATAGCTGGATTAGCCATGGGGAATGCAAGATTACAGGAGTAGGGTACGGGGTTGGTCTGGGTGGGTCTTGGTGGGATGCTCTTCGGAGGATCGGTGTGGACTGAATGGGCCAAAGGCCTACTTCCACACTATAGGGATTGTATGATTGTGCGTGGGTATGTTAAACATTTTAAAAAGCATGCAAAATTTCTCAATTTATCTGATTGTCAAACCCAGGTTGACAGAAAGCATGGAGCACATTTCTGCACTGACCAAGAATATCTATTTTTTTACAAGTAATTAGACTTTAGCTACAGGTAAACAGTTGTATAACTCTACTAACTAAATTTCTCATATCCTGATAAACTCACCCTTAAGCAGACACTAACAGATAGAGACAGACAGAGAGAAAAACATGGGTGTTATGGACAGAGAGGGAGAGACTGGGAACGCAATTCAGTCGTTCCTATTTATGGAGTTGCTAAGATTCTTGTGCTGATCAGAACATTGCTAATCCATCTTCCTTCTCTGGGTGTATCTACTGGTTTCCAAGAGGCACAGGGTGGCTGGTTCACTTGTAAAAAGATCTCTGATTTATCAGTTAAAAGTCACAGCTTATTGTAAGCTGATCTAAAGATAAACTGGTTTATTTCAGGATTAGATTGGCTTTTATTGCAGAAGACAGAGAGAGCTCCTGATGGAGAGGTGATGGAGATCTGAAAGTTTCTCAGTTTCTTGTTCACAGCCCCAAGCTGTTCATTTACATGAGAATCAATCAGAAAGGTTTTAGCAGGTGGAAGGCCTATGTTATTGATAACTGGTCACTTGTCCATACAGTTTCTAGTTGCCATCTAAAGCCCCATTTGTACACAACCACTCAGCTCCAGCTTATCTGCAAACTGTACTTCAAGTTCCTGCTTGAACAGGCAGCTGTGTAAACAATGCTTACAATGAATGCCAGGCTACTTGCTTTCAAAACATGCAGCATTCGTCCAGTAATCCTTGGTTTTAAAAACTACTTTTCTCATTTCAGTCTCCAATCAAAATTTCAGAAATATTAAAAGGTACGGCCTTTAAACTTTGACACAAGAATTGTTAATTGACTTCTTATTGCTCAAGAAAGATAGTTCCTGACATTTTAATTTAGAGACGTTTACCCAGTTGCGATCAACTGCAAACATAGAACAGAGGGGAGCCAGTGCAGTCCTCTTCCTCTGCTGCTGCTAAGTGGAACTGTGAGCCCCAGTGTCAGCGTTGTCAGTGAAGGGTTGGCTCTGGTCAAAAGGGACAGCTGAGAGTACTGTCACTGTGCTGAAAGAACATTGTTACAGGTCCATTGAATTTTCACTGCCAGTGACACCTTCCTTGACACCTTCCTCCATCGCCAAAGAGCAAGTGTGCATCTAACATGACATCCTACACTCTTCTACGGCAGTGTGACCTATACCAAACAGGGAATGTTCACATGTCATTCAAGGGATGAAATATGCTTCAAGAAAAGTTGGTTACAGTCATCTGCTGCTGCTGAACAAAAACAACTCAGGGCAAGACTGTAACGGCAGTTCAGTAAAGGATACAGTCAACACAAAATGATATGTAGAATGTCCCTAAACTCTCATCCAATATAGCAAAGGGGGGCATGCAACTGCACCTTAACTTCCATTGAAACACTTCCTGCACCTTGCAGTCAGACATTAGACAAACCAAGGTGGTGAGTCTGGAACCAAGGTACAGTAACTGAAAGAATTGACAATGGTATTTAAGTTAAAGCAAGCCTTCTTCATTATGGGTGTAGCACATTGCAGTGAGGGCAAGGCAGATTTCCAGCAGATTTCCTGCCACATCCTGAGTAGGGAACAGTGATGGCTGCCATGTCTTCATCCTATTGCTTTGGGTTTCTCTGTGGCCTAGCTGTCTTGTGGTTAATCATCAGCGGCACCAACGTGACTGAGAACCCTGAAGGCCCATGTGGAGTAAGGACTACCCATCCCTTACAGTCAGGTCAGTCTGAGAGAGATTTGTTCATGTTCAGTAACTTAGTAGTAACTTTTTCAGCCAAGTGTTTAGCTCTGCGTTTCTTGTGCTGGAGACTGGGAGGCTTGTAGACATTGTCCTGCTGTCTGACTTCAGCAGCACAATTCACTGTCTGGCTGGTAGACTTCAGATGTTAACTTTACCCACAACATCCACTGAGCCACCATTGCTGGCCTTCCCTGCCCACTTGGTGAGGACCTGCACTGGCCATCTAATCCCTTTACCATCTGAAAATCCCATCTACCCCTTTCTCTACCTGAAACTCCTACATACCAAGTTTATCACCTGAGTCATAGAGTCATACAGCGTCCCACCAGTCAATGTCAACCATGTTCCCAACTAAACTAGTTCCACCTGCCTGTGCTTGGCACACATCCCTCCAAACTTTCCTAATCATAAACTTATTCAAATGTCTTTTAAATGTTGTAACTGTACCTGCATCCACCACTTCTCTGGATGTTCATTCCACACATGAACGACTCTCTGTATAAAAAGTTGCCCTCAGGTGTACAAAAATGATCAGACGTATAAATAGAGTGGACAGCCAGAGACTTTTTCCTAGGGTGGAGGTAGCTATTACGAGGGGGCATAGTTTTAAAGTGAGTGGAGGTAGATATAGGGGAGACATCAGAGGTAGGTTCTTTACTCAGAGCGTGGAATGCATTGCTGGAGAAGGTAGTGGAGTTGGCCTCATTAGGGACATTTAAGCGGCTATTAGATAGGCATATGGATGATAGTATAAGGTAGCGGTGGAGATTAGATAGACCTTAGATTTAAGGTAAAAGTTTGGCACAACATCGTGGGCCGAAGGGCCTGTATTGTGCTGTACTGTTCTATGTTCTATCTATGTTCTATGTCTTTTTTAAAAATCTTTCTCCTCTCACCTTAAAAATGACCCTAGTTTTGAACTCCCTCTCCCTAGAATTAGAACAGAATATTGTCACGTGTACTCAAATACAGGAGTACACTGAAAAGTTTATAATGTCGCCTCTCATGGCACCATCTTAGGTACAAATCTTAGATATAAAAAGAGAAAAAGAAAGAAAATTAGATTCATTACCTTATAGTGATTCACAGTATAAGTTAAAAATAAGACATAGTTAAAAAGATGAACTTTGCAGTCAGATAAACAAATCACAGATAAATAGATAAATAATTGCAGTAGTTCACCTGAGGGAAAAGACCCTTGTCATTCACCTTATCTATGCCCCTCATGATTTTATAAACCTTAATAAGGTCACCCCTCAACCTTTTACACTGCAGTGGGAAAAGCTCCCAGATTTTCCAATCTATTTTTATATCTCAAACACTCTATTCCCAGCAACATCCTGGTAAATCTTTTCTGAACTCTTTCCAATTTAATAATATTCTTCATTTAACAGAACTGCACACTGTACTCCAAAAGAGGCCTCACCAACATCCTGTGCAACCTGAACATGACGCCCAACTCCTATTCTCAAAGGTGTGAGCCATGAAGGCAAGCGTGCTAAATGCCTTCTCAACTAGCCTGCCTGCCTGTGACGCAAATTTCATTGCATTGTGTACCTGAACCCCTAGGTCTCTCTGTTCTACAACACTACCCAGGGCCCTACCATTGACGTATAAGTCCTGTGCACTTGTTTGTTTAGCCAAAGTGCAATGCCTCACATTTATCCAAATTAAACTCCATCTGCCACTCCTCAGCTCATTGACTCAATTGATCAAGATCTCTTTGTAATCTTAGATAAACTTGTTCATTGTCCACTATACCACCAATTTTGGTGTAATCCACAAACTCACTAACCGTACCTCCCATTTTCTCATCCAAATCATTTATGTAAATGACAAACAAAAGAGGACCCAGCACTGATCCCTGTGGAACATTGCTGGTCACAAGCCTCCAGTCTGAAAAGCAACCCTCTACCATGATTCTCTGTCTCCTGCCATTAAGTCAATTTTGTATCCAATTGACAAGCTCACCCTGAGTCCCACGTGATCTCATTTTATTAATTAGTCTACCATGTGGAGCCTTGTCACAGGATTTACTAAAGTCCGAGTAAACAATGTCTACTGCTCTGCCCATATCAATCTTTTTGGTTATATCATTAAAAAACTCAGTCAGGTTTGTGAGACATGATTCTCCTTGCAAAAAAAAACCATGCTGTGACCCCACCCCCGACCACCAAACCATCACCTCCAAAACCATCCACAACCTCATCACCTCAGGTGACCTCCCACCCACAGCCTCCAACCTCATCGTTCCCCAACCCCGCACCACCCGCTTCTATCTCCTTCCCAAAATCCACAAACCTGACTGCCCTGGTCGACCCATTGTCTCCGCCTGCTCCTGCCCCGCCGAACTTATCTCCACCTATCTTGACTCCATTTTCTCCCCCTTGGTCCAGGAACTCCCTACCTACGTCCATGACACCACACACGCCCTCCACCTCCTCCAGAACTTCCAATTCCCTGGTCCCCAACACTTCATCTTTACCATGGACATCAGTCCCTATACACCTGCATTCCCCATACAGATGGCCTAAAGGCCCTCCACTTCTTCCTGTCCCGCAGGCCCGACCAGTCCCCCTCCACTGACACCCTCATCCGATTAGCCGAACTCATCCTCACCCTCAACAACTTCTCTTTCAATTCCTCCCACTTCCTACAGACAAAGGGGTGGCCATGGGTACCCGCATGGGCCCAAGCTATGCCTGCCTCTTTGTAGGTTATGTGGAACAATCCCTCTTCCGTAGCTACACTGGTCTTAAACCCCACCTTTTCCTCCGTTACATTGATGACTGTATCGGCGCCTACAAGGAGCTCGAACAGTTCATCCACTTCACCAACGCCTTCCACCCCAACCTTATGTTCACCTGGACCATCTCTAATACCTCTCTCTCCTTCCTGGACCTCTCTGTCTCCATCTGTGGCAACCACCTAGAAACCGATATCCATTTCAAGCCCACCGACTCCCACAGCTACCGAGAATACACCTCCTCCCACCCACCTTCCTGCAAAAATGCCGTCCCCTATTCCCAATTCCTTCGACTCCGCCGCATCTGCTCCCAGGATGAGGCATTCCACTCCCGTACATCTCAGATGTCCTCATTTTTCAAGGACCGCAACTTCCCCCCGTCAGTGGTCGAGAACGCCCTCGACCGTGTCTCCCGCATTTCCTGCAACTCATCCCTCACCCCCCCCTCCCCGCAATAACAACCAAAACAGAATCCCCCTCGATCTCACGTACCACCCCACCAACCTCCGGATCCGACGCATCATTCTCCGACACTTCCGCCATCTGCAATCCGACCCCATCACCAAAGACATTTTTCCCTCCCCACCCTTATCTGCTTTCCGGAGGGACCACTCTCTCCGGGACTCCCTTGTCCACTCCATACTCCCCTCCAGCCCCATCACACCCGGCACTTTTCCCTGCAACCGCAGGAAGTGCTACACCTGCCCCTACACCTTCCCCCTCACCCCTATCCCAGGCCCCAAGAAGACTTTCCACATCAAGCACATGTTCACCTGCACATCTGCTAATGTGGTATACTGTATCCGCTGTTCGCGTTGTGGCCTCCTCTACATCGGGGAAACCAAGCGGAGGCTTGGGGACCGCTTTGCAGAACACCTACGCTCGGTTCGCACTAAACAACTGCACCTCCCAGTCGCAAACCATTTCAACTCCCCCTCCCATTCCTCAGACGACATGTCCATCCTGGGCCTCCTGCAGTGCCACAACGATACCACCCAAAGGTTGCAGGAACAGCAACTCGTATTCCACTTGGGAACCCTGCAGCCCAATGGTATCAATGTGGACTTCACAAGCTTCAAAATCTCCCCTCCCACTACCACATCCCAAAACCAGCCCAGCTTGTCCCCACCTCCCTAACCAGTCCTTCCTCCCACCTATCCCCTCCTCCCACCTCAAGCCCCACCCCCATCTGCTACCTACTAACCTCATCCCACCCCCTTGACCTGTCCGTCCTCCCTGGACTGACCTATCTCCTCCCTAACTCCCCACCTACACTCACCTTTACTGGCTCCATCCCCACCTCTTTGACCGGTCTGTCTCCTCTCCACCTATCTTCTCCTCTATCCATTTTCTATCCGCCTCCCCCTCTCTCCCTATTTATTTCAGAACCTCCTTCCCCTCCCCCATTTCTGAAGAAGGGTCTAGGCCCGAAACGTCAGCCTTCCTGCTCCTCTGATGCTGCTTGACCTGCTGTGTTCATCTAGCTCTACACCTTGTTATCTCAGATTCTCCAGCATCTGCAGTTCCTACTATCTCTGACTATCCTAAATCAATGGTTGCCTCTCCAAATGCATATAAATCCTATCTGATAGAATCACCTCCAACAACTTACCCACCATCGTTGTCAGACTCGCCGGTCTACAATTTCCAGGCTTTTCCTTACAGTTTTCTTAAACAATGGCACAACATTAGCCACCCTTCCAGTACTTCATCCATGTTTGTAGATAATATAAATATTTGTGCTAGGGGCCCCACAATTTCCTCCCTAACTTCCCACAACATCATGGGATATACTTGATCAGGTCCTGTGGGTTTATATACCTTTATATTTTCTAAGACCTCCAGCACTTGCTCTTCTGTAATGTGAACTGTTTTCAAAACATCAATATTTATTTCCCTGAGTTCTCTAGCCCTCCATTTCTTTCTCATCAGTAAAACTGATGCAAAATATTCATGTGTTATCCCATCTCCTGAGGTTTAACGCAAAGACGACCTCGTTGATCTTTAAGGGGCCCAACATAAGGATTGAGGCTTTGCAGAGTGAATATAAGAGGTTAAGTAGGTTAAAAAACAGAATATCAAAAGTAGTAATTTCTGGTTAACTTCTGGTGCCAAGTTCTAATCAGGGAGGGAATAAAAGGATAAGGGAGATAAATCAATGGCCGAAGAGATGGTGCAGCACACAGGGATTCAGTTTCCTAGATCATTGAGATCTCTTCTGGGATAGAAAAGACCTGTTCAAAAAGGATGGGTTTCAACTGAACTGGAAAGGGACCAATATACTGGCGGGGAGATTTGCTAGTTCTGTTTTGGGAGCCTGTAAAGATTTGTCGGGGGCTTCCTAAGTGATTGTGAAAATAGAAAGAAAGATGAGGATAGTTCTGAATCAGGAAAGAGTGAGTTAATTACAAAAGACAGACAAGCAAATCAAAGAACAAAGTAACTCTGAAGAATTAAACTGCATTTATTTCAAGAGGTCTTACAGATAAGGCTGATGAACTTGTGTTGTGTATGGGAATGTGGGACTGAGAGGTAGTAACTATTATAGAAACTTGGCTGAGGGAAAGACAGGACTGGCAGCTCAATGTTCTGGGATTCAGATGTTGCAGGAAGGATAGAAAGAGAGGCAAGAGAGGAGGGGGAGCCCTTTTTTAATTAAGGAAAACATCAGTACCGTAATTAGAGAAGATGTTTCTGAGGGATCATTTAATGAAAATATATTGGTTAAAATTAGAAATAAGAAAGGTGATGGGATTGTACTATAGGCCCCTCAGTAATCAGAGGGAAATTGAAAAACGAATATGTAGAGAGATCTTAAATAAATGTAAGAATAATAAGATTGTAAAAGGAGGGGATTTTAATTTTTCAAACACTGACTGGGACCACCGTAGTGTTAAATGTTTAGATTGTGAAGAATTTGTTAAATGTGTTCAAGAAAACTTTCTTTATCAATATGTAAATGTCCCTACTAGAGAAGGAGCAAAACTTGACCTTCTCTTGGGTAATAAGGCAGGGCAAGTGACTGAAGTGTCAGTGGGGAACACTTTGGACATGTGTTCATAGTAGTATTAGTGTTAAAATAGTTATAGAAAAGGATAAGTCTTCCATTAAAGTAATATTTTTAATTGGGGTAAGGCAAATTTTAAGGGTATGAAACAAGAACTTTCAAAAGTTGATTGGAATAGACTGTTCACAGGTAAAAAGACAAATGGCAAGTGAAAGGCCTTCAAAGATAACGAGAGCTCAGAGGCATTATGTTCCTGTTAGAGTGAAAGGCAGGGCTGGTAAGATTGGGGACCAATGGATAAATAAAGATGTTGAGGTTCTAATCAAGAATAAAAAAGAATCATATATTAGGTATAGACAACTGGGATCAACTGAATCTCTTGAAGAGTAAAAAGAGTGTCGGGGCATTCTTAATAAGGAAATCAGGAAGGCAAAGAGGGGATATGAGATAGCCTTGGCAGTTAAGGTTAAAGATAATCCAGCAAGATGCTACAAGTACATTAAGAGCAAGAGAGCAACTAGAGAGAGAGTCTCACCTACCCCCTTTAACACCTGAAACTCCCACCTACCCCCTTCACCACTGGAAACTTCCATCTACACCCATTACCACCTGAAATTCCAATTTACCACCTTTACCATCTTTATCTCTCTCATGCACCTTCATACCTGTACCTCATTCATGGAACATGGGCATCACTGGCTAGGCTAGCATTTATTGGCCATCCCTAGCTTCCCTTGAGAAAGTAGTGATGAGCTGCCTTCTTGAACCGTTGCCATCCATGTGCTGTATGTTGACCCACAATGCTGTTAGGGAGGGAATTCCAATATTTTGACCCATTGACATTGAAGAGACTGTAATATATTTCCAAGTCAGGATAGTGAGTGGCTTGGAGAGGGACTTGAATTTGGGTGGTGTTCCATGTATGCTACCCTTGTCCTTTTAGGTGGAAGTGGTCATGGGTTTGGAAGGTGCTGTCTAAGGATATTTGGTGAATTTCTGCTGCGCATCTTGTAGATCGTATACACTGCTGCTACTGAGCATCAGTGGTAAGGAAGTGGATACTTGTGCATGTGGTGCCAATCAAGTGGGCTGCTTTGTCCTGCATGGTGTCAAGGTTCTTGAGAGTTTTTGGAGCTGTGGGGAGTATTCCATCACACTCCTGACTTGTGTCATATAGATGGTGGATGGGCTGTGGAGAATCAGGAGGCGAGTTACTCACCACAGTATTCCTAGCCTCTGACCTGCTCTTGTAGCCACTGTGTTTATGTGGTGAGTCCAGTTGAGTTTCTAGTCAATGTTAACCTCCAGAAAGTTAATCGTGGGCGATTCAGCAATGGTAATACCATTGAATGAAAAGAGGGCGGTGGCTAGATTGTCTGTTATTAGACATGGTCATTGCCTGGCATTTCGGCCCAAACCTGGTTATTGTCCTGATCTTGTTGTACTTGAACATGGACTGCTTCCGTATTTGAGGAATTGTAAATGGTACTGAACATTGTGCAATCATCAGTGAACATCCCACACTTTATGATGGAGGGAAGGTCATTGATGAAGCAGCTGAAGATGGTTGGGCTTAGGACAGTACCCTGAGGAACTCCTGCAGAGAAGTCCTGGAGCTGTGATGACTGATCTCCAACAACCACTACCGTCTTCCTATACACCAGGTAAAACTCCAAACAGTGGAGCGATTTCCCCCAATGCCTAATGACTCCATTTTTGCTAGGGCTGCTTGATGACACACTTAATCAACTGCGATCTTGATGTCAAGAATTGTCACTCTCACCTCACCTCTGAAATTCAGCTCTTTTGTCCATGTTTGACCAAGGCTGTAATGAGGTCAAGAGCTGAGTGGGCCTGGCGGAACCCAAATTGGGCGTCACTGAGCAGGTGCTGCTTGATAGCACTGTTGATGACAACTTCCATCATTTTACTGATGATCAAGAGTAATTTGGTAGGGTAATAATTGACTGGATTGTATTTGTCCTACTTCTTATATCAAGAACATACCTGGGCAATTTTCCACACCGTTCTGTAGATACCAGTGTTGTAACTGTACTGGAAGAGCTTGGCTAGGGAAATGGCAAGTTCTGGAGCACAAGTCTTCAGTAATGTTGCTGGAAAGCTTTCATGGCCCACAGCCTTTGCAGCGTCCAGTGTCTCTAGTCGCTTTGATATCATGTGGAGTGAAATGAGTTGCGTGAAGACTTTTATCTATGACACTTGGTACCACTGGAGGAGGCCAAGATGGATCATCCACTTGGCACTTCTGGCTGAAGATAGTTCTAAATTCTTCAGCCTCATCTTTTGCACTGATGTGTTGGCTTTCCATCATTGAGGAGGAAGATATTTGTGTAGCCTCCTCCTCCAGTGAGTTATTTAATTGTCCACCACCATTCATGACTGGATGTGGTAGGGCTGCAGAGCTTAGATCTGATCCGTTGGCAGTGGGATCGCTTAGCTCTGTCTATCACTTGCTGCTTATGCAGTTTTGGTGTGCAAGTAGTCCTGTTTGGTAGCTTCGCCAGACTGACACTTCATTTTTAGGTATGCCTCTGGGGCTGCTCCCACTCACCCTCCTGCACTCTCCATTGAACCAGGGTTGGTCCCCTGGCTTGATGGTAATGGTTGAGTGGGGAAATAAGCCAGACCATGAGGTTACAGATTGTGCTGGAGTACAATTCTGCTGCTGTTCATGGCCCACAGCGCCTCATGGGTGCCCAGTCTTGAGTCGCTAGATCTGTGCGAAGTCTGTCCCATTTAGCACAGTGATAGTGCCACACAACACGAAGGAGGTTATTCTCAATGTGAAGGTGGGAGTTTGTCACCACAAGAACTGTGTGGTGGTCACTGTTACTGATACTGTCATGGACAGATGCATTTGCCGCGAGCAAATTGGTGAGGATGAGGTCAAATATGTTTTTCCCTCTGGATTTCCTCCCCACCTGCCGCAGACCCAGTCTAGCAGCTACGTTCTTCAGGACTTGAACCAGCTCAATCACTGTAGTACTGCTGTTGAACCATTCTGGGTGATGGGACATTAAGGGCAGCACGGTTGCTCAGTGGTTAGCACTGCTGCTTCACAGCGCCAAGGACCCGGGTTCAATTCCAGCCTCGGGCGACTGTCTGTGTGGAGTTTGCACATTCTCCCCGTGTCTGCGTGGGTTTCCTCCGGGTGCTCTGGTTTCCTCCCACAGTCCAAAGATGTGCAGGATGGGTGGATTGGCCGTGCCAAATTGCCCGTAGTGTTCAGGGATGGATCTGGGTGGGATGCTCTCACGGTCGGTGTGGACTTGTTGGGCTGAAAGACCTGTTTCCACACTGAAGGGGTTCTATGATCCTATGATTGTCTGTAAGGTATGATTCCATGAGACTGATTATGTCAGTCTTTGCTTGAGTAGAAACGGTTCTCCCAATTTTAACACTAGCACCTGGATGTTAGTAAGGAGTATTGTGCAGTGTTAGCAGGGCTGTTTCTGCCATTGTTGCTTATGATGTCTAGGTCAATGCCAGGTAATCTGCCCAATTTCATTTCTGTGTTGAGACTTCGTAGCAATTGGTACAACTGAGTGGCTTGCTTGGCTATTTCAGAGGGTGGTTGAGAGTTAACTACATTACTGAGAGTCTGGAGTCACATGTAGGCCAGACCAGGTGAGGGTGGCAGATTTCCTTCCCCGAAGGACATCTGGTGAGCCAGATGAGTCCTGCCTCTTTGCCACCTATAATTCTTACCAACCCCCTTTACCATCTGAAATTCTCATCTACTGCTTTTACACCTGTATCTCTTTCCTATCTCTTTTCTACCTAATAACGCACATGGGAGGTGCTAAATTCCTTGTTTTAATGCAAGGAGCCTAATGTGAGTAGTTGTGGTCCCAACATGGATCCCTGCGGAACTCCAATATCTAATCTCTGCCTTTTGCCAGTCAGCCAGTCCTCTATCCATGCCAGTACCTTACACCTAACACCATGAGATCTTGTCTTGTTTAACAGCTTCCTGTGCGGCACCTTGTCAAAGGCCTTCTAAAATCCAAATTGGTCACACCCACTGTCTCTTCTTTGTCTAACTTGCTCATTAGCTTCTCAAAAAATTCTAACAGATTTGGCACGGTGGCTCAGTGGTTAGCACTGCTGCCTCACGGTGCCAGGGATCCGGGTTCAATTTCACCCTTGGGCGACTGTCTGTGTGGAGTTTGCACATTCTCCCTGTGTCTGCATGGGTTTCCTCCGGGTGCTCCGGTTTCCTCCCACAGTCCAAAGATGTGCAGGCTAGGGGGATTGGCCATGCTAAATTGCCCGTAGTATTCAGGGATGTGTAGATTGGGTTATAGGGGGATGGGTCTGGGTGGGATGCTCTGAGGGTTGGTGTGGACTTGTTGGGCTGAAGGGCCTGTTACCACACTGTAGGGATTCTATGAAGACCATATTGATTCAGCCCTATATTTTACCATGCACTTCCAAGTACTCCATAATTTTATCCTCCCTCCTTGAACAAGAGTGTTACATTAACCATTTTCCATTCCTCTGGAACTTTCCCTGACTCCCGTGATTCCTGACAGATCACCACCAGTGCCTCCAAAATCTCCTCAGCTATCTCCTTCAGCACTCTGGGGTGTATTCCACTTGGTCTGGGTGTTAATCCACCTTCTGACCTTGCAGCTTCCCCATAGTGACTTCCACTGCAGTACCCTCCACCCCCAACTCTCTTGAAGTTCTTGTATGCTGCTGGTGTCTTCAACTATGAAAACTGATTCAAAGTACATTTCAATTCCTCTGCTATTTCCTCAATTCTGCATTACTGCATTTCTTGTTCTTTTTCCAATGGTCCAATGTCCAATCTTGCCTCTCTCTTACATTTTTAGAAACTCTTTCAATCTTATGGAGCCATGGAGTCCGGGTTATACAGCACAGAATCAGACCCTTCGGTCCAACTCATCTGTGCCAACCAGATATCCTAAAAGTCTTCTTTTACAAAAGTAGTTAGTTTTCTCTCATATTTCATCTTCTCCCCCTTGATTAATTTTTTTTTTTAGTTGTCATTTGCCGATTTCTAAAGACTTCCCACTAATCTTCACCACATTATACACTTTTTCCTTTTGCCTTTATGCTGTCCCTGAATTCCCTTGTCAACAATGGTTGCCTCACCCTCTCCTCAGTGTGCTTCTTTCTTGGGATAAATTTCTGCTGTGCTTCCTGAAACACCTTCAGAAACTCCTGCCATTGTTATTCCACTGATTTCTCTGCTAGACTCCCCTTCCAATCAACCCTGACCAGCTCCTCCCCCATGTCTTTGTAGTTAACTTCCCTCAATTGTAAAATTGTCACATCTGATTCCAGCTTTTCTCTCTCAAGCTGCAAGGTGAGCACTGTCACATTATGATCACTGCTCCCCTAGGGGTTCCTTCACTTTAGCCTTGCCTCAAGTCAAATCCAGTCCACCAAATACAGAATTGCCTGTTCCCTAGTGGACTGCTCCAAAAAAATTCTCGTGGACATTCCACAAATTCCTTTTCTTGAGATCGGCTACCAATCTGATTTTCCCAATCCACGTGAAGTCACACAGGACTATTGTAATAGTGCCTTTCTTACCTGCCTTTTCTGTCTCTTGATTTATTTTCTTCCCCACATCCTGACTACTGCTAGGAGGCCTGTACTTAACTCCCATCAGGCTTTTTTTTCTTTTGCAGTTCCTCAACTCTCACAAATTCTACACCTCTGACTCTATATCACTTCTTGTTATCAATAAACTTTCATTTCTGACTAACAAGGCAACTCATACCACTTTTGCCCATCTGCCTGTCCTTGTGATAGGACGCATGTCTTTGGATATTTAGTTCCTAGCCCTGATCCCTTTACAGCCTGTGATACCGAAAACATCATGCCTGCTAATTTAAGTCTGTGCTACAAGCTCATTTATCTTGTTTCGTATACTGCTTGCATTTAACTACAGCACCTTCAGTCCTGTGTTAACCATCCCCCTTCTTATAGTTGTCCCCTTATCTGCTGTGCCTGAAGTTAGACTCCTGATCCTTCCCATACTCTCTGTCCTATTACTTGTTCTGGAAACTTCAATGACTTTTGTTGAGCCCTGCCCCACTTTAACTTATTCCATAATTTTTCAACCAACCGTACCACCCCGAACCCTCAACTATTGAAAGCCCTGTTCACAGCCCTCGTTATGCGATTCGCCGGGACTTTGGTCACAGCATGATTCAGGTGGAGCATGTCCCGTCGGAACAACTCCCTCCTTCCACAGTCCAGGTACCAATGTGCCATGAATTTGAGCCTGTTTCTCCCACACCTCTTTGAGCCATGCGTTTACTTCTTTCATCTTGTTGACCGTGTGCCAATTTGTTCATGGCTCAGGTAGTAATCGAGAGATTATTACCTTTTCATTCTGCTTAATTTCTGCTCGTATGCCCTCAGCAGAATTTCTTCCCTCTTTCTACGTACATCATTGGTACCTACACGGACCATGACAACTGCATCTTTCCCCTCCCATTTCAAGTTCCTCTGCAGCCCAGAAGAGATATTCTGAACCCAGTAGGTATCAGGCAGGCAAAACAGCCTTCGGGACTCCCAATCCTGGTCGCAGAGAACAGTGTCTACTCCCTGATTACAACATCATTTCTCTTTTTGCAGCATCTTGAATGGTTCCCTACACAGCACCCCTCCCATGGTGGTGTCCCTCGGGTTGTGACCTTGGGGATGATGTGTCTGGGTACGGCATTTCTGGGGCTGTTTTCCTGGGAGTTTTGACTCTGGGAGTGGTGCCAGACCAACCCCACACTCTCTCAGTGGGGAAGGGGTAGGGGGCTAGCTGGAGGAGGGTGAGGGCTTGGTAGTGGGTAGTGGATGAGATGGAGTCAGTCTCCAGTGAGGTTAATGATTCCCTAGTGTCCTTCACTGAGGTCCCCCTTACCCCTGTCCCCAATCCCCTGACCTTGAGGAATTCTGGAAGTTTCTGCAGCACAATCTCAATTGTGGAGGCAGAGTCCAGCTCGCTGTGAACTGCTGGAGCAATTTTGAACCAGTCTTCTGGTCTGCCCAGGCAGCTTGGAGCACCCCCCTCCCTCCCCGCACCCCCTCCCAGAAATGCCCATAATAACTGGCAGTGATTTAGAACGTGCCTCAGATCTCTCCTAAGGGAGTAGAGGACCCCAGGTGCCGTTCCTTCCTCTGTACGTTGAACGGGATGGTGACAGTCGCACAGTGCTGCTGCCATGAAGACTACTGTAAAGCCTCAACAGCAGCAGGAAGCCACAATCCAGAACGTCTCAGTCCTCCTGGACAGAACCTATGCGAGAAATCCAAACCACCCTGCGAGACGTGGCGCCTGGAGTGGCAGGGAGTCACCTCACCTCTAACTCTGACCGTGTGGCTGTCTTGTTGGCCCCATGTTTTCAGCCAGTGATCTTTGGGGTCAAGGAGCTAGTACCAGGCATTTTGCTTCAATTAACAGTGCGGCTAGGTGGTGTGGTACTTCACTTTGGGAACATGTACGCTCCTCTGGTTGACTGAGGCAAATGCGCTTCCTTAAAGAAGTGTTTGCTGACCTCGCCTCCATTGACGAAGGCCAGTGTGTTATCCTTGGGGTTGGGGATTTCGGCTCTGAGGATCACTCTCCTGTACATTTCATGGGGTGTCTCCTGCCTTCTGGTAGCCACCATGCGACAGGTGCTGGTCTCTGATCTCTGGTTCCGTTCTGTGCCGGAACGAGGTCAGTCTGCTGGGCCTTTAACAACCTGCTGCTTGACAACTGAGTGGTTCTGGGACTCGTTCTGTTGCTTCTGGGCCGGTTGGAAGAGGAAGCAGGGAGTCTTCCCTTCCTTGAGGCTATGGTGAGATGTGGGCCAGACTCACATCTGTGTCTTCTGTCAGCAACACGCGTAGGGGTCAAAGAGCCAGAAACCCAGGATCAAGGAGTTGAAAAAGGAGGTGCTCGACCTGGAGTCATGTTCTGGTCAACCCAGTGTGGACCAGGCCCTACGGGAGATGACAAAGAGAAGAAGGATGTGCACTGAGACCTCCATGTCGTCGGGTCCCGGGGAGCATATATGATACCACGGATCTGGTTCCTCTGGGATCTGGACCACAATTCCGACTTCTTCCGCTTGCTGGAAAACAGGCGTGGGAACCGCCTTCGACTCCTTGTGCTGCCCGCCAATGAGGATTCCCTCATGTCGGATTCGGAGGGCCTCAGCGCCCACATAAGGGACCTCTATTCAACTCTTTTCCGTCCAGATCTATCCAGCGAGGAAGCTCGCAAAGTGCTGCGGGAGAAGCTATTGCAGGCCTGCCACATGGGTGCCAAGAGGCTCGATGCCCCTCTGAGCCTGGAGGGGCTGACTGACACCCTCGACTGCTGACAATGTGCTCCTCACGTTCCCCGATCCCACTGACCATGGTAGTGTACTCAGCCACATCTTCCATAAGGATGAGCTGGACCAAATGTTCTGGACTCCTGGTCAGTCTCTGGTGGGTACATTCTTTACCGAGCAAATTATGGGGGGTAGGGGGTCAGCTGGGGGCATCAGCTGGGGTGGTGCCCATCTCTTCTATCTGGGGGTATAACTCAGCCTGGCTGAATAATCCCAACCAGTGAACTGACAGGAGCTGGAGATCACAGTCTCAGCTCACCTTGGCCGTTGAATAGGACTGCACCAAATGCTATCACACAGGAGCTGACTGCTGATCATAAACCAAATGGTGGCCTCCATGCTGTGGTACTGACTGGTCCCTTTGACCCCTCCTCCTGGTATTGTCACAAAAATCCAGAGGATGTTGGCTCATTTCTTCCAGGTCAAGCAGATGTGCTGGGTTGTGGCAGAGGTTTGGGGTCTTCCCCCGTTGAGGAGGGCAGGCAGTTCCTGGTGTGCTTCCTCACCCAGGTGGCAACTTTCTGTCTTTGGACCTTCATGTCAAGCACTCCTCCCAGATCGTGCCTTCTGGTGCTGTATTTCTCCCTCAGCGATGGCATGTAACTCCTGTTCATGGACCGTGAGGGTCTTCCATCCGGATGCCAGGACTCCGATCAGCATTTGGAAAATGGTCGACTCACGGTGGGTCTTCCTACCGTCAGGAGTAGTGGCTATTATCAGAAAGCCGTTGCTCAGGAATCCGCACCTACACCATTGCAGTTTCGAGTGGCTGGTGGAGGGGTGGGCTGTAGCTGCAGGGGTGATCAGTGTCGGGGATGTGCCAGGCGCTGGGTTTGCGGAGGCCTGGGGTGGGTTTTACTGCAGGATTTGATAGACAGCAGAAGTCCAGCTCATGGCTAATGCCATGGCGGTGCTGAGATCCAATGTCATTCACCAGTCGGAGGATGCTGGAGTGTACAGTGGATCCTGTCAGTGGGTACTCCTGCTTCAGTGGAGTTTCACATTGGCCTCAGGTTCCTGAACCTCCCACAGGGAGCCCAGATTCCACGCTCTGAGCCACCTCATGGCAATGCCCTCCGCGTCCTTCCACCTCGCAGAAAAAGCAGTTTTTGTACAGCATGCTACTGCACACCGTCCACCTTGTCTCCTTCATTTGCTGCCCAGACCTGCCTTGTGGTGTGTTAATTTGCCACCAGGCAGCTGGGATGACCACTGTAGGGCTCTCTACGCAGGAGCTTTCCCGTTTGTAATTGTGGTCCTGGGGTGAGAGGGTGGGGTGTTGCATACAGCAGTGATAGTACTTCCGGATATAAAACAAAAAATAAAGCCAACTTAGGGATGGCTGTACAGAATTGTCTGCCCTAGCCTGGGACTAGTCTGTGTACGCCACTATTAGTGGCTCTATTTTGGTGCTCAATGGTGGGTGGCGTTCCTTCTTAAGTAATTGGGCTAAATAAGCATGTCCCTGATCCACAGTCACCCAAAACTCCCCAGTGTGCAACGCTGGGCCTGGACTCCAGTATCTCGTAGTGACAGCACTGGAAAGAGCTAGCCAGAAAATCCAGTAAAATACCATGAGTTCACAGGTGGGAAAAGGGAAGGCGTAAAAGGGGCAGGAGAGAGTGATGGGTGCTAAAGCAGGTGGTAAAAGGGTAGGAGAGCATTACATGTGTAAAAGGGCAGGAGGGAGTTGAAGGTGGTAAAGGGGGCAGGAGAGAGTGACACGTGGTGAAAGGACAGGAGGCAAAGGGACAGGGGAGGGATACATGTACATAGAAACTGGAAATAGTTACAGAAAGAAAAGGGACAAGAGAGAGTGACAAGTGGTAAACATGATGTGGAGGTGCCGGTGTTGGACTAGGGTGGACAAGGTCAGAAATCACATGACACCGGGTTATAATTCAGCAGGTTTATTTGAAAACAAGCTTTTGGAGCCTCTCTCCTCCTTTAGGTGTTAGTGAGAGAGGTTGTATTGAACACAGGATTTATAAGTAAAAGATCAAAGGGTCATGCCACTGATCAGGATGTATTAAACAAACCTGAGATGCTGTTAAATCTTTAATCAGTTAGAAGGTTTTAATTGATTAATATATATAGGTGATTCCCTGAATTCCTTTCAAGTCGCTGCCCTGAGAGAACTAAAGGTTTTATCAGCGTAAAAAGGGAGGTGACATTTTAGGCCAGACAATGAATGTTAGGTGTGAGGCTTTGTTTAGAATCTGTTTTGGTTTGGAGTCAGACCGGTTTTATTTCTAAAGTAGGAATTTATAAAACATCACATTGACTGACCGTCTATAAATTGTGTGCTTTTTGAACAAAATAGAATGTATCTGCACATACAAATTCACCCGATAGATTCACGTGTGTGTATTGGTTGGGGGAACGACACTATACAACCCTGCCATGGCAACCTCTGCAAGACATGTCAGATCTTCAATGTGGATACTACCATCATACATGGGAACGCCACCCATCACGTGCATGGCAGATACTCATGTGACTTGGCCAACATTGTCTATCTCATACGCTGCAGGCAAGGATGCCCATGGTGTATTGGCAAAACCATGCAGATGCTATGACAATGGATCAATGGACACTGCGCAACAATTGCCTGATAGGGATGTTCCCTCCCAGTGGGGGAACACTCAGTGGTCAAGGACATTCGGCCTCGGATCTTCAGGTAAACAACAACGCAGAGGCTGATAGCAAAGATCGATACCCATTAGGACGGCCTCAACTGGGATCTTGGATTCATGGTGGCCTACAGGTGCCCCCACCACAATATACACTCACACACACACAGACACAGACACACACATACACACACGCATTCTCACACACCCTGACACACAGATCTCTTTCATCCACACACTGTTTCTCAAGCACGCACACGCACACACACACGCAGAGTCTCTCTCTTGTTCCTCACACACACACTGTGTCTCTCCCCTACACACACACACACTCTTGCTCCCACACGTGCACACACACACTCTCTCTCTCCCACACATGCATTCTTTCTCTCTCTCCCTCCCCTCCCCCAACACACACACACTCACTCTATCTCTTTCTCTCACAAACACACACACACACACGCACACGCATACGTGAATCTATGAGGTGAATTTGTATTTGCAGATACATTCTATTCTGTTCAAAAAGCACACAATTTATAGATAGTCAATCAATTTGGCATTTTATACATTCCTACTTTAGAAATAAAACTGGCCTGACTCCAAACCAAAACACAAACGGATTCTAAACAAGGCCTCATACCTAACATGCATTTTGTTTGATCTAATATGTCACCTCTTCTTTACACTGATAAAACCTTTGATTCTGTCAGGACAGTGACTTGAAAGGAATTCAGGGATTTAATATACATATTAATCAGTTAAAACTTTCTAACTGATTAAAGATTTAACAGCATCTCAGGTTCACCATAGAATCCCTACAGTATGGAAACAGGCCATTTGGCCCAACAAGCCCACACTGCCCCTCCGAAAAGCATCCCACCCAGACTCATTCCCCTACCCCTGCATTTACCTCATGTCTAACCCACCTAACTTAAACATCCATGGACACTACGGGCAATTTAGCTTAGCCAGTCCACCTACCCTGCACATCTTTGGACTGTGGGAGGAAACTGGAGCATCGAACCAAGGCTGACATGAGGCAGACAGCTAGCACTGGTAGTATTGTGCTACAGTTAGAAATGACCATTTGGGTGAGGATGAGGAACAGCAGAGGAAAAAAAGTCACTAGTGGGAGAGATCTACAGACACCTGAATAGTAACTAAGATGTAAGAAATATACAAAAAGTTGGTAAAAACCGAAAGAACTGTAAATCAGGAACAAAAACAGAAGATGCTGGAAAAGCTCAGCAGGTCTGGCAGCATCTGTGAAGGAAATATCAGAGTTAACATTTCGGGTCCGGTGACCCTTCGTCAGAACTGCTGGTGACTGGGAAAATGTCAGTTTATATGCAGAGAGGTTCAAGAACCATGAAGTTATGCTCCAGCTATACAAAAGCCTGGTTCGGCCACATCTGGAATATTGTGTCCAGTTCTAGTCGCCTCATTACAGGAAAGATGTGGAAGCATTGGAAAAGGTGCAGAGGAGATTTACCAGGATGTTGCCTGGAATGGAGGGAAGGTCTTACGAGGAATGGTTGATACAGCTAGGGCTTTTCTCTTTAGAATGACGAAGAATGAGAGGTGACTTGATAGAGGTGTACAAAATGATCAGAGGTATGGATAGAGTGGACAGCCAGAGACTTTTTCCTAGGGTGGAGGTAGCTATTACGAGTGGGCATAGTTTTAAAGTGAGTGGAGGTAGATATAGGGGAGACGTCAGAGGTAGGTTCTTTACTCAGACTGGTCAGGGCGTGGAATGCATTGCCAGAGAAGGTAGTGGAGTCGGCCTCATTAGGGGCATTTAAGCGGCTATTAGATAAACATATGGATGTTAGTATAAGGTAGAGGTGGAGGTTAGATAGACCTTAGGTTTAGGGTAAAAGTTCGGCACAACATCGTGGGCCGAAGGTCCTGTACTGTGCTGTACTGTTCTATGTTTTATGTTCTAAAATAGGGAGGGGGGTGGGGTAGGGAGTAAATGTTAGGATAGAGCCTAAAGAAAGAGAAGAACAGTTTGTCAGACAAAGGAGTTGATAACGATCCACTCCCTCACGTTGGGCGGCACGGTGGTTCAGTGGTTAGCAGTGCTGCCTCACAGCGCCAGGAAATGGCGTTCAATTCCACCCTCGGGCAACTGTCTGTGTGGAGTTTGTACATTCTCCCCGTGTCTGCATGGGTTTCCTCCGGTAAGACTCCAAATGCTTGTGTTGTCAAATAAACCTCTTGGACTCTAACCTGATGTCGTGTGATTTCTGGCAATTGGTAAAGGTACAGAGGAGAGTTATGTGTGATAAAGGGACGGCATTTCTCAGATTGGAGATGAGTTGTAAGTGGAGTTCCCCAGGGTTCGGTGTTGGGACCCATGCCTACTCCTGATTTATGTAATTGATTTGGAGATGGGTGTTGAGGGCAAAATCTCTAAATTTGCAGATGATACTATACTGGGCAGATTATTAAACTGTGTGGGTGATGCTGAGTAACTTCAGAAGGACATTAACAAGTTGGACAACTGGGCAGACACCTGGCAGATAAAATTCAACACAGAGAAATGTGAGGTAATGCATTTTGGTAGAAGAGACATGGAGAGACAATACAGGCTTAATAGTAAAACTTTGAGAGAGTACAGGAGCAGAGGGACCCTGGAGTTCACGTACTTGATTTTCTGAAGGTGGCCAGGCGAGCTGAAACAGTTGTTAACGTTTAGAGGATCCTTGGGTTTATAAATAGATGCATTGAGGATAAAAGCAAGGAAGTGATACTACACCTCTATAAATTATTGATGAGACCATATTTGGAGTATTGTGTTCAGTTCTGGGAGTCCTAAAGGGCTTGGCCGCTAGGCTGAGCCTGTGAAAGGTGGTGAGGGAACCAAGAAGAGGATATAATGTACCTGACTTCATCCTCACCAATCTGACATAAGAACATAGGTAGGATCAACCTCAGCTTGTGGAGACAAAGTACCAGGAGTACCAAAGTACTTCGCCAGGGGTGGTGGTGGGGGCAGATACGATAGGGGCATTTAAGGGACCAATTCATGTGCTGTGCTAAACCTGCAACACTGCAGTATGACAAATGGTTTGTAGTCTTGGTGCTCGGCTACCATTTCTGTCAGTTTCTCAAAGGATATTGCCTCTGGGGCTGCCAGCTAGATTAAACCGTACACTACATGTGGCATACACAGACCTGACCTAGCTCAGGACGGATGGTTCTGCAGAGCCATCCATGGGTCTGCTTTATCTTTTTTTTATACCCGGAAGGCTGTCGTACTCAACTGAATAGTTTCCCCACCAGCTTGACATTTTCCCCAACTCCTAACCACCACCAGTAGATTACCGGTGTGGCCAATCGATTATTTACATGCAAAGCTCGTTACGGACAATGCAAACCATCAAAAGTGAGAGGTGCGGAGGGAGTGGGTCTGCTTTGTCATATTTTTTAATCAGCCTGTTCAGAGATGTTATTACACACCTCTGGAGTAGGTGGGACTTGAACCTGGGCCTCTCTGGTCCAGGGACTCTTTCACTGCATCACAAGAGCCCTTTGAGTTTTCTTTATAAAGGGATCAAGTGTTGAGTTCCAGTCAGGCAGACCATTGCCTATAACCAAGGGAAATCATACTCTACAAGCTCCACAGGGAGATTAAGCAATGATTCCCCAATGGCCTTGTAGGGGTTATCACACCAAGAATTCATGGAATTAATGATGTTATCTGTCCCTTGCAGAAGGCTCTACCCCGTTACGATTCCTCGCTGAATATCATGGCCGAAATTGGCAACCGTCTGGGGCAGGCACAGGTTCTTTTGGGAATTGCCAAGTGCTGGTTCATTCAGAAGGAGCAGGACAAGGTAGGAGACAACACCAGCAATTCTGCGGGACTCAATTAATCAGCACTTCAAGAGGCATGGATTGACTATGAGCAGTCAACATTGTTTGTTATGGGAGGTCATGTCTGACCAACTTGATTGAATTTTTTTTGAAGAGGGGCCAGGTGTGCAGATGAGGACCATGCTTTTAATGCCATCTATTTGGATTTCAGCAAGGCTTTTGATGAGGTCCTGCATGGGAGACTGATAGCAGAGGTAAGAGCCCAAGGGATCCAAGGAAATCTGGCAAATGGATCCATAATTGGCTGAGTGGCAGAAAGCAGAGAGTGATGATTAAAAAGTGTTTTTCCGACTGGAAGTCTGTGTCCAGTGAGGTCCACAGGGTACGATGTTGGAGTCCTTGCTGTTTGTGGTTTATATAAATGATTCAGACTTGAACGTAGGAGGGTTGATCAGTAAGTTCAGAGACGATACAAAAATAGGTAGGATGGTAAATAGTGAGGAGCCACTTAGGTAGGCTGGTCAATGGCAATGGAATTCAACCTGGATAAATGTGAAATAAGGCACTGGGGCAGAGACAAACCAGGCGAGGGAATACAAGATGCATGATAGGACCCTGGGAAGTACTGAGGGTCAGAGGGACCCTGGTGTGCATGGTGTGTCAAGATGTCAGGATAGGTGCATAAAGAGGCTATAAGAAGGCATAGGGGTACTTCTCTTTATTGGACAAGGCATAGAGTTTAGGAACAGGGAGCTTATGCTGGAACTGTATAAGATGTTGGTTAGACCACAGCTAGAGTACAATGTGTAGTTCTGGAATCCACATTATAGGAGGAATGTGATAACACTGGAGAGGGTGCAGAATAGATTTACCAGGATGTTACCTGGGCTGGAGAGATTTCGTTATGAAGAGAGATTGGACAGACTGGGGTTGTTTTCCTTAGAGCAGAGGACATTGAGAAGGGACCTGATTGAGATGTCTAAAATTATGAGGGGCATAGATAGGGACTTTTCCCCTTGACGAAGGGATCAATGAGCTGGGGGCATACCTTGAAGATAATATGCCGAAGGTTGGAGGGGATGTGAGGACAACATTTTCACCTAGAGGGTGGTGGGAATCTGGAAGTCACTTCCTGTAAGCGTGGTCAAGGGAGAAACCCTCATAACATTGAAGAAATATTTAGATCTGCACTTGCGATGCCAAGGCATTACAAGGCTATGGGCCAAGTGCTGGAAAATGACTTTAGAATAGTTGTTTTTGACTAACACAGAAGTGATGGGCTAAAGAGCCTTTCTGTGTGCTGTTGATCTCGCTGATGTTCTGACCGATAGCTGGGTGGCATGATCCCTGTGTTAACACCCTCCTTGACTAACTCCACGTGTTCTGAAAACCAGTTCTGAAAACCAGGTAGCTGGCACCCATCTGTGAAGTGGTGGAGGTGAGCAGAGAGCGCATCTAGAAGGTTTGATGTTATTTCAGTAATACATGTGTGGGGTGACCATTAAACTGGGTTGGCAGAACATGAGAAATTGGCTGTTGTCAGCCTACACAAGGTGATGTGGCAACAAACAGAGGTGCTAAGTCTCCTGTCAGAGTTCTAAATTCATCTAGTGAAATTCATAACCTTTCACAGTTTTAGAGATCTCTAGCTCTCAGCTTCTGCTGTGAATGGAGAAGATACCAGCCTGTCGGTCTTTTCCTGATATGGATATTCCTTGGATCACCATTCTAATTCTTCTCTGATCCCGCTCCTCAATATCCTTTCAGTGTCTGATGTTTGAATGTTTCTTCTGTAACCATCTTCTCACTATTGAGTGTTTCCCAATTTGGCATCCAAGATAGAGAAGAGGATAAAGGGGGGAATGCCAGAAAACTGATCAATGAAATGATTATAGCTGAAAGTGGGTGTGATAGGTCAGAGGAATCATCAAATGGGGGACAGTGTAATATCACTGGATTAGTAATCCAGATCCCCAGGCTAGGGGGACATGCATTTGAATCCCACCATGGCTGATGATCATATTTGAATTCAATACCAATCTGACACTTATTTTAAACAAAGCTCATCTAATGACAACAATGTGACTACTGTCAACTATCTTCACAACCCATCTGGTTCACAAATAGATACTGCTGTTCTGACCTGCTCTGGTCTACATGTGACTCCAGGCCCACAGCAATGTGGTTGAGTCTGAAATACTCTCTGGTAATTAAGGATGGGCAATAAATCACCCTGACCCAGACGGTGACATCCACATCCCACGTAAGAATATTTTTTTTGAAATCAGCTCACATGAGTTGAACTGAAGAACAGAAAAGGGGTGTTGGAGGGTCCATACTATGGGAGTGCTACACTGTCAGAGGATCAATACTGAAGGCGTGTTGCAGTGTTGAAGGGTCAGTACTGAGGGTATGCTGCACTGTTGGAGAGTCCACACTGAGGGAGTGCAGCATTGTCAGAGGGTCAGTGCTGAGGGAGCGCCGCAGTGTTAGAGGGTCCACACTGAGGGAGTGCAGCACTGTTGGAGGGTCAGCGCTGAGGAAGTGCAGCACTGTTGGAGGGGCAGCGCTGAGGAAGTTCCACACTGTCAGAGGGTCAGTGCTGAGTTGGAGCGCTGCACTGTCAGAGGGTCAGTACTGAGGGAGCGCTGCAGTGTCAGAGGGTATATCTGGATTTACACTGGTTATCCCTCTTGATTTCACACTTATTGTTTTATAGGCCCTCAAGGTTGTGGAGAAAGCTGGAGAACTAGCTGAAGCTGTGGGCAACAAGGTACAAGATTGTGTGGATGCCAAGATTGGTCATTGTGAATATAGTCAATCGTAAATTGCTCCTTCAAAGGTACCATTCCCAGGAGGGAAACCTGCTGTGATGTAAGAGTACAGAGGCAATGGGCAAACGTTCATAACATTTATCTTCTGATATCGAGTGTTGAATGATACAATGGAAGTTGTTGGGCTGCTGAGGAACTAATAATGGAAATGATATATTTTAAGATCCTGTTCCAGAATGACTTTATGACCTTTTTAAAAAAAATCCACAGATCTGACCAACATCCCTCTTATAATGCAAATCTAAAGATGATTTTATGTTAAATATTTATTATAAGCCTAACATTAATTTTCTATGTGTGTCTGCATATGACTCAGTAGAAATGTGTCATAATATGATCAAGCAGAGTTAGCATGGCACCATGAAGGGAAGTCATGCCTGAAAAACTTACTACACTTATTTGAGGAGGAACAAGGAGGACAGATAAAGGGGAAGCAGTGGATATATTTGGAGTTTCAGAAGCTCGTTAATAAGGTACCATGCACAAGGCTAAATAAGAGCTCATAAGTATTGTGGGTAATATGTATTTGCATGGTCAGAGGATTGGCTAACTAATTGAAGACAGAGTTGGAATAAGTTTTTCACTTTCAGGTTGACAGCCTGTAATAATGGTGTGCAACAGGAATCAGTACTGGGCCACAATTATTCCATATATATAATGACTTGGATGAGAAATGCGAATGTACAGTTGTCAAATTTGTGCATGACACAAAAAATAGGTGAGTAAGCAAATGTTTGCAGCACAAAGTCTGCAAAGGGGTATAGACAGATTAAATGAGTGGGAAAAAGTTGTCAGATAATATAATGTGGGAAAATGTGGGGTTATGCTCTTTGGCAAGAAGAATAGAGGAGATGAATATCATTTAAACTTGAGAAAGACTGTAGAAAGATACAGATCAGAGGAATTTGGGAATCTTCTTCCATGAATCACAAAAATTCAGCAACAAAGTTTAACGGGTAGTAGGGAGGGCAAATGGAGTGTTGGCCTTTATTTCAAAGAGAATGAAGTATAACAATAGGGAGGTCTTGCTAAAACTATACAAAGCACTAGTCAGATCACAGCTGAAATATTGTGAACAGTTTTGGGTTCCTTATGTAAAGAAAGATATACTGGCATTGGAGGCAGTCTAGAGAAGGTTCATAGCAGCTGATACCAAGTATGGAGGGAACAAAAAATACTAGAAATCACAGCAGGTCAGGCAGCATCCATGGAGAAAAAGCTAACATTTCATTGATAGCTCAGATTAAGTGACACATTCCAATCACTTTATCTGAACAATCAACATCCTTTCTCCCCCAAGCACCCCAACCAAACCCCCCTCAACTATAGTGTAAATGCTGCCCTCCCCCACTCCATATCAACTTGAATGAAGAGTTATGTAGATTTGAAATGTTAGTTTGCTTTCTGTCCATGGATGCTGCCTGACCCACTGTGATCTCCAGCATTTTTGTTTTCAGCACGGATTCCATTATCTGCAGTAATTTGCTCCTACTAAGTATGGAGGGGCTGTCTTATGAGAAGAATTTGAATAGTTTGGGCCTGTACTTCCTAGAAAATAGGAGAATGCGTGGCAACGTTCTTGCAACAAACAAAATTCTTAGGCGACTTGACTGGATAAATGTGGAGAAGTTGTTTCCCATGTCAGACAGTCATAATCTCAGAATAATGGGTCACATGTTTAAGACACAGATGAAGAAGAATTTCCTTAAGTAAAGGGTAGTGATTCTGGGGAATTCTTTATTGCAGGAGGCTGTTGAGACTGGGTTGATAAGTGTATCCAAGCCTGAGATAGATTGTCAATCAGTAAGGGAATCAAGGGTTGTGTGAGAAAAGGTAGGAAGGTGGAGTTCAGGATTATCAAATCAGCCATTATCTCATTAAATGGCAGAGCAGATTCAATGGGCTGAATGGCCTACTTCTACTCCTCCATCTTATTGACTTATAGTGATCTTCCCTTTTGATAAAAGCCTTTCATATCTCTGATCTACCCTCTGTATTACTACTGCACTCACAGCAGTGCCTATCTCCAGTCTCTTAGTTATAGTTAAAGCTACAGTCTGATTCATAGCCTTTTCTTACATTGTTATGAACTCCAATAAGTCCCATTGGTTTCCCTCTCGTCATCTAGCATTCTAAATGAACATTAGAATAGAAACACCTCAGTACTTTCCCTTTACCTGACGAAGGGGCAGCGCTGAGAAAACTTGTGATTTCAAATAAACCTATTGGAGTATAACCCGGTGTCATGTAATATTTGACCTTGATCTAAGGAGGAGAAGACCTTGGGGCATTCGCAGCTATCCATTCCTTAGCCTTGCTTCTTGCTTTCCTTCCACTTTCCCATTTTCTATCCTGTTCAAATTTATTAAATCTGAGAAGGAAAGGGTTATTTTTATGGATTAATTCGTAATCATCAGCCATTATTGCCTCACAGTTGCAACCTTTTGGTCCTTATAATGGAAGGTAGCGAGATTTTAAATCACTCTAAGATAACCTCTCTAAGATCTTCATATGTGTTTTCAACCTCTCATTCTCACATGCCAAATTAGTTTGTTTGACTAAACAGAATTCAATATAGGTTTGCCCAAGCTGCTTCCTTAAATTCTTAAATTAATCTTTGCTTATATATGTCTTGGGTACTAACTCGTCTGCAGCCAATGTAGTTTTCTTCACTGCATCATAACCCAGAGAAACCTCTAATTCACAGAGAAGCACAAACTTCATGTACTTGAGCTGCCAACTTGCTCTGCATGAGCAATGTTCAGTCCTCTTTTGGCCAATTCATTTGCCTCATTACTTTCTCAAATGACATGAAGAATGCCTCCACATCATTTTCCTTGAACATCAGCAGGGCTTGTGCAACCTTTAACATTTTCTTAGTGGACATCAAATTATGGCTCAGATTCTCTCCACCAGGGCTTGCATCAACGTCCGACATCTCCTGTTTCAACTGCATCTTTTAAAGCTCATATTCATGTTCATTTACTTTATCTTCTCTTTCCACTTCCAGTTTCTAGATTTCTCATTTCCATGTACTGATTTTCTTAATTCCATCTCCCTGTCCTTAACATTGCTGTTTCCTAACCTTTTTCTTCTACCTTTAGTTTCTTCATTCTCTCCCCTTACTCAGGCTGCTTTAACCATAAATGGTTATGACCTGCCTCCAATATTTAGTTACCTATATTTGTTTCATTTTTTATTTCATATTCGGCATGTCCATAATGAGTCTTACTAATTTTAGTAGATGCATCATAGAAGGCATTCTATCCGGATGCAATACAGCTTGGTATGGCAACTGCTGTGCCCAAGACTGCAAGAAATTACAGAGAGTGGTGAACACAGCCCAGTCCATCACAGAAACCAGCCTTCCATTCATTCAGTGTCTACACTTCCTGTTGTTTCGAAAGATACGAAGCTTTGAAAACACATACCAACAGATTTAAGAACAGCTTCCTCCCCGCTGCTATCAGACTTATGAACGGACATCTCCAATATTAGAGCTGATTTTTCTCTACACCTACTCAGTAGCTGTAACACTATATTCTACATTCTGTTCTAATACCCTGATGTACTTATGTAAAGTATGATTTGTCTGGTTAGCACACAAAACAATACTTTTCACTGTATCTCAGGACATATGACAATAATATATCAAATCAAATGAAACCTCTAAATGCAAGTGCCATGATAGTACTTCAATTATTCCTATCTTCTTGGCTCCGTTAGCTGTGTCCAGTTTGCCAACCAAGTCAATCAACCTTGATCTTGAGATTTACTTTTAGAATGCTTTAAGAGGGACAACTCTGCCACCTGTAGGAAATTCTTTGTCATTCTTAATGCCAGATCTTAAATGTAGCACAACACCTGATGTTTACTAAGACTGCACTCAAATGCTTATTGCCTCTGTTTGCAATCCTATCCCAAACGAGCATCCAAACTCTGTTAAACCTCACAGGAGTAGCTTTCTGAAAATCAAGGCCCATATTCCTGGGGTAATCATAAAAGTTACAGATTTTAACATAAGTACACAAAATTCCCCAATTTACCTGACTTTCAGAGCCAGCATGACAGAAAATACAGACCAAGTTTCTGTACAGAACAAAAATGACTATATATTGCAAATAATTAGGCTCTAGCTAGAGGTAAACAATCACTAAGTAATGCCACTAATTAAAGCTCTAATCCACTGATAAACTCCTCCTGTCTCTCTCTCACACACGAGCACACACATGCACGCATATACACACAGAAAAATTTGTTATAGGCAGAGGAAAACTGGAAGGCAGTTCATTGTCCCTATTCATGTGTTCATTCAGTCATCCTTCTGATTTTTATGCTGGTCAGAACATTGCTTTTCTGCCTTCTTTCTCCAGATGCTTTCATTGGTTTGTAAGAGGCACAGGGTGGCTGGCTCTTAATATAAGGTCTCTGACTTAACAATTAAAGTTCACAGCAACTGCTGAAGAGCAGATAAACTTGTTTTCTTCAGATTTAAAGTGGGTTTTAACTAGAGAGAACAGAGCAACAGCTTCCTGTACTGGTGGAGATCAAAACACTTCTTGGGATCTTTTTCCCAACCCCAAGATGTTCAGCTACTTGAGGACCAGTCACATGGTTGTTGACAGGCAAAAGGCTTTTGTCATCGGTCTGTGAACTACTGACTAGTTATTAATCAATTTCTTATTGCCACAAAGCTGCATCTGTACACAGAAATCGTTGGCTCCAATTTGTCTGCAATCACTTCAATTACTGCCTGCCCACAAAGTCACAGAATTTTTGTCGTGCAAAATTGTAACGGCACAGAAGGAGGCCATTCAGCCCATTTTGCCTGCATCGTGCCAGTCTCCTGTCTTTTTCCCATATCCCAACACGCCATTTCTATCCAAATAATCATCCAATGCCCTCTTGAATACTTTGTTTGAACCTGCCTCCACCACATTTACCATACTTTAACTATTTGATGAGTGAAAACATTTTTTCTCACACCACCCTTGCTTCTTTTGCACATCACTTTTTGAATCTATGCTTGTTCATTTGACAAACAGGAACAACTAATCCCTTTCTACTCTATCCAACCCACTAATGGTTTTGAAAATCTCTATCAAATCTCTATCAAATCTCTTCTCAGCTGTCTTCTATCCAAGGAGAATAATCCCAGCTTCTTCAATCTATGTTCACAACTAAAGTTTCTCATTACTGGAGCCATTCTTGTAAACTACTTCTGCACCCTCCAATGCAAAGATTCACCTCTTTCCAATAATGTAGCGCCCACGCTGTATACAATTTTCCAACTGAAGACTGACAAATTAAACATTATTTCCTTGCTCTTGTACTCAATGTCTCTGTTAATAAAGCTGAGAACACTGAATACTTTATTAACTGCACTCTCACTTATCCTGCCACCTTCAATCTGTGCACATAAGCACCTAGGTCCCTCTGGTCCGACACCCCCTTTACAATTGTATCCATTATTTTGTATACTCCTTCAGTGTTCTTCCTACAAAAGTGCATCACCTTCTCTGCATTGAACTTCATTAGCCTCACTCCACCACTTGCCGGTACCCTTTTGAAGTTCCACACTGTCCTCCTCACAGTTTACAGTTCTTCCAAATTTTGTGTCATCTACAAACTTGGAAATCGTCCCCTGCACAGCGAGATCCAGATCATTGTGATATATCAGGAAAGGTAAGGGGCCCAACACTGATCACTGTGGAACTCCACTACAAACTTTCCTCTGGCCTGGAAAATATCCATTGACCATCCTTTCATGTCATTCCGCCAATTTTGTATCCATGTTGCTACAACCCTTTTTATCCCATGATCTATAACTTTCCTCATGAGTCTGCTATGTGACACCTTCTGGAAATCCACGTGTATCACCTCAGCAGCTTTACACTCAGCAACCCTTTCTGTTGTGTCTTCAAAAAACTCCAGCAAGATGATTAAATGTGACTTGCCCTTTAGAAATCCATGCTGACTCTTCCTAATAAACCCAACTTTTTCTTTGTAATTACTAATTTTATCAAGAATGGATATCTCCAGAAGCTTTCCCATCACTAAAGTTAAACTGACTGGTCTGTAATTACTGGGTTTATCCTTACAGACTTTCTTGAAAAGGTCCCTAATGTTTCCAATTCTCTAGTCTTCTGGCACTTTCCTGAGTCCAGGGAAGACTGAAAATCTATGGTCAGTGCCCTCACAATTTCTACCCTACCTTCCTTCAAAATCCAAGGATGTATCATGTTCAAACAGCTCTTTCCACAGTGCTTGCCATATGTATCAGGTGACTTGCATTTTAAAACATGCAGCTGTCCTTTAAAACAGTTCTTTCCATTCAGTCCACAATTTTAAAAAACAGGCAAAAAAAGTATGGTCTTTACAGTATGCACCTTGGGCAGACTTCAGGAGCCATGTTAAGATAAAATGGAATAATGATCTACGTATCTATTGTAGCTTCCAGTATAATAAAAAAAGACACCAATTCATGAAAACACATTCATCATAATATTAAACAGATCTATGGTTATGATCCCTCTTCAAAAACAGCTAATCCTTTAATAGGGCCTTTGTCAGTCAAACCGAACTAACATATTGCTTGCTATGATAATTCTAGGTTTGTGGAAATCACACAATGATTAATGATAAAAGGACAATTCCTGAAGATTTGGCGACAAACAACCCTTATAATTAGAGTAAGAGAGATCACAGCACAGAAAAAGTCCCTTCGGCTCATTTTGTCTGCACTGATCAGTAACAACCACCTAAATATTCTAATTCTATTTTCCAGTATTTGATCCTTTGCACCGCAAGTGCACATCTTGATGTGAAAGGGTTTGTCCCTCTACCAGCCTTAGAGGCAGAAAGTTTCAGATTCCTACCCCCTCAGTGTGTAAAAGATTTTCCTCACATCCCCTGTAAACCTTCTGCCCCTTAGCCAAAATCTATGCTCCCTACTGAACCCTCCATCAAAGGGAAAAGTTTCTTCCTGTCTCGCCAATCTATGCCCCTCATAATTTTAGACATCTCAATCATGTCTCCTCTCAATCTCCTCTGCTCCAAGGAAAACAATCCCAGTCTATTCATAACTGAAACTCTCCAGCCCAGGCAACATCTTGGTAAATCTCCTTTGCACTGTCTCCAGTGCTATTGCATCCCTCTATAATGTGAATTCCAGAAATGTACACAATGTACACTTTAGCTGATATCTAACCAATGTTTTAAACTGTTCCAGCATAACATCTCTGCTCTTAAACTCTATGCCTTGACTAATAAAGGAAAGTATACCATATGCAAAGAACATAGAACAGCACAGTCCAGGCCCTTTGGCCCACAATGATGTGCCGACCTATTATCCTACTCTAAGATCAAACTACCCTGCATACCCTACATTTTACTATCATCCATGTGCCTATCCAAGAGTCACTTAAATGTCCCTAATGTATCTATTTATCCACCTTTCCCAATTCCTTGAGGGATGGGTGTACATACACACCAAGGTCCCTCTGATCCTCAGTGCTTTCCAGGGTCCTACCATTCATCATTTATTCCCTTACCTTGTTTGTCCTGCTTAAACACATCACCCCACATTTATCTGGATTGAATCCCATTTGCATTGTGCAGCCCATCCGATCAGCCCGTTTATATCGTTCTGTAATCTAAGGCTGCCCTGCTCACTATTTACCACCCCACCAATCTTTCCATCATTGGAAACTTACCGATCAACCCTCTTACACTCAAGTGTAAATCATTTATGTAAACTACAAACCACAAGGGCTCCAACTCTGATCCCTGCAGGACCTCACTGACCACAGACTTCCAGTTGGAAAGACACCCCTCAACCATCAGCCTCTGCTTCCTGCCACTCAGCCAGTTGTGGATCTAATTTGCCAAATTTCCTTTCATCCCATGGACTCTTACTTTTGTGCTCAGTGTCCCATGCAGGACCTTATCAAAAGCCCTGCTGAAATATAAGTAGACGACATCAAAGGTATTGTCCTTATCCACGTACCTGGTCACTTCTTCGAAAAATTCAATCAAGTTGGTCAGTCATGATCCCCCGTACAAAAACCATGTTGACTGTCCTTGATTAATCCCTGCTTCTTCAAATGCAGGTTCATTCTGTCCCTCAGATTTGCTTCCAATAGTTATCCTGCCATCAAGGTTAGTTTCCTGGTTTACCCCTTATTCCCTTCTTGAATAACAGCCACATTGGCTGGCCTCAGGCATCTCTCCTGTAGCCAGAAAGGAATTGAACATTTTTGCAAGTGGCCCTCTATTTCTCCGTTGCCACGCCCAACAACCTGGGATACGTTTCATCCCTCTCTGGAAATTTATTTTTAAGCCTGCCAGATCTCTCAGAACCTCCTCTCTGTTGATGCTAATTTCTTTAGCTTATCACAGACCTTCTCCCTGAATTCTATGCCCATATCGATCTTCTCACTAGTGAGCACCAAAAGTATTCATTTAGAATCTTCTGGTTCCATGCACAAATTACCACTGTGGTCTTTAATGGATCCTACAGTTTCCCTCATTATCCTTTTGCCCTTAATGTACCTGTAAACAACTTTGGATTTTCCTTTATTTTACCTATTAGTATCCTTTCATACACCATTTTCGTTCTCCTAATCACCCCTTTAAGTAACTTCTTGCAAATTCTATACTCTTTCAGGGTTTCTGCTGTTTTAAGCCTTCGGTATCTGCCATAAGCCTCTCATCTTCTCTTAATTCAATGCTGTATCTCCCATGATGACTTGGGTCCACAAAAATTGTCATACTCTTTTTCTTTATTAGAACATGTTGATCCTGTACTGTCCATATTTTCTTCTGAAATTCATTGCCCCGTTTTGAGACAGATTTATCTGGAAGTATCTGCTACCAGTCCATTCTGGCCAAAACATATCTGATCTTATTAAAATCAACCTTCCCCCAGTTGCAAACTTTGATTTCAGACCCATCCTTCTCCTTTTCCAAACAACCTTGAATCTAATGGGGTTCTGATAGCTGAGTGCAAAATGCTCGCCCACTAATTCTTCAACCACTTAACCAGATATGTTGAGTTAAAATTAAGCCCAGGACTACCCCTTCTCCTTGAAGATCTTCCACATACGGGCTGAAGAAAGCTGTCCTGGATACATTTTAAAAATTTCACTCCCTCAAACCTTTCAGACTGACCATCCCAGTTAACGTTGGGCCAATTGAAAATGGAAGCATGTTTAATCTGTTGTGTCAAATGAAGACTTCCAAGGTCATTAATTTTGCCTTCAGTTTAGTTGAGAGAGACTAAGTTCAGAAGCAAGTTAACAGTTTAATTCAGAAAACATAAAACCAGGAATAAAAGAAGCTTCAGTTTCTCTCTGAGCCGAGGTTCAAGGATATTCAGAGAAGCCAGTAGAAGGGTATAATTGAAGATTGCAGAGGCAGTGGATAGAATTCTGCAGTTATTAGAATCGAGTAAAGGACTTTGACAGGAAGCATTGAATTGTCCCTACAGTCTATGGGAAAGAAACCAGAAAGAATCATTTAAGTAGAAACTTGGAGTTGAGATAGGAGCATAATTTCTCTGGGCTTGGGTTTCTGTAATGGATGGTGTTGGGAAACAGGTTGAAACTTTACATAGGCATTTGTGTTAAGATCTTTTACATTTGGAGAGAGAGAGAGACAGAGCTTGGTTTGCTTATTATTTTCTTTTGTGTAAGGAACTCATGTTTTCTCTTGTGTTGTTAAGGAACATCAGCTTCAAATTCAGTGACTAACGGGTGGCACAGTGGCTCACTGGTTAGCACTGCTGCCTCACAGCGCCAGGGACCCTCGGGCAACTGTCTGTGCCGAGTTTGCACGTTCTCCTCGTGTCTGCGTGGATTTCCTCCCACAGTCCAAAGATGTGCAGGCTAGGTGGATTGGCCATGCTAAATTGGCCATAATGTTCAGGGATATGTAGATTATGTGGGTTATAGGGGGATGGGTCTGAGTGGGATGCTCGGAGGGTCGGTGTGGACTTGTTGGGCTGAAGGGCCTGTTTCCACACTGTAGGTATTCTATGATATGAACAACAGATTAACAACCAAAGAAGGACTAAAAATGCGATCGATCGAGCCAATATCAACTTCTGCGATTTGACTTGTCCAGTAGTAACATTAGCTGGGATTGTAACAAAAGCTCAAGTGACCTTGCTGAGTTTGGGCTTTGATCATATGGAAATCATGCCCCCAGAATGCCAAAAATGGAATCTGTCAGAAATGGAGGCAGAACTTAGTGGATCAGGTCCCGTCAACTAAATTTTAAAGGCATTCAATGCTTTGGCAACTCTGAAAATCTGGCCCCTTCTCACTGAAGGGGTCTGTGTATATGCCTGTTTGCCTCTCTTTCTCAGTGTCTTTGCCTGTGTGTGTGTGTGTGTGTGTGTGTGTGTGTGTGAGAGAGAGAGAGAGAGACAGTGTGTGACTGTCCCTGCCCAGTCTACCTACTGAAGCTTGGTTTCTGCTCCCTCTCCTTAGCTATATATGCTGAAGGCACACAGTTTAAGTGAGACAATCTATCGAGTGAAGGGCTCCCAGCGGCTTCTGCGAGAACATGTTGTTAAATTCCATGAATGCATGGAAGATATGGAGTTGTACTGCGGGATGTGTGGAGATTCCATTGGAGATAAGAACTCACAGCTCCAGGCACTGCCATGCTCCCATCTTTTCCACCTAAAGTAAGTCTCAGACCTAGAAGAACAAAAAAATGAAAACCACTAGTAAGTTGCAGAGCAATGCCATGTAATGTGGAGATCACGTCTTAGACACTAGAGCATAAAGTATATATTTCAGTGCAGGACTGAGGGAGTGCTGCACTGTCGGAGGGTCAGTACTGAGGGAGTGCTGCACTGTCATAGGGTCAGTACTGAGGGAGCGCTGCATTGTCGGAGGGTCAGTACTGAAGGAGTGCTACACTGTTGGTGGGTCAGTACTGAGGGAGTGCTGCATTGTCGGGAGGTCAGTACTGAGGGAGTGCTGCACTGTCGGAGGTTCAGTGCTGAGGCAGTGCCGCATTGTCAGACGGTCTGTACTGAGGGTGTGCCACATTGTCAGAGCGTCATAACTGAGGGAGCGCTGCACTGTCGGAGGGTCAGTACTGAGGGAGTACTGCATTGTCAGAGCATCAGTACTGAGGAAGTGCTACACTATTAGTTGGTCACTACTGAGGAAGTTCCACGCTGTTGGAAGGTCATTACTGAGGGAGCACCGGACTGTCAGAGTGTTAGTGCTGAGGGAGTGCCGCATATCAGAGAATTAGTATTCAGCAAATACTACACTGAGCAATGCTCTCTCTGTCTTTGTTTAAGTCTCTCTTTCTCTCTCTCTGTATCCCTGTCCTTCTTTCCATTTTTCTCTCTCTGTTTCTCGGAAGCTTTTGCCCTCATAGATTCATAGTTTCGTACAGCACAGGAAAGACTCTTCAGCCCATCAAGTCTACACTGACACAGCTATCACTAAAAGTGTGCTAATCCCAATTTTCTACACTTGTCCAATTATCTTTAATGTTATGATATTTGAAGTGCTCATCCAAATATTTTTAAGGTTGTAAGGTTTCCAGCCTCCACTACCTTCGCAAGCAGTGTATTCCAGATTTCCACCACCTGCTGAACGAAAGGGTTTTTTTATCCCCAAATCCCCTCTGAATCTCCTGCCTCTTACCCTAAAACTATAAGACCATAAGACATAGGAGCAGAAATTAGGCCATTCAGCCCATTGAGTCTGCTCCACCATTCAATCATGGCTGATAAGTTTCTCAACCCCAATCGCTTTCTCCCCATAACCCTTGATCCCCTTGACAATCAAGAACTAGCTATCTCAGTCTTAACTATACTCAATGAACTGACCTCCACAGCCTTCTGTGGCAGTGAATTCCATAGATTCACTACTCTCTAGCTGAAGAAGTTTCTCCTTATCTCCGATCTAAAAGGTCTTCCCTTTACTCTAAGGCTGTGCCCTCGGGTCCTAGTCTCTATTCCGTCTCATGATTGACCCCTCAACTGAGGGGAACATCTGCTCTCTATTCACCCTGTCAATACTTTCATGATCTTATACACCTCAATCCCCCCTCAGTCTTCTCTGCTCTAAGCAAAACAATCCAAGCCTATGTAGTCTTTTCTTTGTAGCTCAATTTCTCCATCCCAGGCAACATCCTGGTGAACCTCCTCTATACCTCTCCAGCGCTATCACATCCTTTCTGTGGCCTGACCAATGCTCTGTATAACTCCAATATCACCTCCTTGCTCTTATACTCCAAGATACAACTGATGAAAACAGTCTGTTTTTCTTTCTTTTTCTGTCAGACTCGGTCTCTCTCCTTCTCTCTATCTTTCTCTCTCTGTATTTCAATCACTCTATCTCCTCCTCTATTAGTATTTGTGTCTCTGTTTCCCTTCTCTCCCCTGTCTCTGTGTTGCTGTGCCTGTTTCCCTATCTTCCTGTCTGTTTCTATCTCTCTTCATTTTTGCCTTCTCTCTCTTTCTCTCTCTGCCTGTCTCTTCTCTCTCCGTGCCTTTGCCTCCATCTGTCTCTGTTTCTCTCTTTCTCTGTTCCTTTCTCTTTTTGTGACAGGCTCTCTGTCGCACTCTATCTGTTTCTGTGCCTCTCCATCTCTCTCACTTCTCTCTGTCTCTCTCCCACCC
>NC_063348.1:133367-162866 GCF_021869965.1 Rhincodon typus | reverse complement strand
TTGCCTCTTTTTTCTTGTTCTTGTCTTCCTTTCTCTCTTCAAATTAGATGCTTTTCTCCCCCCCCCCCCCCCCCCCCCCCCCCACTTCTCTTTCTCTGTCTCCCTTCCTGTCTGTTTATCTGCCCCTTTGTGTTTTTCTCCTTGTCTCTCTTTGTCTATTGTCGGTATTGCTCTGAGAATGATTGCTCCTTGACTCACCAGCATTTGGGCTTATTTTCAGCAAGTGAGTTGGGCAGTCTGGAACCTTTCACCCACGGGGCACTGTGCTGGGGCTCTAGCTGTTTCTAATGATCTCCCTCTCTGTCCCAGATGCTTTCAAAACAGTGGAACGCGAGGCTGTCCAAACTGTAGGCGGTCTGCCATGAAGCCTGGCTATGTGTGACTGGGACAACACGGGGAATTCTTGCCCAATCCAATCATTAACAAACAGCCATGGATTCTGAAAGTGATACAAACCCAGAAACAACTCTTTAAGGAGCCACTTTTGACTGAGTTGACCTTGCTAAGGGTCTGTTAACATCCAATGGCTCGAGCTGTGAACAGTGAATGGATGGGGGTCAAGATGACAGAATTACCTGGACTATTGGCTTCGAGGCCCTACAATGTTTCCTGAGTACATGTTTGACTGATATCTGGTCGTAATGTATTGGGATCATGATCTGAATATTGATGGATTAATGTGTTCTTCATAGCATCTGATGTGTTAAACTGAATGTTCAAATAAGATGCTTTGATTAACAAGGTGATCTGTTTGAACGTTTGACTTCAGAAATCTTTACTGTTTCATCCAGACATCAGGATCAACTTGGATGCAATTCTTCCAGCCTCAATAGATTTTGTAAAAAGCCAAAGAACTGCGGATGCTGGAAATCAGAAATAAAAACAGAAATGGCTGGAAAAGTTTAGCAGGTCTGGCAGCATCTGTGGAGTTAATGTTTCGGGTCCAGTGACCTGTCCTCAGAACTGATGGTAGCTAGGGATAAGTTAGTTTCTATACAGAAGATAGGGTGAGAGGAGAGGTTAAGGAGTAAATGATGGCTGGAGGGAGCAGTCCTTGTGGAAGGCTGACAAGGGAGGGGAGGGAAATATGTGTCTGGTGGTGGCATCCCACTGGAGGTGGAAGAAATGGCAGCTAATGATCCTCTGGATGTGGGCGCTGGTGGGATGGTAGATGAGGACAAGGGGTCTCTATCACCGATGTGGGAGGCAACAGACAGGTTGACAGAAGAAGTGCGAGAAATGGGTTGGATCCAGCTGAGGGCCCTGTCAACCATGGTACTGGGGAATCCTTGGTTGTGGAAGAAAGTGAACATTTTGGAGGCCCCCTTGTCAAAGTTGGCATCGTCAGCACAGTTGAGATGGAGATGGAGGAACTAAGAGAATAGAATGGAGTCTGTACTTCCTGTAATTCCCAACACCCCAACATTGCCCCATGGCACCTTCCCCTGCAACTGCAGAAGATATAATATCTGCCTGTTTACTTCCTACCCCCCACCCCAGTATACAAGGGCCCAAACACACCTTCCAGGTGAAGAAGCGCTTTACCTGCACTTCGCTTGATCTTCGCTGCTCACAATGTGGTCTTCTCCATATTGGGGAAACAAAGGATTGACTGGGTGCTCTATCTGGAAAAAAGACCCTGAGCTTCCAGTTGCCTATCACTTCAACACACTGCCTCCTTCCTTGGCAAGCAACTCTGTCTCAGGCTTGCTGCAGTGTTCCAGTAAAGCTCACCATAAGCTGGAAGAATGGCACCTCATTTACTGCTTGGGAACTCAACAGCCTTCTGGACTCAATATTGAGTTCAACAATTTTAGGACTTGAGGCACCTTCTTCCTTGTCCTTACCTCAACACCCACACACCAGGCCTTGTTATCACATAATCTGCTATTACATACAACCCATTGTTAACCACTATAGTCCCCAATAATAGCTATTTATTCATCTAGGCTAATCATTACCTGTCCAACTGTTCTTCTCTCTCTTTGGGCTCTATCTCCATCTATCATTTACTCTTTAACGCCTCCCCCCATCCTATTGTTACAGAGAAGGGAGGTTAAATGAAAGAAAATCCCTGATATTCAGTTTATAAGTAACACATAACAATTTATTTATTTAACCCTAACAGTGAACAAATTAACATAATTACTAACAAACCGAACAATTCTCCCTTAACTATTAACTAAATTCCGCAGGTATGCTGTTCCAATAAACACAAGTCCCATGTATATAAACCCAAGAAATAAGAAAATAAATTAAAATTTAGTCTGTCAAAGTTCATAAGCCTTTCTTCTGCTGCTCTCAAGAAAAAACACCTTTCTTCTGCTGATCTGGCTGTCAGGGTTGTTTCTCTGTGAAGTCTTTTGTGAGGACTCTTAGCTAGAAGTGCTGTGGTACCTTTTATGGATAGATGGTGCTTTCTTAGAGACCTTAGTGATTTCTTGTGAGAGCTAAATGCTTATTTCTCAGATGGCGGTTTGCTTTCACACTGATTTTTAAAAACCCATTCCTTATATACCTTGGATGACATATCGATTTTCTTACAATAGCATTGGTCCGAGGTTGTCAAAACCACCAGATTTAAATTCAATTGGCTTTCAGTCGCAAAATGCTTGGTTTAAGTTAATTGGCTGACTCCATCTCGTTGCTAAAACTTCAAAACAAGCTTTAAGGTTTCCAATTGCACAGCCAATCGATACAGGTTTCCATTTCAGAACTGGCTGTACGTCTTCAGCTATGTACTGACACGTTTTTTTTCTATGCAGCATGGTGGCTCAGTGTTTAGCACTGCTGCCTCACAGCATCAGAAACTCAAGTTCGATTCCCCCCTCAGGTGACTGTCTTTGTGGAGTTTGCATGGGCTTCCTCTGGGTGGTCTGATTTCCTCCCACTGTCCAAAGATGTGCAAGCTAGGTGGATTGGCCATGCTAAATTGCCCAGAGTGTTCAGGGATGTGTAGAGTACGTGGGTTATAGGGGTTATACCTGGGTGGGATGCTCCAAGGGTCAGTGTGGACTTGTTGGGCTGAAGGGCCTGTTTCCACACTGTAGGGATTCTATGATTCTGTGAAATCTCTAAGCTTAGAAAAGCACTTTACCTCTTAAAGGAACCACACACTCTTCTCCCTTATCATTTTTTTGCAAACAAATTTGAGCTTCCTGCCTTCCAATTCATGATTACTCTACATAACTTTGTAACACCTATGTTCTGCATAGAAGCCAACTTTTTCCTCACTACCATCAGGTCTAAGGAAGGGTCACTGAACCCGAAACGTTAACTCTGATTTCTCACAGATGCTGCCAGACCTGTTGAGCTTTTCTATTTTTATTTTATTTCCATTAAGTTTCATGCTGTTCAAATATCTTTTTCCATAAAATACTCCAGGTTCTGGCAAACTGAAGCAACAATAGAAACTGCTAGGAATACTCAGTAGGTCTATCAACCTCTACAGAGAGAGCAATAGCATTCGTGTTTCTCAGTACCTGAATATACGCCTCAACAAGACACAGCCCTGAAAGCGTTCACTCTGTTTCCCTCTCCATAGAGGCTGCCAGCTCTGCTCAGCAGTTCCAATGTTTTCAGTATTGTTTTGATTTGAGTTTGGAATGAAATTCCTGTGGATTCCTGACAGTGGAGATATGATCCATGGCAGAAAGCTTGACGAAGGCAGGAGAGAGGTGACGTTAGTTCTGTGCTGACCTCCTGGCCTGCTCCAATACCAGGACCGTCAAAACTTCAAACCATATTAACCAGTGATACCCTACCATGATCATTCCTTAATCCCAGATCTAATACTTCCTCCCACCTCCAATCCCCGACTTCACCCACAAATCCCAACCTCAGCCTCAACCCCCAATGCCACTGACAATCCCCAGCCCCACCCCCAAACCCTGACCCCAATCCCAACCCCTGATCCCACCCCCAGCCCTACCCCAAACCCCAACCTCACACCCAAGCTCCAACCTCATTCCCAATTCCACCCCCAAACCCTGACCCCACCCCCAACCTCGCCCACCAATGCGAAACCTCACCCACAATCCCTGAGCCTACCCCTCATTCCTGACCCCATCCTCACCCCCCAACCCCAACCCCAAATCCTGACCCCACTCCCAACCCCTGACCTCACCCACAATCCCTGACCCCACCCTCAACCCTGACCCCATCCTGAACTCTGTCTCCACCCTCAACCCCTGACCTTACCCCCCAACTCTACCCCAAACACCAACCTCACACCTAAACTCTGATCTCATCCCCCCAATTTCACCCTCAAAACCTGACCCCACCCTCAACCTCACCCACCAACCTGAAACCTCACCCACAATCCCTGACCCCATCCTCAACCCCCAACTCCATCCCAGCCCCTGACCTCACCCTCCATGTCTGACCCCACCCTCAACCCCGACTATGTCTGACTCACCTGCATGAATTTCTCACATTCTCTATGCATCTTGTGTGATTGATGTTGTTCTGCTGCTGCATTTTATGTTCTTATGATTATAATCAGGTTTGATGGAAACATGCCAAGTTAGATTGTTGGGTCAGTGTGTACCCTGTTTAGTTTGAATACATGAGTGAGCATGATTTCAGACTTTCACATGTTTTCAATGAATTTGTTGAAACTGGTGTTCTTGAACAAACCTCACCCTATTGAGAAACAAAAGTAGAAATTGCTAGAGAAACCAACAGGTCTGGCAGCATCTGAGGAGAGAAAGCAGAGTTAACATTTCGAGTTCAGTGACTCTTCTTCTGAATTGATGGTAATTGGGGAAAGGTGGCAGTTATGCTGAAGATAGGGTAGGTTGGTAAAGGACTGAGCAGATGGGTGGAGGTAGAGCCCAGAGAGAGAGAAAGGAACTTAAGCAGATAAGTCAAGTTGACATAATCTTACCAGACCATAGGGCTACTCTCTCATTAGAGAGAGACAACTGGTGGTGGTTTAACCTGAGGGCCACCAGACCTTAGGAGAGGGAGAGAGGGTGAGAAGGAGAGTCCTTCATGGTGTGGAGATTGAACCCACGCTGTTGGCATCCCACTCCTTCACAAACTAACCTTGCAGCCAATTGAGGTAAATCAACCCCCATTAAGCAGACAAAGGGATGGTTAATACAAAGCCAGTGAAGGGGAATAGCTGAGAATAGGGACAATGAGTGGGTGAAAACAGGTTGGCTGTGCTGAAAGCACCCTGTGAGATGACAGGACCTTGGCTGTGGGGGTGTGGACATGGAAAAAGGTGTCCAGATTCTAAAATTATTGAATTCAATATTGAGTCCAGCAGGCTGCAAGGTTTCCAAGCGGAAAGTGAGATGCTGTTCTTCTAGTTTGTGCTGAGCCTCACTGGAACACTGCAACAAGCTTGAGACAGAAATGTTGGCCAGGTAACATGGTGCTGTGTTGAAGTGGCATGCAACTGGAAGAATGGTGTCATTTTAGCTGACAGAACTTGGTTCTGCAAAGTGGTCACCCAGTTTGCGAGCTTCCAGTTGTGTGCCACTTCAATCCAGTTCGTAACCAGTGAATACAATAAACTAAATTGAGCAAATTTCAGGTAAAGCACTACTTCACCTGGAAGGTATGTTTGGGGCCTTGGTTAGTGAGGAGGGAAGGAAGTGAATAGGCAGGTGTTACACCTGTGTGGAGAGGTGTTGCGAATGGAGGGGGAGTGGACCAGGGTGTCCCGGATGGAATGGTCCATGTTTCATATATCTGCTGTTTCATTAGAGAGAGATGACTGGTTGTGGTTTAACCTTACAGTCACCAGTGCTCAGGCAAGGGGAGAGGCTGAGAAGGTGGGACCTTGGTTGGCACTGAGCCTCACAGCGCCAGGGACCCGTGTTCGATTTCAGCCTTGGGCAACTCTCTGTCTGGAGATTGCACATTCTCCCTGTGTCTGTGTTGTGGGGGTGGAGGGGGGGGGTATTTCTTCCAGGTGCTCCTCCACCCAAAGGTGTGCAGGGTAGGTGGATCAGCCATGAACGGGTAGAGGGGTGGCTCTGGGTAGGATGTTTTGCAGAGGGTCAGTGTGGACTTGATGGGCTGAATGGCCTGCTTCCACACTGTAAGGATTCTTTTAAGCAAAGTTTCAATAACCTCAGCTGGTGCAGGAACTGAACTCATGCTTTTGGTGCCACTCTGCATCTCAAACAAGCTGTTCGGCCATTAAGCTAGCCAACCGCACGCCCTCCCATCGTCTCCATGTCTTTTCCTATTGGATTACCACAAACAATCCCTACGTCTGCTTATTTTCTTTCTCTCCCTTTCTCTGGGTGCCATCTCCACATATCTGCTCACTCCTTCCTCCTCCTACACCCTGGTTCCCAGCTGCTGTCAGTTCTGAAGGAGATCACCAGGCTTGAAACATTAATTCTGTTTTCTTTCCACAGATACTCCCAGACCTGCTGAGTTTCGCCAGCAATTTCTTTTCTGTTGTTTCAGGTCTCCAGCATCCATAATTCTTTGTTTTATTTTACTGATCCTAATGAGGTCCAGGACAGTTAGCTGTGAGCTAGCTGGCTAGCAGGGACAGGTTGAATATTACATGGTGTGGGACAAAGTGTTCTTGGACAACATACCTATCTTTTAAATGCTGCATCATAGTTAAAACTGTAATTAAAACAAACCAAGCGTTCAGTTTTAATCCTGGGGGATCAGAATTGTCAAGAAAGGAAGTTGTGTGGAACCCATATTCAACCTTACTTAGATGGTACCACCACTGATCGAGCTGATCAAATCGTAAAGGAGATAGCTGCTAAGCTGGGTCTGCAGCGGGTGGTGAGGAAGCCGAGAGGGAAAAACATACTTGCTCTCATCCTTGTCAATCTGCTGACTGAAAATGCATCTGTCCATTTCAGTATCAGTAAGAGTGACCACTATACGATCTGAAGTCCTGGGTTCACATTGAGAATACCCTCCATCGTGTTGTGCGACACTGTCACTGTGCTAAATGGTACAGACTTCAGACAGATCTAGCAACTTGACTGAACATCCATGAGGTGCTGTGGGCCACTCCTTGGAAACTGACACTCTCAACCCTGTCAACCTCTACTCCATTGATGAAGATGAGGGAGTGTCCTCCTCCTTTCTTCCTGAAGTCAATAATCAGTCCTTTTGTTTTGCCGATACTGACAGAGAAGTTGTTATCATTGTTACATGACAGCTAGCACTCTATCTCCTTAGTATATTCTGACTCATTGTTATTTGATATCCATCCTACCACGGTGGTGTCATCAACAAACTTGTAGATGGCGTTTGTTTGGAATTTGGCTACACAGTCATGAGTGTACAGGCAGTACAATAGGGGGCTGAGGACACAGAGGGCTCCATGTTGAGGGTTATCATGGAGGGGGTGCAGTTGTCTATCCTCACTGATTGCAGTCTATGGGTCAGAAAGCTGAGGATCCCATTTGCAGAGGGCAGAGGAGTTTTGAGATCAGTCCGGAGGGGATTATGTTATTGAAGGCGGAGCTGTCGTTGATGAGTAGGAGTCTGACATAGGTGTTCTTGTTGTCCAGATATTCCAGGGATGAGTGCAGTGCTAGGGAACTGGTCTCAGTTGTGGATCTGTTACATCAGTAAGCCAATTACAGGGGATCAAAGCAGGCTGGGAGGCTCACGTTGATGTGGGCCATGACCAGCCTGTCGAAGCACTTCATGATTATGAAGGTCAGAGCCACTGGGCGGTAGTCATTAAGGCATGTTGCATGTGATTTCTTAGGTACTGGGATGATGGTGGTCTTCTTGAAGCAGGTGGGGACTTCAGTTTGTAGGAGGGAGAGGTTGAAGATGTCAGTGAATACTTCCACCACATCTGGTCCACACAGGATCTAGGTGCACAGCCAGGTATGCCATCTGGGTCTGTCGCTTTCCTTGGGTTGACTCTCAGGAAGACTGATCTGACATCTGCAGCGGTGACAAAGGGAACTTTGAATACTACAAAGGCCCTGACAACATTCTGACAATAGTACTGAAGATTTATGCTCGAGAACTTGCTGCTCCCCTAGCCAAGCTGTTCAAGTACAGCTGCAACACAGGCATCTATCTGACAGTTTTCCCTGAAAGTGGCGACACAAGTAGATAGGGTGGTAAAGAAGGCGTATGACATGCTTGCCTTTTATTGGTCAGGGAATTGAGTACAAGAGTCAAGATGCTATGTTGCAGCTTTATAAGAGTTTGGTTAGGTCACATTTAGAGTATTGCGTTCAATTTTGGTTGCAACATTACAGGAAGGATGTAGAGGCTTAGGAGAGGGTGCAGATGCTGCCTGGATTAGAGAGTATGAGCTATAAGCGAGGCTAGAAAAACCCGGGTTGTTTTCTCTGGAGTGACAGAGGCTGAGGGAAGACTTGATCAAGGTCTATAAAATTATGAGATGCATAGATAGGGTTGATGTTCAGATCTTTTTCCTAGAGTAGAAATATCTAATACCAGGGGCATGCATTTCAGGTGAGAGGAGGAAAGTTCAAAGGAGATGTGAGGGGCAATTTTTTTACACAGGAAGTGGTAGGAGTCTGGAACTTGCTGCCAGGGGTGGTGGTGGAGGCAGATATGATAGGGGTATTTAAGGGACTTTTAGATAAACACCTGAATGTGCAAGGAATGAAGGGATATGGACTAATGGCAAGCAGAAGGGACTAGTTTAATTTGGCATCATATTCAGCACAACACTGTGGGCCGAAGGGCCCATTCCTGCGCTGTACGGTTCTGTGCTCTAATGTGGAAAATTGCCCAGTTTACGTCCTGTCCACAAAAAGCAGGACAAATCCAACCTGGCCAATTACTGCCCCATCTGCCCATGACAGTATCAGTAAGAGTGACCACTGTATAGTCCTTGTGAAGTCCCGTGTTCACATTGAGAATATCCTTCATCGTGTTGTGTGGCACTAGCACTGTGCTAAATGGGACAGACTTCAGACAGATCTAGCAACTTGACTGGGCATCCATGAGGTGCTGTGGGCCATCAACAGCAGCAGAATTGTACTCCAGCACGATCATCTCAATCTCAATCAACTACTCTCGATCATCAGTAAAGTGATGGAAGGTGTCATTAACAGTGCGGTCAAGCAGTAGCTGTTCAGCAATAACCTGCTCAGTGACGCCCAGTTTGGCTTCCACCAGGCCCACTCAGCTCCTGATCACATTACAGCCATGGACAAAAGAGCTAAATTCCAGAAGTGAGGTGAGAGTGACAGCCCTTGATATCAAGGCTGCATTTGACCGAGTGTGGCATCAAGGAACCCTAGCAAAACTGGAATCAATAGGTATCAGGGGACAAACTCTCTGCTGATTTGAGTCATGGTAAATGGCTGTTTTTGAAGGTCAGTCATCTTAACTCCAAGACATCTCTACAGGAGTCCCTCAGGGTAGTGTCTTAGGCCCAACCATCTTCAGCTGCTTGATCAATGACCTTCCCTCCATCGTAAGGTCAGAATTGGGGATATTCACCGATGATTGCATAATGTTCAGCATCGTTCATAATTTAATACCCCCTTCAATTTCCTGTCCTGACTAACTCCTATGTCTCCCCTAACCAGGCCGGAAAACTCCTGACCTGATATCCTGAATCTGCACCCTGATTCAATACTCCCTAACTTGAAATCTACCCAGAGTGACTCACCCCCTCCTTGACTACACACCCTGACAGGTTGGCAGCTTCCCACCCCCGACTTTTCCAACAATGCTCCAAAACACCTCCACTCTTCCCCTCACCAATCTGTTACTCACACCCCTACCCTCCTCCTCACCAACCTGTCATCCTCTGCCTCACTAACCTGTCACCCTCCCATCCGCTATCCTCCCCCTCACCAACCTGTCACCCTCCCCTCTCCCACCTACTGCCCACCCCTCACCAACCTGTCACCCTCCCCCTCACCAACCTGTCACTCTCCCCCTCACCAACCTGTCACCCTCCCCTCTCCCACCTGTCACCACAAACAAAGGTTTGTGGACATTGGGGTGATTGCTGTGAAAATTGAGGATTTGGTCAGTGTGGGTTGCCATCCTGTATACTGTGGTTTGGAACTCCCCGTTGGTCATTCGTTCTACCCTGACGTCTAGGAACGGAAGTTGATTGTTGTCTTCCTCAATCAGACAAGGCCACCTTACATAGTCACAGAGCCAAAGAGCTGTACAGTATTCGGTCCAACCCGTCCATGCTGACCAGATATCCTAAATTAATCTAGTCCCATTTGTCAGCATTTGGCCCACATCCCTCTAAACCTTTCCTATTCATGTACCCATCCTGATGCCTTTTAAATGTTGTAATTGTACCAGCCCCCACCACTTCCTCTGGCAGCTCATTCCATACACGCACCACCCACTGCATGAAAAAGTTGTCCCTTAGGTCCCTTTTAAATCTTTCCTCTCTCACCTTAAACCTATGCTGTCTAGTTTTAGACTCCCCTACACTGGGGAAAAGATCTTGGCTATTCACCCCATCCATGCCCCTCATGAGTTTATAAACTTCTATAAGGTCACCCCGCCACCCCCCCACCCACCTCAGCCTCTAATGGTCCAAGAAAAACAGCCCCAGCCTATTCAGCCTCTCTCTATAGCTCAAACCCTCCAACCCTGGCAACATCCCCTGTGAATCTTTTCTGAACCCTTTCAAGTTTCACAATGTCCTTCCTCTGGCAGGGAGACCAGAACTGAATGCTGTATTCCAATGACATGTTGACCATGAAAACAATTCCACGATTCTGCAAGGCCCGTCCAATGCCGTTTGTCTTGCATGCAAAAGTAGAAGCTGAAATCCGGGAGCTGGAAAGTGAAAGAATCATCAAATCAGTACAGTTTGTGGAATAGTGAAGCCCAACAGGTCAGTTTGCCTTTGTGGGGATTTCATACAAATGATAAACAGCTTTTTGCAGCTGGATGAATACCCGGTCCCTTACATTGAGGATTTATACACAAAACTAGCCGTGTTGTCCTTCATGAAGCTGGACATGAGCTATGTGTGCCTGCGATTGTGATTAGATGAGGATTCCCAGAAGTATGCTACAATCAGTACCCATTTTGTACAGGGTTTGTACCAATAAACGAGAGTGCCTTTTGAGGGATCGTCAGCCTGTGCCGTTTTCCAGTGAACGTTGGAGAACATTTTATGAGATCTACCCCACGTCACCATTTATCTGGATGACATGCTAATAACTGGGAAGACCAAAAAAGACCATTTAGAGAACTTGGACATAGTGCTTAAATGTATCGTATCTGGAGGAAAAAATGTGTGTTCCGGGCACCCCAAGTCACCTACTTGGGCAACAAGACTGGGTTACATCTGTTGGAAGACAAAGTAAAGGTGATCAAAGGGGTCCCAGCTCCCACATCTGTACTGGAACTTAGGTCTTTAATTAGTTTGGTGAATTATTACAGAAAATTCATACGTAACCTGGCACACTTACATCTGCCATCGAAAAACAGTCAGCATTGGAAATGGTCTCGGAGGCAAAATGTAGTCTTTAGAGAAGTGAAGAAGCAGCTATCATCATCTGGCCCACCACAATCCCAAGCAAGATGTGGTGCTGACGTGTGATGCCTCCCTGTATGGTATCAGGGTAGTGTTGGCTCACTGGTGGCCCAGGGAAGAGGAACTCCCAATAGTGTTTGTTTGCCAGACTTTGGCTGAGGCCAAACGAAGACACACCCAGATAGAGAAGGAAGATTTGGCGGTCATCTTTGGTGTGAGAAAGTTCCATCAATACCTTTTGCCGAATGTAAATTTGTAATAGAAATGGACCACAAACCCTTGCCAGGGCTAATTAAATACAACAGGGCCATGCTGACTATAGTTTCAAGTCGAATTCAGCAGTGGGCTTTTATTCTTAGTGTGTCCAATTACAAGTTGGAACATTGTCGAGGAGGGGAAGCAGTGCCTTGAGCCACCTCCCGCTGGTGGATACACCGTTAGTGGTGTGACCACTGGAAGAGTCCATTCTGGATTTAAACTTTCTGGATACCCTTCCAGTTAGTGCTGACAATATCAGACAATATCGGACACAAAAAGTTCCTGTCCTGCCAAAATTAAAACAGCTGGTGGTGAAGGGGAAACAAAAGAGTCATCACAACCAGAACTGAAACATTTCTGGACCTGGAAAGACTAGATCACCGTAGAGGACGGCATATAATTACGGGGAGCAAGAGTGATTATCCCGGGCAAAGGTCATCACCAGGTACTGGTTGAACTCCACCAGGGATGTCCAGGGGTTTCTGAAATGAAGATGTTGGTGAGAAGTTATGTTGAGTGGCCAGGTTTGGATGCAGACATAGCTGTGTTGGTGGGGCAGTGCCCAAAGTCCCAACAAGGACAAAAATTACTGCCAGCAGCTCCCTCACATTCATGGAATGGCTGCACAAACCCTGGACTCGATTACACATGAACTATGCCGGTTCTTTCATGGTCTCTATGCTTTTAGTCATTGCGGATACCCATTCAAAATAGTTAGATGTGCATTGAGTTCATTCGTCAGATATGGGGATGAAGATCGAGAAGTTGCCAGCATCTTTGGCAATACATGGACCCCTGGAGGTGTCGGTCACAGACAGCAGGCCATCATTTACCAGCAGCGAATTTGAGTATTTCCTCAAGTCGAATGGCTTTCGGCATGTAAGGACAGCTCCATATCATCCAATGTTCAATGCTCTGGTGGAAAGAGCAGTCCAAACTTTGAAGCCAGGCTTAAAAAAAAACAGCCTACAGCTTCACTCAATACCAGACTGTCTCAGTTCCTGTTTGATTATCAGACCACCCCTCACGCAATGACAGGGACAGAGTTGCTAATGGGGAGAAGATTCCGCACCAGGTTAAACCTGATCGTCCTGGATCTGGGGATAAGGGTGAAATGGCATCAGGAACGCCAAGACTCCTCGAAGCGAGAGAGTCATCTTACTTCAGGAGACAGAGTTTGGTGTCGAAACCACAGGAATAGCCCTGCACGGGTAAGCAGCATGGTCAGTGTGATGTCAGGTGCCATGATGTACAATATTCAGGTTGGAGAGGCAGTCCTAAACAAGCACGTGGACTACATGAAAGCTACAACTTTGCAAACAGGGTAGGAAGAAAACAGAGATAGTAGGAACTGCAGATGCTGGAGAATCTGAGGTAACAAGGTGTAGAGCTGGATGAACACAGCAGGCCAAGCAGCACCAGAGGAGCAGGAAAGGTGACATTTCAGGCCTAGACCCTTCTTCAGAAATGGGGGAGGGGAAGGGAGTTCTGAAATAAATAGGGAGAGAGGGGGAGGTGGATAGAAGATGGATAGAGGAGAAGATAGGTGGAGAGGAGACAGACAGGTCAAAGAGGTGGGGATGGAGCCAGTAAAGGTGAGTTAGGGAAGGGATAGGTCAGTCCAGGGAGGACAGACAGGTCAAGGGGGTGGGATGAGGTTAGTAGGTAGGAGATGGGGATGGGGCTTGAGGTGGGAGGAAGGACAGGTTAGGGAGGTGGGGACAAGCTGGGCTGGTTTTGGGATGCGGAGGGGGAGGGGAGATTTTGAAGCTTGTGAAGTCTACATTGATACCATTGGGCTGCAGGGTTCCCAAGCAGAATATGAGGTGCTCATATTCTGCTCCCCCATTTCTGAAGAAGGGTCTAAGCCCGAAACGTCAGCTTTCCTGCTCCTCTGATGCTGCTTGGCCTGTTGTGTTCATCCAGCTCTACACCTTGTTATTTAGGAAGAAAACAGACCCGGCCCCTCAGAACATCCAGCAAGGTTGTCCACCTTGTGTCTGAGGATGAGATGGAAATGGCAAATGTTGCAGCCTCGATGCTATTATTGCCTGAAGAAGATGATGAATTTTGGCTGAGATACTCCAAGCACAAGAGACGGGCTATGTTCTGGTACATGCTGCCAGTATCCAAGGCAGAATCGGAGGAACCGGACCTGGTGCAAAAATGCTCCAGGAGAGGCTACAAGAGAAAGAATGTCACAGGACTTAGTGGGGGAGGGATGTAGTGATTGGAATGAGGTCAGCCAGGTGGACCTCATAGAATATAATTTCCCTGATTTCATCTGAAAAAGACTGCGAAAAGGTGTCCTATCTAAATGGGCCTGTCTTAAAGGTGTGCTCCATGTAGAAACTGATCAGTAGGAGACCATGTGAATGGCAGCTGTTTTGAGTTTGAGGCAGGGTGCTGGGGTTAGAGGTTGGAGAAACAGTATGCCCAGAGGGTCAGCAGGGATCTGAGCTCGTCATAAAGGATGCCCTAGCCACAAGGGGTGGAGCAGAGAAGGGAGAGAATGTCTCTTTAAGGTGACAGTCTGGCTTTGGGCCGAAAGGCCGTAATCTGTAATCCCATTAATATCAAACGTTAATGCTGTTATATACTAAAAGTAGTACTCAATATTAATACGTAAGGTCAAAAATCTCACACACACACTTACCTGAATCTATGGGGTGAATTTGTATTTGCAGATACACTCTTAATTTGTTCAAAAAGCACACAATTTATAGACGGTCAATTTAGCGTTTTATAAATTCCTACTTTAGAAATAAAACCAGTCTGACTACAAAACTAAAATACAAACAGACTCTAACTAAGGTCACACCCTAACATGCATTGTCTGACCTAAAATGTCACATCTTCTTTACACTGATAAAACCTTTAGTTCTCTTAGGACAGTGGCTTCAAAGAAATTCAGGGATTTACAAATACAGATTAATCAATTAAAAGCTTCTAACTGATTAATGATTTAACAGCATCTTAGGTTTGTTTGATACATCCTCATCGGTGGTGTGACCTTTTCAGCTTTTACTTATAAATTCTGTGTTCTGTGTGCATCTTTCTCACTTCACCCGATGAAGGGGCTATGCTCTGAAAGCCTGTGTTTTCAAATAAACCTGTGGGACTGTAACCTGCTCGTGTTGTGTGATTTCTGACCTTACCCACCCCAGCCCCTTCATGTTATTAATATTGCAATAGAGACTAGGGCGGGCCCCTGCACAGACTCCTCTCTCCGTGGGCGTGCAGGGCGGGGCTGCACACTGTCCCCACCCCTAAATGGGCGTGGCCCTGATTTGACCGCTTCCCCGCCTCGAGAAGACAGCAGCCGCAGTGACCCCGCCTCTAATAGGCGGAGCTCCACGCTCCCCGCTGCCCCAACCCACGCATCTGTAAGACAACAACCACTGTAGCCCCGCCTTCAATGAGCGGAACTCGGCGCTCACCACGCCCCTCTAATAAGACGGCGGCCACCGTATATCCGCCACACCCCAAGTGGGCGGGACCCCGTGCTCACCACGCCCCCTGTAATGCCGGAATCGCAGTGAGCCGACCTCCAATGGTCCGAGATAACAAGGTGTAGAGCTGGATGAACACAGCAGGCCAAGCAGCATCATAGGAGCAGGAAGGCTGACGTCTCGGGCCTAGACCCTTCTTCAGAAATGGGGGAGTGGAAGGGGGTTCTGAAATAAATAGGGAGAGGGGTAGGCGGATAGAAGATGGATAGAGGAGAAGATAGGTGGAGAGGAGACAGACAGGTCAAAGAGGCGGGGATGGAGCCAGTAAAGGTGAGTGTAAGTGGGGGGGTAGGGAGGAGGTAGGTCAGTCTAGGGAGGACGGACAGGTCAAGGGGGCGGGATGAGGTTAGTAGGTATTACGGGAAAGTTGCAGTGGGAGAGAGATCAATACCCTCCTCCCTCCGGACAAACCTCAGGGGATCTCGCTCCCCCACTGCAACTCTCCCGTAATACCTACTAACCTCATCCCGCCCCCTTGACCTGTCCGTCCTCCCTGGACTGACCTATCCCCTCCCTAACTCACCTTTACTGGCTCCATCCCCGCCTCTTTGACCTGTCTGTCTCCTCTCCACCTATCTTCTCCTCTATCCGCCTCCCCCTCTCCCTATTTATTTCAGAACCCCCTTCCACTCTCCCATTTCTGATGAAGGGTTTAGGCCCGAGACGTCAGCCTTCCAGCTCCTATGATGCTGCTTGGCCTGCTGTGTTCATCCAGTTCTACACCTTGTTATCTCAGATTTTCCAGCATCTGTAATTCCTACTATCTCTAATGGTCCGAGTTCGGCGTTCACCGCACCCCCGCCCTAAAAAGGAAGTGGCCGCGGTGACCCCGCCCCCAATGGGCATAGCTGTGCACTTATCACGCCCCCCCATGCGCCCACAAAGCCGCGGCCGTATTGAGCCCGCCCCCTCCAAGTGGGCGTGGCCCGGGTCAGACCACGCCCTCTCGTGAAGATGGTGGACGACAGCCGGGCCTTGTCCCCGGAACCGCTGAGTGCCGCGCTCCTGCCCGCCGAGCCGCTTCTGTTGATCTTCACTTTCCTGGAGCATAGAGACCTGGTCAGGTACCGAGTGCGAGAGAGGGAATGTCAGGTACTGCGGTGACGGTGGAGAGCAGGGAGGCGGGTGTGGTGGAAGGGAATTGAGTGGGGCTGGGGACCGAGAGAGAGACAGACGGGGGTGGGTCGCGCGCTCTCTCTCTGTCTCTCTCTGTCTCTCTCTCTCTCGGCCCCCGTCTCTCTCGGGTTCTGAGGAAGGGTCACTGGACCCGAAACGTTAACTCTGTTTTCTCCTCCACAGATGCTGTCAGACCTGCTGAGCTTTTCCAGCAACTTTGTTTTTGTACACTTTCACATTCCTGGGGGTTACCATTGACCAGAAACTCAATTGGACTCGCCACATAAAACACAGTGGCCACAAGAGAGCAAGTCAGAGGCCAGGCATGCTGCAGCAACTAACTCTCCTCCTGACTCCACGCCTCCCCAAAAAGAAAGCCTGCTCACCATCTACAAGGCTCAAGTCTGGGGTGCAATGGAATGGGGGAATGGGGGACCCTGGATGGGGGCAGCCCCAACGACACTCCAGAAACTTGACACCATCCAGGACAAGGCAACCCATCGAAGACTGGATGGTGGCTCATGTTGTTCCATTATGTAAGAAATGTAGAAAAGACAAGACAGGGAACTACAGGCCGGTGAGCGTGACATCAAGAGTAGGCAAGTTATTGGAGAGGATACTGAGGGACAGGATCAACCAGCATTTGGATAGTCAAGGCCTGATAAGGGATAGTCGGCATGGATTTGTGTGTGAGAAGTCATGTCTGACAAATCTTTGAGTTTTTCGAAGAGGTAACCAAGAGGATAGATGAGGGTAGGACAGTGGATGTTGTCCTACTTTGACAAGGTCCTGCATGGCAGGATAGTCATGAAGGCTAGGTCACATGGAATCCAGGGAGAGCTAGCTACTTGGATTCAAAATTGGATTGATGGTAGGAAGCAGAGGGTGATAGTTGGAAGTTGCATCTCAGCCTGGAGATCTGTGATTAGTGGTGTGCCATAGGGGTCAGTGCTGGGACCTTTGTTATTGACATAAATGATCTCGATGTGAATGTACAAGGCACGATTAGTAAGTTTGTGGATGATACAAAATTAGGAGGCATCGTTGATAATGAGGAAGGTTATCAAAAATTACAGAGGGATCTTGATCAGATGAGGAAGTGGGCTGAACATTAGCAAATGCAATTCAATACAGATAAGTATGAGGTGTTTACACTTTGGGAAGTCAAACCAAGGTAGGACTTATACAGTAAATGGTGAAGTCCTGAGGAGTGTTGTGGGACAGAGGGTCTTAGGAATACAAGTGCATATTCATTGAAAGTGGCATCACAGGTGGACAGGGTGGTGAAGAAGGATTTAACATGCTGGCCTTCATCGGTTAAAGCATTGGGTATGTTGGGACGTTATGTTACAGTTGTATAAGGCATTGGTGAGGCCGCGTTTGAAGTATTGTGTACAGTTCTGGTCACCCTGTTTTAGGAACGACATAATTTAAACTGGAAAGTGTGCAAAGAAGATTTACGAGGGTGTTGCCAGGAGTAGTAGACCTGAGTTATAGGGAGAGATTGGCCAGGATAGGACTTCTTTCTTTGGAGCATCGGAGAATGAAGGGTGATCTTATTGAGGTGTGTAAAATCATGAGGGGCATAGATAGAATGAATGCATATAGTCTTTTTCCCAGGGATGGGAAGTTGAAAACTAGAGGGCATAGGTTTAAGGTGAGAGAGGACAGATTTAAGAAGGACCCGAGGGGCGGCTTCTTCATGCAGAGAGTGGTGCACTTCTGAAATGAGCTGCCAGAAAAAGTGGTTGAGCAGGTACAATAGCAACATTTGAAAAACATTTGGACAGGTATGTGGATGGGAGGGGTTTGAGGGGATATGGACCAAGTGCGGGCAATTGGAACTAGCTGAGTGGGTACCATGGCCAGCATGGACCAACGTGGGCCGAAGGGCCTGTTTCCATGCTGTATTACTGTATGACTCCCTCCACCATCAATGCTGAATATTAACAGAATGTACCAGCTAAAGAATGCAGTGCAGAAATTGATCAGGGCTTCTTGGCACCTTCCAAACCTACAAATACTACTATCCAGGGGGACAAGGGCCACAGATGCATGGGAGCGCAAGTTTCCCTTCAAACCACTCACTATCCTAACTTGGGAATATATTGTTGTTCCTTCAGTGTTGCTGTGTTAAAATCCTGGAGCTACGTCACTAACAGCTTTTTGGGCATTTTTGTGACCAAGTACCACAGCTGTTCAATAAAGCAGCTCACCATCACCTTTTCAAGGGTAACTAGGGATGGGTAATAAATGCTGGGCACACTGACATGCTGTGAAAGAATTTTTGAAGAAGAAGGTAGAGTGAACAACATGGCTCTGGATTAACTCAGAGAGGGACAAGGTGGAGGTGAGGGGTAGTGAAAGGGAGGAGGAGAGAGTGTAATGGGGATAAAGAGAAAAGGTGTGGGAGTGGTGTGAAGGGGAGGGAGAAAGAGGCTGAGTGTGGAAGGAAGTGAGCAGGAGGAGAGGGTGAAAAGGTGAAGAAATGGTAGAGAGAGAGGTGAAACGGGAGGGGGTGCAGAGGCAAAGGGATGGGGAATGAGAGGACCTCACAGGGCAAGGGGATAGAGAAATCGATAGGAAGGAGGCATCAGTAAGCAATGAAAGGGGAAGGAGGTAGAAACAGCCAGAGATCACACTAAGGATGAAGCATTGGATGTGGATGAGGAGGCTGATAGGAGTTGCTGGGGGATGGAGTGACCATAGATTTTCTTACGTACCAGGGAAACAAAATGCCTGGTTCAGAAACTGGGAATGAGATTGAGCATATTTGCAGGCTGGCAGATTCCATGTAGGCTTTTAGAGATCCAGGCACCATTCACAGAAACTTGCATAAGGGTGGACTGATGATGATACATAGAGTGCGGATAGGGCAGCTGGAGATGCACAGCTGGGATGGGGATAGCAGGTATACAGAATGCGGATAAGGGAGGTAGATTTGTGTCCCCAGTGCAGGGGCTGGTAGATGCATGTCACTAGGACAGGGCAGGCAGACGCTCATGACCGGAGCAGGGTGGGGCAGACGGATACACAAATCCAGGGTAGGTGCGTGAATACAAAGGCCAGTAGGTGTTCCAGGATAAGGCAGGTGCATGATGAAATAGGCATGAACGGAGTTTCTCTGTAAAGGAATTGGCATGCAGTTGATGGGCTAAGTGACCTCTTGAGCTGCACTGTGGCCAAGCCAGCCATAGACTGAGGTTGAAGTGGGAGAGAGGATGCCATCAGGAAGAAAAAGATGAGACATGAGAAAGCTGTTTGGAGGCCCGATTCGAAGCATTAGATCGAGTTCCTGACCATCTCCTTGGTTCATGATGCTATTGAAGCTGACGCTGAGCAGCAGTTGTTTTGATTTGATTATCTTATGTTTCTACTTCACCCTTCCAGTTGCCAGTCTGTTTGTCGCAGATTCCATCAACTCTGCAGTCATGACCCCCTGTGGAAGAGACTCTGTAAGAAATACTGGCTGCTGACAGAGTAAGTATTGGGACCAAGGGATGAAAGACAGGAATCCCCGAATACCAGTATTTGCTCTTTAAGTTGTGTGTTTCGCTACAGTCATAGAGCATGGAAACAGGTTCAAACTCGTTCATGCTGACCAGATATCCTAAATTGAGCTAGTCCCATTTGCCTGTGTTTGGTCCATATTCCTCTAAACCTGTCCCATTCATGTACCTGTCCAGATGCCTATAAATGTTGTAATTGTACCCGCCTCTACCAATTCCTCTGGTAGCTAATAATGCACCATCCTCTGTGTGAAGAAGTTGCCCCTAAGGTCCCTTTTAATTCCTTCCCCTCACATTAAACATGTGCCCTCTAACTGTGGACTCCCCTACACTTGGAAAAAGACGTTATCTATATACCATATCCATAAGGTCAACCCTCAGCCTCCTATGCTCCAGGTGCAAACAGTCCCAGCTGATCCAAACTTTGAATAACTCAAGACCTCCTGACAACATACTTGTAAATTTTTTCTGTACCCTTTCTTGTTTAAAAATGTCCTTAATATAGCAGAGCAACCAAAACTACTATCTCCTGATTCCACACTCTCTGCCCTGCCTCTCTCTGGGCCGCCATCTCTATCCGATCTCTCCACTCTGATCTGTACCTGGAATCTGCACCCTGTCTCTCTGCTCTGTGGTCTTTGCCGCGTATCTGTGCTCTGTGATCTCTACCCTGTCTCAATTTAAGGCTGAGAGAGATCGTTGATTAGCAGGGAAATCCAGGGATATGGGAAACTGTCAGGAAAGTTGTCGTGAACTACGTTGAATCCGGATCTAATTGAATGATAGAGCAGGCTCGAGAAGGTCAAGAATCAGCCCAATTCTTTGATTTCTTATGGTCTAATGATCGAAGGATTCAAACCCGCTCCCATTAATGGAACGGTTGAGACCAGAGGTCACCAGTTTGAGGAAAAGCCACTAATGACTCGAGGAGAAGTTCTTTTAGAGCGAGCGCTTATAACCTGGCAGTTCATAAATGTCAGAATCTGGTTCGACTGTGGCTCTCCTAAGTGAATTGAATCATTATCAAAGAGAACAAAGTTTCAGGGATATGGTGCAAAAAGGGGGATAAGTGATAGATTCCTCCAGTGCAGAAAAAGCCCTTTGGTCCATCAAGTCTGCACTGACATAACTAAACGCACGTTAATCCCAATTTCCTGCGCTTGTCCCATATCCTTGAATATTACGATATTTGAAGTGCTCATCTAAATATTTGTTAAAGGTTGTAATGTTTCTGGCCTCCACTGTCTTCACGGGCAGTGCATTCAGATTCCCACCACCTGCTGAGTGGGAAAAGGTTTTTTCCCCAAATTCTTTCTGAATCTCCTGCCCCTTACTCTAAAACTATACCATCTCGTGATTGACCCTTCAACCAAGGGGAATAGAGATTCACCCTGGCCATACCCCTCATAATCTTATACACCTTAATCATGTCCACTCTGTCTGCTCTCGAGAAAACAATCCTCGTCTATCTAATCTCCATCTCAGGAAGCATCCTGCTGAACCTCCTCTGTATTCCTTCCAGTGCTATCACATCTAGGAAGTGAGGTGACCAGAACTGCCCAGGGTACTCTGGTTGTGGCCTGACCAATGCTCTGTACAACTCCAATATTACCTCGTTGCTCTTATACTCTATGTCACAACTGATGAAAGTGAGTGTCCTGTGTACTGCCTTAACTATCCTATTCATGTGCTCTGCTGCCTTCAGGGATCTGTGAATAAATACCCCAAGATCCTTCTGTTCCTCTAAGCAACTCAGTGTCCTGCCATTCGTTAAATGTTCCCTCATCTTGCTGCTTCTTTCAAAGTATATCACCTCGCACTTATTGGGGCTAAATACCATCTGCCACTAGTCTGCCCATCTCACCAATCCATCTATATCTTCCTGTAACCTACAACCACCATCTTCACTTTTAATCACTCTGCCACTCTTGGTATCATCTGCAAAATTTCTTAACATTCCCCCACATTTTCATCTGTATCATTTATGTATATAATAGACAATAAGGGTCCCAGTACTGGTTCTTGTGGTACACTGCTAGACACAATTGAGGTACACAATTGAATTCCCTATGAAGGGAAAGGCAGTGCTAGCAAGGACACTATTCACTCAATGGCAAGTAAGGCAGCAGTAGAATAAAGCAAAACAGGGCATGTGATAGATGTCACATTGGCAAATTAGGTCATTCAAACAGGCTTCTACCCTTTGTATCCTATTACCAAGTCAGTTTCTGATCCCTGTCACCATGTATCCCTGAATTCCATCTAATTTAACCTTCTCAATCAATCTCCCATGTGGGGCCTTGTCAAAAGCTTTGCTAAAATCCATATAAACTACATCAATTGAACTTCCCTCGCCCACACACTTCATCACATTTTCAAAACATTCTAACAAATTTGTTAGGCATGACTGCCCTCTGACAAAGCCATGCAGACTATCCCTAATTAATACCTAAGTATTAAATTTCTCCTTCAGAATTTTCTTCGATTGTTTCTCTGCTGCTGATGTGAGACTCTCCGGTCTCTAATTTCTTGGTTTATCTCAACCACCCTTCTTAAAAGGTGGAACCACATCAGCCAACCTCCAGTTCTCTGGCAATTGTCCCGTGGCTGAAGAGGAATTAAACATCTGCATCAGAGCCCCTGCAATTTTGTGCCTTGCCTCCCACAGCAGCCTGGGATGCAATTCTCCTGTGCCGGGGATTTATCTGTTTTTAAGCCAATGCCTCCCCGTATTCCAAAGTCAAACTGTGCAAGTTCCTCACAGTCCCTTTTCCTGAATTCTGTACCTATATTCTCCTTTCCAAAGTGAAGACCGAAGAGAAGTATTCATTCAACTAAAAGCCCTATCCTTCCTCATCCAGCCCTGACTTGCGCTAGACATCAGGGATTCTCTGAACTTATTGCTCCTACATTTCGGTCTAAAAGGTACATGTTGGACCTGCACTCTACCCAGGTCCTTTTTGAATGCCCCCCCCTCCCCCGCCACTGCTCTGCTGTAGACTTGACCCCACAGAGAGCTGTTACCCAGTCTACTGTGGCCAGATTCTGCTTTATTTTAAGAAAATCTGCCTTTCCCCAGTCAAAGCCATCTTTTGCAGGCCAGCTTTCTCCTTGTCCAGAACACATTTGAACTGTACCCTGTCGTGGTTGCTATCTCTAAAATGTTCCCCCACTGCCAAATCGAACACTTATCCAAATTCTTTCTCCAGAATCAGATCCAGCACTGCACCATTCCTTGTTGGGCCTTCTATGTATTGACATAAAACTCCCTGGGTACACTTCAAGAAATCCCTAAACGCTTAACACTATGACTATTCCAATTTACTTTGGAAATGTTGAAATTCCATAGTATAACTACCTGTTTATTACTTTTACACACTACTGTGAACTGTCTACGTATTTGCTCCTCTAATTCCCACTGACTGTTTGCGGGCCTATAATCTACTCCCAGTAAAGCAGCTGCCCCCTTTAACATACCTAAGTTATAATCATAAAGTCTCATTTGAGGACCCTTCCAAGATATCATCTCTCTGTATTGCAGTAATTGACTGCTACACCATCACCCTTTCTACACCCTACTCTGCCTTGCCGAAAGATCCTATAGCCTAGAATGTTAAGTTGCCAGTCCAGCCTTTCCCTCAACTATGTTTCTATGATGGCAACAATATCATACTTCTACATGTCAATCCATGCCATTAACTCACCAATCTTACCTATTAAATTCCTATCATTGAAGAAAAGACCATCCGACCTTGCCTTCCTCTCTTGACACTCAACATAACTGAACTAATTCTGATTTGCCGAGTGACAGTGGCAGAATTGTCCTGCATAGAGTTAGCTTGGATATGACAGAATAAATGCTGTAAGCATCCTGTAATTGCCTATCTCTGCATCTTCTGTATGTACAAATGTGTGTGCACATGTGCAGGTGTGAGAATGTGTGTCTATGTATGCTTGTGCAAGTGTGTATTATACATACGGGGACAAAAGTGTTTTGTGTATGTGCCAGTTTTAGTTGTCTGTTGTGTATCTGCATGGCTGAAAGTTTGGTTCACTGAATATCTATCACACATCTTGTCTTGGCAGGGAGGATAAAATGCAGCAGAATATATGTTGGATGGAGCTTTTCCGCCAGTTCTACTGCGACATGGGACGCTACATTGATCACTACAGCCAGTTGAAAAAGGCCTGGCAGGATTTGAAAGAATACCTGGGGCAGAGATGTCCTCGTATGATTGCCTCATTGAATGGTAACTAGACCAGTCTGGCTCTTTATACCATGGAATGGTGAGATGGGGTAGGGTGAAATGGTAACTAGAGTAGGCTGGTGCAGTGATCTCGGGGAGTGAGCTGTAGACTCACCAGACTTCAATGATATTTGTCCAATGATATCAGTCCTTTATCCACTTCACCAGAGCATTACAGAAAATGGGGAGGTGCTGGATGTATTACTGAGAGCAATGGGAGATGGGGAGAGAATGGAGGCAGGCTTTTGGAAAGTGGAAGGAGTGAGGAACAGAGATGAGTGATGAAGGGGTGAATTGAGGAAGGTAGAAAGACAAAACTGATTTGGGCCCCAAGACTGTTATCTGTTGTATTAGTGTGCATTGTCTGTGAAATTACTCTACTACCTCTAATGTCTATGTATTAATTTCTTGTTTGTGTTTTGTCTGTGTATTAACACCTGTCATTTGTGTATTGTCTGTATCTTACTGTGCTGTTTGTGTATTGTTTGTGTATTGCTGTGCTGTTTGTGTATTGTTTATGTTATAGAATCATAGAAATCCCACGGTACAGAAAGAGGTTGTTCAGCCCATCATGTCTGCATTAACTCTGATGACCATTCCACCCAGACCCAGCCCTCTACCCTATCCTTGTAATCCTGCAGTTAGAATGGCTCACCCACCTAGCCTGCTTATTCCCGGACACGATGGGCAATTTAGCATGGCCCACCCACATAACTTGCACATCTTCAGACTGAGAGGGGAAACTGAAGCACGTGGAGAACGTGCAAAGACCACGCAGTCACCCAAGACTGGAATCAAACCTGGGCCCTGGGTGATTTTTGTAAATTGCATATTGAATATCACTGACAGCTTCTCATTACATGAAAAGCTGAACTAGTTTCTGATGCCTGGTGTCCTCCTGTCTAGTGGGTTTGACTGAAGAAGAGCTGGATGCTGTCGAACGGCGAATTAAGTTCAAGCTCCCCAATGATTATCGCTGTTCCCTTCGCATTCACAATGGGCAGCGACTGGTTGTCCCTGGGTAAGATACAAAGAAGCTGTGAGTATATTGGGTTGTACCCGTTTTTTTGCACTGTGCATCCTGAGGGTTGCGTTCTTGGCTTTTTGCTGTGTATACTGAGGGTATTGTCCTCTGTTTCTCAGTGTGTGCAGATAGTCGTGTTCTCAATTTCGCACTGTGTATACAGAAGGTGGTTTCTCAGTTCCTCACTGTGTGCACAGAGGCTCCTGCTCTCAGTTCCTCACTGTCTGTACAGAGGGTCGTGTCAAAGAACAAAAGAACTAAAGAGAGGTACAGCACAGGAACAGGCCCTTCTGCCCTCCAAGCCTGTGCCGATCATCATGCCCTAACTAATACTAAAACACAAACCTTCTGCCCTTATTCGGTCCATGTCCCTCTCTTCCCTCCCTATTCATGTAACCATCCAGGTGCCTCTTGAATGTCACCAACAAGCCTGCTTCCACCACCACCTCTGGCAGTGTGTTCCAGTGTCCTTGGTCATTGCTGTGTGTTTAACTGAGGTGGTTGGCTCCCAGCCATTGGATCTGGGATTCTTTGTGCCTTCTCTGGAACTGGAAAACGTCACTGATTTTGGTCTCAGTTTCTTGCCCTCTGGAGATAGAACATAGAACAGTACAGCACAGTACAGGCCCTTCGGCCTACGATGTTGTGCCAAACTTTTACCCTAATCCTAAGGTCTGTCTAACCTCCATCCCTACCTTATACTATCATCCATATGCCTATCTAATAACCGCTTAAATGCCCCTAATGAGGCCGACTCCACTACCTTCTCCGGCAATGCATTCCACTCCCCTACCACTCTGAGTAAAGAACCTACCTCTGACGTCTCCCCTATATCAACCTCCACTCACTTTAAAACTATGCCCCCTCGTAATAGCTACCTCCACTCTAGGAAAAAGTCTCTGGCTGTCCACTCTATCTATACCTGTAATCATTTTGTACACCTCTATCAAGTCACCTCTCATCCTCCGTTGTTCTAAAGAGAAAAGCCCTAGCTCTCTCAACCTTTCCTCGTAAGACCTTCCCTCCATTCCAGGCAACATCCTGGTAAATCTCCTCTGCACCGTTTCCAACGCTTCCACATCTTTCCTGTAATGAGGCGACCAGAACCGGACACAATACTCCAGATGTGGCCGAACCAGGGTTTTGTATAGCTGGAGCATAACTTCACGGCTCTTGAACTCAATCCCTCTATTAATGAAAGCTAACGCACCGCAACTTCTTAACAACTCTATCCACCTGGGTGGCAGCTTTCAGGGAACTGTGGACATGAACCCCAAGATCCCTCTGCTCCTCCACACTGCCAAGAATCTTTCCGTTGACCCTGTATTCTGCTTTCAAGTTTGTCCTTCCAGAATGAATCACCTCACACTTTTCAGGGTTAAACTCCATCTGCCACTTCTCAGCCCAGCTCTGCACCTTATCAATGTCCCTTTGTAACCTAGAACAGCCCACCGCACTATCCACAATGTGACCCACCTTCATATCGTCTGCGAACTTACTAATCCACCCTTCCACTCCTTCATCCAAATCATTTACAAAAATCACAAATGGAAGAAGATCCTTGTGGTACACCACTCGTAACTGAGCACTTTGTTGAATATTTTCCATCCACTACCACCTTTTGTCTTCTAAGGGTCAGCCAATTCTGAATCCAATCTGCCACATTTCCCCCTATCCCGTGCCTCCTTACCTTCTGCATGAGCCCACCATGGGGAACCTTATCAAACCCCTTACTTAAATCCATGTATACCACATCCACTGCTCTACCTTCATCCACATGTTTGGTCACCTCTTCAAAGAATTCATTAAGGTTTGTGAGGCATGATCTACCCCTCACAAATCCATGCTGACTATCTTGAATCAAACTGTGCCTTTCCAAGTGATCATAAATCCTATGTCTCGGAGCCCTTTCCAATAATTTGCCCACCACCGACGTGAGACTAACTGGCCTGTAATTTCCGGGGTTATCCCTATACCCTTTTTTGTACAAGGGAATGACGTTTGCCCCTCTCCAATCTTCCGGCACTATACCCGTGGACAGTGAGGACGAAAAGATCATCACCAAAGGCCCTGTAATCTCTTCCCTCGCTTCCCATAGAATCCTTGGTTAAATCCCATCAGACCCAGGGGACTTATCTATCTTCAACTTCCTCAAAATTCCTAGCACATCTTCCTTACTAACATCGACCTCCTGTAGCCTACCAGCCTGTTTCACACTGTCCTCCTCTACGACTCGGCCCCTTTCAGTTGTGAATACCGAAGAAAAGTATTCATTAAGGACCTCTCCTATCTCTTTAGGCTCCGTGCACAAATTCCCTTTACAATCCTTGATCGGCCCTACCCTTTCTCTGGTCATTCTCTTATTCCTCACGTACGTGTAAAAAGCCTTGGAGTTTTCCTTGATCCTATCTGCCAAGGCTTTCTCATGCCCCCTTATAGCTCTCCTAAGCCATTTCTTCAACTCCTTCCTGGATAACTTGTATTCCTCTAGAGCCTTTTCCGTTGCTTGTTTCCTAAACCTCACACAAGCATCCTTCTTCCTCTTAACTAGTCGTTCGACCTCTCTCAAGAACCAAGGCTCCCTCACTCGACCGCATCTTCTCTGCCTGCTAGGGATAAACATATCGAGCACACGCAGTATGCATTCCTTACACAATCTCCACGTTTCAATAGTGCTGTTCCCTGACTGCATCTGTTCTCATGTTACTGTTACCCAGTTCTTGCCTAACAGAGTTATAATTACCCTTTCCCCAATTATAAACCTTACCCTGCTGTATGTACCTATCCTTTTCCATGACTATTGTAAAAGTAACAGAGTTATGATTGTTACCGCCAAAATGCTCTCCTACCAACAGGTCTAACACTTGGCCCAGTTCATTGCCAAGCACCAAATCCAAAGTGGCCTCTCCTCGTGTTGGCCTATCTACGTACTGTGTCAGGAAGCCTTCTGGACAAAATTCATTCAAATCTAAACTATTACAACTAAAATGTTTCCAATCAATATTTGGAAAGTTGAAGTCACCCATGACTACAAACCTGTGACTTCTGCACCTTTCCAGTATCTGCCTCCCAATCCGCCTCTCTGCAACTGCTAGGGGGTCTGTTTTTAAAAAAAAAAAACCCAACAAAGTGACTGCTCCTTTCTTGTTCCAGACCTGAACCCAAACTGACTCTGTCTACAGAGATAACAGGAACTGCAGATGCTGGAGAATCTGAGATAACAAAGTGTAGAGCTAGATGAACACACCTGGCCAAGCAGCATCAGAGGAGCAGGAAAGCTGACGTTTCGGGCCTAGACCCTTCTTCAGAAATGGGGGAGGGGAAGGGGATTCTGAAATAAATAGGGAGAGAGGGCGAGGTGGATAGAAGATGGATAGAGGAGAAGATAGGTGAAGAGGAGACAGACAGGTCAAAGAGGCGGGGATGGAGTGTAGGTGAGTGTAGGTGGGGAGTTAGGGAGGGGATAGGTCAGTCCAGGGAGGACGGACAGGTCAAGGGGCAGGATGAGGCTAGTAGGTAGGAGATGGGGGTGGGCCTTAAGGTGGGAGGAGGGGATAGGTGGGAGGAAGGACAGGTTAGGGAGGCGGGGACAAGCTGGGCTGGTTTTGGGATGTGGTAGGGGGAGGGGAGATTTTGAAGCTTGTGAAATCCACATTGATACCATTGGGCTGCAGGGTTCCCAAGCAGAATATGAGGTGCTGTTCCTGCAACCTTCGGGTGGCATTGTTGTGGCACTGCAGGAGGCCCAGGATGGACATGTCGTCTGAGGAATGGGAGGGGGAGTTGAAATGGTTTGCGACTGGGAGGTGCAGTTGTTTAGCGTGAACCGAGCGTAGGTGTTCTGTAAAGCAGTCCCCAAGCCTCTGCTTGGTTTCCCCAATGTAGAGGAGGCCACAACGCGAACAGCGGATACAGTATACCACATTAGCAGATGTGCAGGTGAACATGTGCTTGATATGGAAAGTCTTCTTGGGGCCTGGGATGGGGGTGAGGGGGAGGTGTAGGGGCAGGTGTAGCACTTCCTGCGGTTGCAGGGAAAAGTGCCGGGTGTGGTAGGGCTGGAGGGGAGTGTGGAGTGGACAAGCGAGTCCCGGAGAGAGTGGTCCCTCTGGAAAGCAGATAAGGGTGGGGAGGGAAAGATGTCTTTGGTGGTGGGGTCGGATTGCAGTTGGCGGAAGTGTCGGAGGATGATGCGTTGGATCCAGAGGTTGGTGGGGTGGGAAGTGAGGATGAGGGGGATTCTGTTTTGGTTGTTATTGCGGGAAGGAGGTGTGAGGGATGAGTTGCTTTGTGGAACACCTACGCTCGGTTCGCACTAAACAACTGCACCTCCCAGTCGCGAACCATTTCAACTCCCCCTCCCATTCCTCAGACA
>NC_063348.1:45032-132967 GCF_021869965.1 Rhincodon typus | reverse complement strand
TTCTCCTTTTATCCATCTTCTATCCGCCTCCCCCTCTCTCCCTATTTTGTTTCAGAATCCCCTTCCCTTCCCCTATTTCTGAAGAAGGGTCTAGGCCCGAAACGTCAGCTTTCCTGCTTCTCTGATGCTGCTTGGCCAGCTGTGTTCATCCAGCTGTACACCTTGTTATCTCTGACTCTGTCGACGTTTCATTCTCGAACTGCCTTTCAGTGGCTGCTATACTAGCCCTGACTAGCAATGCCACTCCCCCGCCTCTTTTTCCACCCTCCCTGTTTCTTTTAAAGCATCTAAATCCTGGAACTTCCAACAACCATTCCTGTCCCTGTGTTACCCAAGTTTCTGTAATGGCCACAACATTGTAGTTCCAAGTACTGACCTATGCTCTAAGTTCATCCGCCTTATTTCTGATATTTCTAGCATTGAAGTATACACACCTCAAACATCTCGGTGTCCACAATTACGCTCCATCGACCGCGTTTCTTTATAAACAACCTCACTCACTGCTGTATCTGTTGGAAGGCTGAATACCTCATCCTCTGAATTACAAATCCGGTTCCCCACCCCCTGCCAATCTAGTTTAAACCATCCCGTATTGCTCGAGCAAACCTCCCTCCCAGGATATTTGTGCCCTTCTGGTTCAGGTGCAACCCGTCCTTACTGTACAGGTCCCACCTTCTGCAGAATGTGCTCCAATTATCCACATAATGGAAGCCCTCCCCCCTACACCAGCCCTGTAGCCATGTGTTTAGCTGCACTCTCTCCCTATTTCTTACCTCGTTATCACATGGCACTGGTAGTAATCCAGAGGTAACGACCCTGTTTGTCCTGCACTTCAGCTTCCAACCTAACTCCCTGTACTCGTTTTTCACATTCTCTGTCCTTTTTCTACTTATGTCATTGGTACCGATGTGTACAATGACTGCTGGTTGCTCACCCTCCCCCTTAAGGATCTTGAAGACACGATCCAGGACATCGCGGACCCTGGCACCCGGGCAACATACCATCCATTCATCTCGTTCAGGTCCACAGAACCGCCTGTCTGTGCCTCTTACTATTGAATCCCCCACTACAATTGCTCTCCTATTCTTCCCCCCTTCCCTTCTGTGCCACAGGGCCAGGCTCAGTGCCAGAGACCTGTCCGCTACGGCCTTCCCCTGGTAGGTCGTTCCCCCCCCAACAGTATCCAAAGTGGTGTACTTATTATTGAGGGGGAACGGCCACAGGGGATCCCTGCACTGTCTGCCTATTCATTTTCCCCTTCCTGATAGTCACCCAGCTACCTTTTTCCTGTACCTTGGGTGTGATCACCTCCTTATAAGCACCCCCTCAGCCTCCTGAATGATCCAGAGTTCATCCAGCTCCAGGTCCCTAGCGCGGTCTGTGAGAAGCTGGAGTTGGGTGCACTTCTCGCAGGTGAAGTCAGAGGGGACACCTGCAGTGACCCTTACCTCCCACATCCTGCAAGAAGAGCACGCAACTGCCCTAGCTTCCATTCCCTCTACTCTAGATTTCCAGAAGAATAATAAAAAAAAAAAACCTTACCTTACCGACCCTCCACACAGTCTTTTTTTTTTTGGTTAAAGGAGGAGGATGGGTGGGGTGTTTCGGGTTTAGCCAATGCCCGAATATATCAGTTCCTTCCTGGCTCGCGTTCTGTCCACACACCCGCCGCTGAAAACAAGGTGGCCGCTGCTGCACGAGTAAGTTTTTATACTGGGGGAAAAAAAAAACACCTTACCTTCCGGCCAGCACTCTGGCTCGCGCTGCTGCTACTGAAAACAAGGCCAAAGAGAGATTTTCTCTCTTTGTACGTACATTGTTGAAGCTTGTGTACATGGCACTCGCGTAAAACTGAAACCTCCATGCTAACAACGGTGGCATGGTTTCTGTGTCAGAAAGAGATCCATACCTGGCAGAGTTTGATTGCACAAAGAAATATCAAACCATATTCCTCAGGCCTGTCTGATCTGCCCTGGACGTTATCATTCCAGCTCCTATTCTGCAAGACCAAATAGCTCAGCTTCAACTCCTTTGAACAAGTCACAAACCGGACTCTCCACTCTATTGAACAGATTCCTTCCTGTCTTGATCCTAACTTTTGTCACCCTGTCCAGTCTGTTATCACCTTCATCTGTGCCTCCCTCTGGCATTGTCTGCCAATTCAATATCTCCAGTTCCTGAACATAACCTCTTCCTGTTCACCACAATCCCTCGACACTGTACCTAGTGTTCAGTTTGTGACATTTAGAACTGGTCCAATTTAGGAGGTGGGTGGCTCCCAGTCACTGGATTGGGGATTCTTTCTGCCCTTTCTGGAACTGGAAAACTTGACTGATTTTGTTCTGAATTTCTCATTATCCATATGGTCGGTGTCTAATTCTTCCCTGCCATTCCCTCCCTCAACTACTCCACCTCCATTTCCAGTGATGGTTTGTCCACAAATATTCATTGCAAACCCACTAACTGGCACAGAGCCTTCAACGACACTTCCTTGCACCAAACTCCCTGGAAGGACACTGCCATTCTCCCAGTTTCTCATGACCTTTCCATTAGTTCCATTTCTGCCCATAGCCGCCCCTCCCTCCCACAAACCTGTGACCTCATCTTCCCCCCTCACGTGCCTTGGATCTAAATGAACACTGACCAGATTAACACTCTGGGTTCAAATCCCTCCCTGACAAATGATGAAATTTGAATTCCTTTGATAAATCTGGGATTGAAAACTAGTCTAATGGTGACTACAAAACCATTCTCATAAAATGTCATCTGGTTCACCGTTGTATTTTTTGGGAAGGAAATCTACTGTCCTTGCTAATCATGCCTTCGTTTGACTTCAGATCAATGGCCACGTGACTGACTCTGAACCGTCCTGTGAGAGATTAGAAATGAGCAAGCCAAGCCAAGCCAACTGTGTTCCACTCCCCTGAGCAAATTAATGGAAAGGGCATCATCCTAATTCATGAACTACAGTGAACTTTTTATTATCTGGCATCTTTGGGACAGGAGATGTGCCTATTGATTAAATATTCTAGATAATCAAGAGGCTCGCATAATCAATGTCAAAACGCACACTAACTAACAGAAACATAATGCAGGGGTATATACAACCATTGTACTTTATTTATGGCATAAATCACTTAAATATTAATGCAGTTTTACCTTAAATAAATAAAACTTACCAGCAGACAGCCTTCTCACTCGCAACCACAACTGATTACTTAGAAAGCATGAGGAGAAATTGAATCAATTGTTGATATTTCGTGAGACCATTCAATTGAACAAGAAGCGAACTTACATTGAGGTGAATAAATGAAAAAAACTATAATAATTGGACAGAGTAATACTGTAAACCTCATGGTATTTGAGGTATATAATTTTTGCTGTTTTATCAAGAATGTCAGTTCATAAAGTGCCAGTTAAAACAGTTTGCTGTATTCCTCTCTCCAGCATTTATAGGTGAGATATCACAGTCAGGTGTCTGAGGTATTTTAGCTCTGCATTCAGGACTGAAGGCAAACTGATGGTCTTATTCTTTCTCTCCCACTCTCTCTCTCTCTCTCTCTTCCCCCACCCATTTCTCACCCCCCATCTATCTCTCCCCTCTCACTCTCCGCCGCCCCTCTCTCTCTCTCTCTCTCCACCGCCCCCCGTCTCTTTCCTCTCCCTTACCAAATCCTCCACACTTGATAGGCTGATGGGCAGTATGGCACTTTCTAGTCACTACCGCTCTGAGGATCTCTTGGACATTGAGACAGCTGCGGGGGGCTTCCAGCTGCGTAAAGGCCTGAAGCACTGCCTCCCGCTGACGTTTTGCATTCACACTGGGCTCAGCCAGTACATGGCACTGGACGAGGTGGAAGGCCGCAAACTAAGTGACATCTTCTACCACTGTGCGGTAAGCACGACCGTGATCCCAGGTGGGTATTTCTCCACCACCTTGCAGCTGCTACAAAGTGACATAAGGACAAATTAGGAGCAGGCCATTCAGTCCACATGCTACTTCACCATTAAATGTGATCGTGGTCGATCCATTTGTGTTCTGTATTACACATTCCTATCTACTCCCGATAATCTTTAATTCCCCTTGCTAACAAGAATCTGTCCACTTCTGTTAAAAATATGTAGAGACCCAACCTTTACCGCTTCACATACTTGTGTGTGAAGCCAGGGGGGTAGAAGAAGATTCTAAATAAATACTTCGGATGGTGTTCACTTGAGAGAGGATGATATGGAGATAAAAATCAGGGAGAAAGAGGCAAGAGAGGAAGTAGCAGAAGCTTTTGCATAGATTTCCAATTCTTCTTTGGCAACTGGAGAGGTGCCAGAAGACTGGAGGACAGCCAGTGAGATACTGGTATTTAAGAAGGGAGCAAGATATAAATTGGGAAACTGCAGGCCATTCAGTCTAATCTTGGTGGCGGGGTAACTATTGAAAACAGTTCTGAGCGACAGAATGAATCTGCATTTGCAGGGGCAGGGATTAATCAAGAGCATTTAGCATGTTTTTTTTAAGGGGAGGTGATGTCTGACCACCTTGACTGAATTTTTTTGAAGAGGTAACAAGTATGTAGATAAGTAAAATGCTTTTGCTGTCATCTACTTGGACTTCAGCAAGGCTTTTGATAAAGTGTCGCATGGGAGAATGGTAGCGAAGGTAAGAGCCCATAATTGGCTGACTGACAGGAAGCAGAGCATGATGGTTAGGGGTGTTTTTCCAACTGGAAGTCGTCCAGTGGGAACCCGCAGGGACAGGTAATATTGGGGCCATGTTGGTTGTAATTCGCGTAAATGATTTACACTTGAATGTAGGAGGGTTGATCAGTAAGTCTGCAGATGATAGAAAATTGGTGTGGTAGTAAGTAGTGAGCAGCATAGCCTTCAGTTAGAAGAAGATGTAGACAGACTGGTCAGGTGGGCTGTTCAGTGGCAAATGGAATCTAATCCAATAAATGTGAGGTGATGCACTTAGGCAGGATGAGCAAGGGAAAGAAATACATGATGAGCAGTATGAGCCTGGGAAGCACCAAGGATCAGAGGGTGTGCTTGTGCACCAGTCCTTAAGGAATCGGGACAGGTGGATAAAGTGGTTAAGAAAGCATATGGAATGCTTCTCTTTATTAGTCGAGGTATCAGTTTTAAGAGCAGGGATATTATGCTGGAACTGCATAAACATTGATTGAGCCACAGCTAGAGTGTTGCATTTAGTTCTGGAATCCACATTACCATAGGAATGTGATACCACTGGAGAGTGTGCAGAAGAGATTTAGCAGATGTTATGTTATGCAGACTGGGCAACTATTTCATGGACCATCTACATTTTATCTACAAAATTAACCTGAGCTTTGATACACCACCGTGTTCCCTGGCCAACATTTCTGATTTAGGCTTGCTGCAGTCCTCCAGCAAAGCTCAGCGCAAACTGAAAGAACAGCATCTCATTTTCTGCTTGGGGACCCTGCAGCCTTCAGGTCTCAATATCAAGTTTAATAATTTTGGAACCACCTTCTATGTCCCTTACCCACCCTACATCCCAGGCCGTGTCATGACATGGGCTGCTTTCAGCATAGCCAACCTATTATGACCTACTTATCAGCTTTTCTTGTAACCGTCCATCCCATTGTCTACTTAACTGTCATTTTCTCTCTCTGGGTTCCTTCTCTGCCCATCTGCTGACTCCTTCCCATGAACCTTCTCTGCTGCCCCTTACACCCTGTCTTCAGCATATATATACCACCTTTTCCTGGCTACTATTGGTTCTGAAGAAGGATCACTGAACCTTTCGGGGCAGCACGGTGGCTCATTGGTTAGCACTGCTGCCTCACAGCACCAGGGACCCAGGTTCGATTCCACCCTCGAGCGACTGTCTGTTTGGAGTTTGCACGTTCTCCCCATGTCTGCGTGGGTTTCCTCCGGGTGCTCTGGTTTCCTCCCACATTCCAAAGATGTGCAGGTTAGGTGGATTGGCCATGCTAAATTGTCCATAGTGTTCAGGGGTGTGTAGATTAGGTGGGTTATGGGGAATGGGTCTAGGTGGGGTGTTATGAGGGTTGGTGTGGACTTGTTGCGCTGAAGGGCCTGTTTCTACACTGTAGGGATTCTATGATGAAACGTAAACTGTGTCAGACCTTATAGGTTTTTCTAGCAGTTTTTATTTTTGTCTTATCAGAATGTTGCCTGGACTGAAGAAAGTCAATTATGAAGAGAGATTGGACAGACAAAGAGGTTGTTTGCCCAAGAGCAGAGATTGGGAGGAGATATGATTGACATGTACAAAATTCTAAGGGACATAGACGGAGCAGACAGGAGGAAACATTTCCCCTTGGTGGGATAATGACCAGGAGACATAGATTTAAGGAGAGGGATTAAAGGTTCAGACGAGATTTGGGGAAAAGGTTTTTCACCCAGGTGGTGGTGGGAATCTGGAACTGACTGGCTCCCAGGTGGTAGAGACAGAAACCCTCATAACATTAAAGAAAAATGTTGGGTGACCACCAGGAAGATCAGTGGGTGTGGGCAGGTAGTGCAGGAGTCCCGTGTGGCCATCTCAAACAAATATACCATGTTGGATACTGTTGGAGGAATGATACCTCAGGGGGGAAAGTGGCAATAGCCATGTGGCACCATGCACAGCAAGGCAGGAAGAAGCCTGGGAAAGCTTGAGAGAATGTGCTAGGGGACTCGATTGAAAGGGAAGTGAGAGGTGGTTCTGTTTCAGCAAATGAGATGTCGAATGTTATGTTGCCAGCAAGTGAGACTCTCAAGTCGTATGTTGTCTCCCTGGTGCCAGGGCCATGGATGTCTCAGAGCAGCCACAAGGTATTCAGAAGATGGAGGGTGAACAGCCAGCAGTCGTGGTACATATTGTAATGTAATGGGTAAGAAGAGAAATGAGATTCTGCAACAGCAGAATTAGGTAGTAGATTAAAGAGGATGATTACTAAAGCCATAATCTTTGGATTACTTCCAGTGCCACGTGCTGCTGAGTATGGGAATAGGAAGATGGATTAGATGAACACGTAGCTAAAGGGATAGGGAGGAGGGAGGATTTTAGATTTTTGGACCATTGTGATAGTTTCTGGGGTCAGTGGCACCTGTACAAGCTGAACAGTTTGTAGCTGAATCGGAATGGGTCCAGTATCCTAGCTGAGGTTTGCTCATGTTGCTGTGGAGGTTTTAAACTGATTTAGCAGGAGGGTGGGGCACAGAGCAGATGTAAAGTCAGGAGCAAGGTCCAATCAAATATAGAAGGAATGCTAGAAGAGACCAGCAGGTGGAGAAGACATGGGCACAACAAGGCACGTGTGCAAAAGCTAAATTGTATCTATTTTAATGCAAAGAGTAAGGTAAGGCAGATGAACAGTGTTGATTGACACATGGGAATATGATATTGTTCAATCACTGAGGCATGGTGGAAGGAAGGGCCGGACAAGCAGCTCAGAGTATTGCCATTTCAGATGGGAACATAAGAAATAGGAGCAAGATTAGGCCATCTGGCCCCTTGAACCTGCTTTGTGATTCAGTAAGACAACGGCTGATGTTTTTCTGGATTCATCTCTCTCCCGCCCATACACCATAACCCATAATTCCTTTTCTGTTCAAAAATCTATCTCTGCCTCAAAAACATACAACAAATTAGTCTTAACTGCTTCACTGGGCAGGAAATTCCACAGATTAACAACCCTTTGGGTAAAGAAATTCCTCCTCAACTCAGTCCTAAATCTGCTCCCCCTTATTTTGCGGTTACACCCCCAGGAGGTAAGAGAGTTTACATTGCATTATTGATAAAGGAAATTGTAGTAATGATGGAGGATGTCCTAGAAGGGTGTTCCAATGAAGCCATCTGGTTAGAGCTTAAAACGTTTAAAAAAAAAAGGTGATTACTTTGCTGGGATTATCTGACAGGCCTCCAACAGTCAGAGGGAGATAAGCTGCTTGCTTATATATTAGAGATACTAAATGTGTATTTTGCTTCTGTCTTCACCAAATTACAGGGTGGTGACAATGGCCTTGTTGAAAATGTGGATGTTGAGCAACTGGGCTACTGCCCAGTGATAGATTTTTTAAAAAAGGTGTTTAAAAGGCTGGCAGCACTCAGCTAGAGAAGTCACTAGGCACAGATGGGATGCATCCTAGATTGCTGAGAGTAGTAAGGGAGCAAATTGCAGGGCCGTTGACAGAAATTTTCCAGGTCCCTCTGAATACAGGATTTAGTCCCGGAATCTGGAGGATTCAAATGTGACACCGTTGTTTAAGAAAGGGGCAAAGAATAGCTCAAGAAACCCAGGAAAATAAGTTCATACAGACAGTCAACGTGGCTTTGTCAAGGGCAGGTCTTGTCTGACAAATTCAATTGAGTTCTTTGATGAGGTGACATAAGCAGTGGATGAACATACTGCTCTGGATGTTGTATACTTGGACTATCAGAAGGCATTTGATAGAGTACCACATAGCAAGTTGGTTATCAAATTATCAATCTCAAACATTTCTGGGCCCTTGGCAGCATGGATCAGAAATTGGCTAAAAGATAGGAAATAGAGGGTAGGTAAAAATGGACATTTCTTCGATTGGAGATGAATGTGGTATTTCCCAGGGATTGGTGTTGGGACCTTTTCTGCTTTCTATAAATGATTTGGAGATGGGGCGTTGAGGGCAAAATCTCTAAATTTGCAGATACTCAACTCGGGACAATCATAATTTGAGGATGGTGCTGAGTGACTTCAGAGTTGGACAAATGGGCATACACCTGGCAGCTGAATTTCAATACAGAGAAATATAATTTTGGTATTGCATTTTGGTAGCAGAAACACGGACAGACAATACAGGCTCAATGGTACAACTTTGAGGGGGATGCAGGACCTTGATTGTCAGCAAGAGACCTTGGAATAATGTGAGGAAAAACTTTACTCAGAGTTTCTAAGTTTTGGAAAGGGAGGTGGAGGCAGTTTCCATAAGAGGTTTTAGTTATATATATTTGCAAGTGATGAAGTTAGAGGGCTGGAGAATGGAACTACCTGGGTAGTTCTTTCGCGAGCCGGTACAGACATGTTGAATGGCCTCCTTCAGTACTATAAAATTCTATATTCTAATTTAATTGAGTGTTTTTTTGAAGAGGTGACTTGAATATATTGGTGAGAGTAATGTAGCTGGTGTGCTTTACATGGACTTCAATAATGTCTTTGACATGGTCTACATGGAAACCTGGTCCAAAAGTTAAGATTCCACAAGATCAAAGACAGGATGGCAAACTGGATCAAAAATTGGCTTGCATGTTAGAAGGGGAAGAGTCATGGTGGAGTGTTGTTTTAGTGATTGGAAGCCTGTGACCAAAGGGATCAGTGCAGGGAGGTTTCAGGCCACGGTCTGATGTTAATCAGCTGGCATAGAACATAGAACAGTACAGGACCTTCTGCCCATGATATTGCGCCAAACTTTTACCCTAAACCTAAGGTCTATCTAACCTCCAACCCTACCTTGTACTATCATCCATATGCCTATTTAATTGCCACTTAAATGCCCCTAATGAGGCCGACTCCACTACCTTCTCCGGCAATGCATTCCACGCCCCTACCACTCTCTGAGTAAAGAACCTAACTCTGACATCTCCCCTATATCTACCTCCACTCACTTTAAAACTATGCCCCCTCGTAATAGCTACCTCCACCCTAGGAAAAAGTCTCTGGCTGTCCACTCTATCTATACCTGTAATCATTTTGTACACCTCTATCAAGTCACCTCTCATCCTTCGGCGTTCTAAAGAGAAAAGCCCTAGCTCTCTCAACCTTTCCTCATAAGACCTTCCCTCCATTCCAGGCAACATCCTGGTAAATCTCCTCTGCACCTTTTCCAACGCTTCCACATCTTTCCTGTAATGAGGCGACCAGAACTGGCCACAATACTCCAGATGTGGCCAAACCAGGGTTTTGTATAGCTGGAGCGTAACTTCATGGCTCTTGAACTCAATCTCTCTATTAATGAAAGCTAACACACCATACGCCTTCTTAACAACTCTATCTACCTGGGTGGCAGCTTTCGGAGAACTGTGGACATGAACCCCAAGATCCCTCTGCTCCTCCACACTGCCAAGAATCTCTCCGTTAACCCTGTATTCTGCTTTCAAGTTTGTCCTTCCAAAATAAATCACCTCTCACTTTTCAGGGTTAAACTCCATCTGCCACTTCTCAGCCCAGCTCTGCATCCTACCAATGTCCCTTTATAACGTAGAACAGCCATCCGCACTATCCGCAACTCGACCCACCTTCATTTCGTCCGCGAACTTACTAATCCACCCTTCCACTCCTTCATCCAAATCATTTACAAAAATCACAAATTGTGTTGGAAATTAATCCTGAGAAGCATGAGATGATATGGTGGCTCCATGGTTAGCACTGCTGCCTCACACTGCCAGTGACCTGGCTTTGATTCCAGCCTTGGATGTTCAGTGACTGTCTATGTGGAGTTTGCACATTCTCCCCATGTCAGCGTGGGTTTCCTCCCACAGTCTGAAGATGCGCGGGTTAGGTGAATTGGCCATGTTAAATTGCCCATAATATCCAGGGATATGCAGGCTAGGTGGTAAATGAGGGGTTATGGAGATAGTGGGGACTGGGTCTGGGATGATCTTCAAAAGTTTGGTGCAGACAGGATGGGTCAAATGGCCTCTTACTGCACTGTAGGAATTTTATGATGCATTTTCAGAGTTCTAGAAAGGGAAGGATATATGAATGGCAGATCCCAAGGGATACTGAGGAACAAAGGGACTTTGGTGTACAAGTCCATCAATCCCTGAAAGTGTCAGTGAAGGTCGATGCCTCCACTATGGGATGCCTGACTTCATGAACCTGGGCATTGAATATATGGGGCATGGAAATTCTTGTTAAAACTTTATAAAATATTGGTCAGGCCACAGACAGAATACTGTGTGCAGCTCTGGTCACTACACTATTGGAAGGATGTGATTATAACTGGAGAGGGTGCAGAGAAGATTCACTAGGATGTTGCCTGAGATGGGGAGCATCAGTTATGAGAATACACTGGATAGGCTGGGGTTTGTTTTCCCTGAATCGGAGGAAGCTGACTGGTGATCTGATTGAGATATACAAAATTGAGAGGGTAGGTGAAATATGGAACTGTCTGAGTGGGTGTTGGAGGCAGGTTTGAAGAAGCATCTGGATGACCAGATGAAATGCCAGGGCATTAGTAGTCTATAGTCAAAGTGCAGGTAAATGGAATTAGTGAAGTTTTAGATGGTTATTCTTGAATGGCACAAGTGCAATGGGCTAAAGGGCCTTTATCTGTTGCTGTAGATTTCTATGACTATGTCAGCTCTGCAACTCTTGTCTGACCAATGTTCATAGTGGTGTGTGTCTACTGTGTTACTCCTGTCTGGTAGTACCAGAGTAATTTGGTTCTCCTCTCTTCCACAGAATCAAATGGCTTGTGATCCATCTGTCGTTGACATGTTTCTAACAGGTATGGAGTTCCAGATTTTCTTGTCCCCGCTCTTGTTGTGGAATTGGATTCTATTGTTCAGCTGCCAGAGAATGAAACCAGCTTATTTTGATAGTGCTTTGTACCTCACTTTTCCACCTTTCCTTCTGTCCACAGACTGACCAAGCTGTTAGTCTGTAGTGATGTGTTTTAATTCCACAGTTCCATCGTCTCTTGTCAGCTGTGTTCTCTGGACACTGTTGTTACGCTGTCTAATGAATGTGGAGTAGCGTCGACACCAAATCCAGAGTTTCTGACTTCACCAGCCTTGAGCAGATTCCATTAACCTGTTGGTGTTGTCTTCTCCCTCTCTCAAAAAGTAGGCTTTCACTAGGTTCTACTTGTACTTACTGTGGGTCTCTCCAGATTCTTTAAAAGTTGGACAGTGTATGATTAGGCAGTGAAGTGTGAATGTTTTCCATTGCAAAATTTGATCTGCTCTCGCTGTTGTACAAGATGAAATCACAAAAGGTTAATGTTTCTCACTGCAGTATAAGGCTCGGTAGATGAAGCTTTAATGTTATTTTTCCTTTTTACAGGCACCTCATTCACAGAATGGTTCACCAAGTTTGTTCACAATGTAATTTCTGGACGATATCCCATCATCCGAGACCAGATATTTCGGTCAGTGTGCCTTGTACGTTGCCTTTCTAGGTGTGCCTGTGGGTTTGTGTGTATGCTGTACACCTTGTACGCTGTGCTTCACGTGTGCACACATACATCTTTGTGTGTATGCTGTGTACACCTGCACATTCTAGTATGTACATACGTGTGTGCCTGTGTGCGCGCGCACTGCATTTGGGGGAGGGTGTGCATGTACCTTGTACACTACATTTGGATGTCTGTGTGTGGATCTGAATATGCACATCTTTGTGCACATGCAAGCATGTACGGCCGCATGTGCGTGTCCCACTCAGGCAGTCTGAATCTCAGATTTGTTCTGGTAGTAGAGGAGGCCATTCAGCCAACCATGTCTGACCCTGAAGAATTCAGTCAATGTTACTCCCCAGCCTTCTCCTCGTGACCCTGCACATTGTTCCATTTCAGATCCTACTTCAGTCTGCTCATGAATTATTAGATGATTGTGCATAGCCAAAATGGTGCAATCATGTGTCTGCGAGTATGCACTCTTATGTATGCCTACCATGTGTATATCGCCTTTCTGTTCCCACCAGATATTTATGGTCCTGTTCCAGTTTGATCAGGCTTGTTTCTGGCTACTCTCCTGTAAGACAGTTCAGTCTCTGTTGACACAATTCCCTCTTTCTCAGATACATTCATGATGAAAGATGGGTGGCTCGAACTGGTGAAATCATCATATCTGTAGCTACCTCCTTCCTCCCAGAATTGAGCTCGGTGCACCCACCACATTATTTCTTCTCGTACAGAATCAGGTATGTATGCTGCGCCTTTCTTCTTCAACCCTGTCAACTTGATCATTGAGAGTAGACTGATGGGGCAGTAATTGGCCGAGTTAGATTTGTCCTGATCTTTGTGTACAGGACGTACCTGGGCAATTTGCCACATTGTTGAATCGAGTTGGCTAAGGGAGTGACAGGTTCTGGAGCACAACTCTTCAGTATTGTTGCCAGAATTTTATCAGGGCCCATAGCCTTTATAGTTGGAGAACTGTTCTTTGCTATCACATCAAGTGAATCAAATCGACTGAAGACATCTGTGACGCTGGGAGCCTCTGGAGGAATCTGAGATGGATCATCCCCTTCGCACTTCTGGCTGAAGATTGTTTTGAATATTTCAGCCTTATCTTTTGCACTGATGAGTTGGGCTGTTTCATCATTGAGGATAGGGATATTTGTGAAGCCGCCTCCTCCAGTGAGTTCTTTAAGAGTCCACTGCTGTTCACAACTGGATTTGGCAGGACTACAGAACTTGGATCCGAGAAATAAAAAGTGGAAGAGTATTGTACTATAGGATCCCCGATAGTGGAGACTGAGGAACAAATATGGAAGGAGGTCACAGATAACAGCAACAATAATAGGGTTGTAATAGTAAGGGATTTTAACTTTCCTAACATTGACTGGAACTTCCATAGTGTTAAGGGTTTGGATGGAGAGAAATTTTAAGTGTGTTCAGGAAGAATTTCTCAATAAAGAATGTAGATAGCCCCACTAGAGCAGGGGCAAAACTTGACCTCCTCTTGGGAAATAAGGCAGGGCAAGTGATAGAAGTGTTAGTGGGAGCACTTTGGGACGAGTGACCATAATTCCGTTAGTTTTAAAATAGTTATGGAAAAGGATCGGTCTGGTCCATGGGTTAAGATTCTAAACTGGGGCAAGGCCAGTTTTGATGGCCTTGGACAGCAACTTTCAAAAGTTAGTTGGGGGAGGCTGTTTGCAGGCAAAGGGATGTCTGGTAAGTGGGGGGGGGTTTCAAAAGTGAGTTAGAGGGTTCAGGGCCAGCATGTTCCTGTTGGAGTGAAGGGTAAGGCTGGCAGGAGTAGGGAACCCTGGATTGCTAGAGTTATTGAGGTCCTGGTCAAGATAAAGAAGGAGGGATATGACATGTATAGACAGTTGGGATCAAGTGAATTGCTTGAGGAGTATAGAGGATGTCAGAGTACACGAGAGAAATCAGGAGGGCCAGAAAGGGACATGAGATGGCTTTGGCAGATAAGGTAAAGCAGAATCCAACGAAATTCTACAGGTACATGAAGGGCAAAAAAGTAACTAGGGAGAGAATAGGGCCTCTTAAAGATCAACAAGGCTCTTTATGTGCAGAGTCACAAGAGATAGGTGAGATCCTAAATGAATATTTCTTGTCCGTATTTACTGTCGAGAAAGGCATGGATGCTTGGTAACTTGGGGAAATAAGTAATGATGTCTTGAAGATAGTCCACATTACAGAAGAGGAGGTGCTGGAAGTCTTAAAACGCCTTAAGGTAGATAAATCCCTGGGATCTGATGAAGTGTATCCAGGACTTTGTGGGAGGCTAGGGAGGAAATTGAGAGGCTTCTACCAGAAATATTTGTACCATCAACAGCCACTTGTGAAGTGCCCGAAGATTGGAAGATGGCTAATGTTGTGCTATTATTTAAGAAAGGTTGTAGGGAAATGCATAGGATTTACAGAATGATGAACCTAACATCTGTCGTGGGTATTTTTTTTAGAGGGGTTTCTGAGAGACAGGATCTACCGGCATTTGGAGAGGCAAGGACTCACTTAGGGATAGTCAGCATGGCTTTGTGTGTGACAAATCATGTCTCTCAAACTTGAGTGTTTTGAAGGGATGACCGAGGAAGTAGATGAGGACAGTGCAGTAGACGTTATCTGCATGTACTTTAACAAGGCCTTTGACAAGGTATCGCATGCTAGGTTGTTCAGTGAGGTTAAATCTCACGGATTCCAGGGAAAATTGGTTGCAAAATTCGCTTGATGGTAGAAGACTGAGGGTGGTGGTAGTGGGTTGTTTTTTGGACTGGGTCCACTGTTATTTATCATTTATGTAAATGATTTGGATGAGAACTTAGGAGGTATGGTTAGTAAGTTCGCAGATGACACCAAGACTGGTGGTATAGTGGACAGTGAGCAAGGTTATCTGGGAATACAGTGAGATCTTGATCAATTGGGTCAGTGGGTTGAGGAAAGGCAGATGGAGTTTAATTCGGATAACTGTAAGGTGTTGCATTTTGGTAGGTCAAACAAGGCCAGGACTTACATAGTCAATGGTAGGGCCTTGGGGAGTGTTACTGTACAAAGAGATATAGGGCAACAGGCTCATAGCTCCTTGAAAATGGAGTCACCGGTTGACAGGGTGGTGAAGAAGACTTTTGGCATGCTTGCTTTCATTGGTCAGAGCACTGAGTAAAGGGGTCGGAACATCTTGTTGCAGCTGTACAAGATATTGGTGAGACCATATCTGGAGTACTGTGTGCAGTTCTGGTTGCCGTATTAAACAAGGAAGAGTTCAGAAAAGATTTACTAGGATGCTACCTAGACTGGGAGGTTTGAGTTGTAAGGAGAGGTTGGGTAGGTTGAGACTTTTCCCCTGGAGTATGGGAGACTGAGGGGTGACCTTATAGACATCTATAAAACCATGAGAGACATATTGAAGCTAGATAGCCGCAGATTTTCCATGGAAGGGAGTTTAAAACTAGAGGGCCTAGGTTTTAGTGAGAGGAGAGGGGTCCAGTGGGAAGTTCTTTGAAACAGAGGGTGGTGAGTGTCTGGAACAGAGATAGTGGCAGAAGCCGGTGTAGTTTAGTCACTTAAGAAACATTTAGTCAGGTACATACATAAGTACATAAGTACATGATGTGGATCAAATGCAGGCAGATGGGACTAGTTTAATTGTGCAGCATGGACATGTTGGGATGAAGGGCCTGTTTTCTGTGCTGTAGACCTCCATGACTGTATGATCCTTTGTTTGGAGGATCACTTTGCCCTATCCATCTGGTCTGCCAGTCTTGTTTGGCATGCAGGTAGTCCTGTTTGGTCACTTCATCACGTTGACAGCTTATTTTTAGGTATGTGCGGTGCTCATTCACTGTCCATTGAATTTGGAAGGCGCTGCCCTGGTGGTATTGCTGTTGGATGGCAAGGGGCGGCAGGGTGGCATGGTGGCTCAGTGGTTAGCACTGCTGCCTCACAACACCAGGGACCCAGGTTCAGTTCCACTCTTGGTGACTGTCTGTGTGGAGTTTGCATGTTCTCCCTGGGTGCCACAGTTTCCTCTCACAGTCCAGAGATGTGCAGGTTAGGTGGATTGGCCATGTTAAATTGTCCATAGTGTCCAGGGATGTGTAGACTAAGTGGATTAGCCATGGGAAATGCACGGTTACAGGAATTCTGGGTGAGATGCTCTTTGGACAGTCGGTATGGGCCGAATGCCTGATTTCCACACTGTAGGGATTCATGACTGTTAACCCAGAGACCCAGGTAGTGTTCTGGGAGCTCAGGTTCAAAGTCTGCCATGTCTAATGGTGGAATTTGAATTCACTAAAAGTCTGGGATTAAGAGTCCAATGATGACCATTCTCGATTGTCAGAAAAACCCATCTGGTTTATTGATGTTTTATAGGGAAGGAAGCTGCCATCCTCACCTGATCTGGCCTGGCCTACATATGACTCCAGACCCACAGCAATGTGGTTCACTCTTGGCAATTAGGGATAGGCAATAAATGCTAGTCTAGCCAGTGATGCCCTCATCCTATGAATGAACATATAAAAAAAAGACAGGTTTATCTCCCTGGCTTGATGGTAATGCTAGAGTGTGGAAAATACTGGGCCATGAGGTTGTGGATTGAGCTGGACTGTGATTCTGCTGGTGTTGATAGCTCTCAGAGTCACGTGGATGCCCAGTGTTGAGTTGTTCAATCTGTTTGAAGTCTTCCTCATTTCGTGCAAGAGAGCCGGTGTGATATTGGAATTTTGTCTCCACAAGAACTGTGTCGTGATCAGTCTTACTGATACTGTAATGGACAGATACACCTGCAACTGGCAGATTGGTGAGGATGAGGTCAAATATGTTTATCTCTCTTATTGATTCGTTTGCCACCTGCTGCGGGCCCAACCAGTACTGCTGCTGAGCTAGTCTTGGTGGTGGACATTGAAATCCCCCACCCAGGGTGCACTTAGCACTCTTGCCACCCTCAGTGCTTCTGCCAAATGTTGTTCAATATGGAGGAGTACTGATTCGACAGCTGAGGGTACATGGTAATCGGTAGGAAGTTCCCTTGCCTATGTTAAACCTGATGCCGTGAGACTGTGTGGGGTCTGGAATCAGTGTTGAGGACTCCCAGGGCAACTACCTCTCAACTGTATACCAAGGTGCTGCCACCTCTGCTGGGTGATCCTGATGGTGGGACAGGACGTATCCAGATACAGTGATGGCGGTGTCTGCGTCATCATCTGTAAGGTATGATTCTGAGTATGACTGTGTCAAGCTGTTACTTGACTAGTCTGTGAGTAGCTGTCCCAATTTTGGGATTGTGGGCCCTCAGTAAGGAAGACTTTGCAGGTCAACAGTGTTTGATGTTATCATTTTCGGTGCTGAGGTTGATGGCAGGAGATCATTCTTTTTTCATTCTTTCCAGCAGTTTGATTCAATTGAGTGCCTTGCTTAGTCATTTCTGAGAGCAGTTTAGATTTAACGACATTGCTGTTAGTCTGGAGTGGCATGTAGGCCAGACCAGGTGTTGATGGTAGATTTCCTTTATCAAAGAACGTTAGTAAAACTAGGTTGGTTTTAATGACAATCAAAAATGGTCGTTAATTTTAAGTTTTTAATTCCAAATATTGTTGAATTGAAGTTCCATTATTTGCCCTGGTAAACTCAGATCCCCAGAACATTTCTTGGATCACAAGTCCTGCAACCATGCTGTCACCTCTTCCCTGATGTTAGTTTTCAGCCAATTCAGCTTACTCCATGTTTAATCAAGAAATGGCTGAAAACACTGGATACTGCAAACACACTGGCCCCAACAATATTCTAGCAACAATAATGAAGGTGCATGCTCCAGAACTAATCAGTCAAGCTGTTCCAAGACAGCCACAACACTGGAACTCAACAATGTGGAAAATTGTTCAGGTATGTCCTGCATACAAAAATTAGGACAAATCTGATGCAGCAAAATACCACCCTGCTACCAAATCATGGGTAAAGTGATGAAAGGGTTCATTAATGTTGTTGTCAAATAACCACTGCAGCTTTATTTGGGCTCTGTTACCAACTTGGCTCCTCACCACACTTCTTGGTTGAAACAAATGTGTCTGAAAAAGTGTCAAGTCTGCCTCAGATTGGCTTCAGGCAATCCAATTTTGAAACTGTGGACTGTCTATCATCAGTAATATACTATTTTTAGGACTGTCGGCCTTGGAGCTGTACTGCAGGAACACCAGTGGCTGCTTAAATTGTGTAGTCCATGAGATTGAGATGTTCTGCCATTTCTTTATTTATTAGACGAACAAATGAAAGAGAAATAACTGAAGGCTTATTAAAGAATTATTATACAAACATTTATTTTTGTTCATTTATTTAGAGTTTGCTAAATTACTGAATACATGCTGTGTAAGTGTTGTCAATTGTCATTTTCTTAAAAAAAAAAGGTCCACCTGGTTCTCTAATGTACTTTATTAGGAAAGAAATCTGCCATCCTTACCTAGTCTGACCGACGTGTAACTCCAGAACTACAATATATTAACTCTTATCTACCCTCTGGACTATTAGGGAACAGCAATAAATGTTTCCCTAGCCAGTGGCACCCCAATAAATAAATTAGAAAAAGCACAGAAAGTTTAAATAGAAATAATAAGTTGGCAAAGCTCACCTGCGAGTCTCTGAGCATTGTTCTGTAACATCAGTCATGATTTTTAATTGTTGATATTTGGTCTGGTTTTTAGTTGCAGTTCTCTGGTCCATGTTTTTGACTGACTCAAGGACCATTCTTTTTGATTCATGTTAATTTGTGCTCGCTCTCTCTCTCTCACTACAGGATTGAAATGGTGGAGGATGCCTCCCCAGATAATGCCTGTCAGTTGGACAGTCGGTACTGGAAAATAACCAATGCAAATGGAGATGTGGAGGAGGTCCAGGGTCCTGGTGTAGTGGGTACGAAGTGATTGAGCCCTGTGGTTGGAGCTTTGGGCAGTGATGGAGCTGTGGAAGAAGGGATTCAGGACTTTGGGTGGAGACTGGTAGGACTCTGGGAGCAAGGTAGCTGGACGTTTGTGCAAGGAGGCAAGATTTAGGTTGTGTGGTTGGGTTGTTCAGGGTGTCAGCAGAGCCTGTGCACATGCTGGGTGGGTGAGTGACCATAAGATATAGGAGCATAAGTGGGCATTCAGCCCACTGAGTCTGATCTTACACTGAATCTTGTTTCTCAGCACTGTTCTGCCTTCTCCCCATAACCTTTGATTACTTTAATAATCAAGAACCTGTCCATCTGTCTTGAATACAGTCAATGACTTGGCCTTCACAGTCTTCTGTGGCGGTGAGTTCAGTACCTGCTGGCTGAAGAAATTCCACTGATCTCAGTTCAAAGGGATCATCTGTTCACTCAAAGAACATACCCTTAGGTCCTCGCCCCTCGAACTATGGAAACATCTTCTCCACATGCACTGGTGTTGGGGAGTAAGCAGTGTCTGGGTGCCTGGCGGGTGTGGGTGGCATAGCGGGGCAGCGTCTGGCCGATGGGATTGGGGGACTGGCAGTGTCCAGCCGATCAGGGTGGGTGAGTGCAGCGGGCAGTTTTTGGGTGTTGGTCCCTCCCTTCCTGCCACCTCCCTGCCTCTCCCCTGCATCTTCCCACTGACTTCTGACTTTGTCACTCCCTCATTCTCATCTTTTTCCTGTCTCTCTCACTTTCTCTCGCTCTCTTTTCCAGGTGAATTCCCTGTGCTGCGCCCTGGCACAGTGCACGAGTACACTAGCTGCACCACCTTCACCACTGCCTCGGGTTATATGGAAGGTTACTACACTTTCCACCATCTTTCCCAGCACAGAAACACCTTCAATGTGACCATCCCAAGATTCTGTATGGTCTGCCCGCCACAACGAATGCCATCTACTCATCAGGTGAGTTACCATCTCCATTGTGATATCAAATATAATAATCCAGATGAGATTGGAGAAGGGGGAGAATTGAGTGGATGGGAGTTTGAGAGAGGAGATTACTGAGTGGAGGATGAGTTTTACAGAGTAGAGTATCGAGCGAAGAGTAAGTATGATGGAAGATTATTGAGTGGAGGGTGAGTAATACAGAGGAGAGTTTTTAGTGAGGATGAGTATTGCCTGATACTCAATATGGGGAGGATGTATCATCTTTGTTCATGTGTGGGCAAATGCAGGTACAGAATTCGGGAAGATGGTCTGAGGTCCTTGAGCAGATGGTTATAGAGAATTGGGAGGTTTTGGTGCATTACTGTAGGAGAGGTGGTAAGAAGTTATATGGGCCGTGGCCAGAGACAATATCAGAGGACTGTCAATATGGTTCTGCTTTACAAGAATGTTGGTAGAGATGGGCAAGGAATTACAGACAATTGAATCTCATCAGTCATCCAGAATCTATCAGAGAATATTCGAAGGAGAGAATTAATCTCCATTTAGAGAGGCAGGGTTTGACCAGCATCGCTTTGTAAGTTGGATCCAAAATTGGCTTAGTGACAGGAGACAAGCGTGGTGGCAGAAGGCTGTTTGTGTGATTGGAGTCCTGTGTGCAGTGGCATACCACAGTGCTTGGTTCTTTATTGTTGGTGATATTCATAAGTGATGTCAATGTGGGAGGAGTGGTAAGTAAGTTTGCCAATGACACAAGAGATTGGCTGAGTCATTGACAGTGAGGAGGAAGGTGTTAGGTTACAGGAGGATATAAATGGATAGGTCAGGTGGGCAGCTCAGTGACAGGTAGAATTTAACCTGATAAATGTGAGAAAATGAAATTGGAAGAAGTAACAAGACAAGGGAGTACTCAATGAATGGCAAGACTCTAGGAGATTCAGAAGTGCTCATCCACAAATCTATGAAGGTGAAAGTAGGTTAAGAAGGTAGTTCAGAAGGCATGCAAGGCACTTGCCTTCAACACTTGAGGCATAGATTATGAGAGCAAGGAGGTTATGTTGAAGCTGTACACAACTTTAGTTAGGCCACAGCTGGAATACTGTGTGTAGGTCTGGTCACCACGCTACAGGAAGGATGTGATTGCACTGGAGGGGATACAGAAGAGATTCACCAAGATGTTGCCTGGGATGGAGCTTTTTAGCTATGACGAGAGGTTGGATAAGCTCCTTTCTTTAGAATGGAAAGTTGAGGGGAGACCTGTTTGAGGGGTACGGACAGAGTGGATAAAAAGCAGTTGTTCCCCTTAGGTATAATTTTAATGTGAAAGGCAGGAAGTTTAGAGGGGACTTCAGGAAAATATTTTGGGGTTTGGAATGCACTGCCTGGGAAAATAGTTCAGGTGCAAAACCTCTCAAACTTTAAAACAAGCACTTGAAATGTCATCACATTAAAGGCTATGGGCCAACTGCAGGAGGGTGGGACTAGTGTAGATTTGGTGGTACAAACGTGATGAGCTTCCTTTCATCCTCTTCTGCACTGTATAATTCTGTGAAAGGACCTAATGGAAAACAGTGACAGGATCAGACAGAGTCAGCATGGATTTACAAAAAGATATCCTTGGTTGACAAATCTACTGGAATGTTTTGAGGATGTAACTAGCAGAGTTGACCAGGGAAACCAATGGATGTAACAAGGTGTGGAGCTGGATGAACACAGCAGGCCAAGCAGCAGGAAAGCTGACGTTTCGGGTCTAGACCCTTCTTCAGAAATGAATGTGATTCCCTTTAGACTTTCAGTAAGATTCCACATAAGAGGTGAATCTAGAAAGATAACCACCAATGCATCCACAATTTCTACAGCCACATTCTAAAACATTCTGGGATGTAGATTATCGAGTTGTTGGAATTTATCAGCCTTTAATTCCATCAATTTCTGCAACACTATTTCCTTATTAATACTGATTTAGTTTGGTTCTTTCTACTCACTAAACCTTGGTTTTTCCAAAGTTTTTGGGATGTTATTTGCGTCCTCCTTTGTGAAGGCAGAGCAAAACTAGCTATGAATTGGTCTTCCATCTTTTTGTTCCCCATTCTAATTTACCTTTTATTCTGACAGGCTCATGTCTTCATTACCTTCTGCTCCTTACATAGCTGTAGAGCTTGTATGTTCCCCACAAGTTTACTTTTGTAGGCTAGTTTTCCGCTCTTAATCATCCCTTTCTCCTCCTTGGCTAAGATCTGAACTGCTCCTCTGTGTGGACCCAACCTTGTTTGGTCCCTCCCCTTACAGCCTCTCCACACCCCACCCCCAGCTCAACCCTCTGTCCTGACTCAGTGTAATGCTCCCCCACCCATACTTTCTTCCAATGCCCTTTGTGACTATTCAGTGGTAATTTTGCAGAAGGAACAGTGGGTGGAGAGGAGCAACTATTCAGCCCATCCTGCATTCACACACTCCAAGTTAGTGATGCATCCAGTGCCACCCCCTCTCACTGTAACCTAGCAAACTATTCTTTCTCCAATATTAATTTTGCTCTTGACCTTTCGCCTGGCCCCTCATGCTACAGATTTGACACAGAAGCACTGACTGGACTAAAGCTTCAATCTCATTGTTAATTTGAATCTATTTTTGTTTGTTTTGCACTCTACAGATTGGATGCAGTCACGATCCCTCAAATGACAGCACAGCTCCATCCAATAGCAGTAACCTCAACCCCAATCTCTTTGGTAACTTCTCTCCAGCTATGGGCCGTTGTCCCCGTCACACCTGAAGTGGATTTTCAGCGATCTGTTTTCCTAAAAGCCATTGATGGTGCAATCTGATTTTTTTGTTTTGGTAGATTTTGCTCTGCACCTTTGGAACAACCTGTGATTCTGACTGCATCTGTTTACAACACAGGACTCAGGTTGACTGTACAAACTCTCAGCAGCTACTCAGGACTTCTTGTTCCTTTAACTTATCAAATTTTGTTGTAGATCAGCTTTGAAGAGAATAAATGCACAGTGTTTAATTGCTGAAGGTTGAGAATTGTTTCCTTGTGGATATAATCTTGGATTGAAACCAGTTGAACAGTCAGCGCAGTTGGATTGTCATACGTGGGGGTTGCAAACATTTTGATCTTTTCTTCGTCAGGCTGCCTGGGACAGGGGCTGCAAGAAACTGTTCCATCAGATAAGTAAACTATAGGTTAGGGACTGCACACTGGTGCAAGGACCAAGCAGAGAACACTGACTCCCAAGAGGGCCTCTGTCAACAGTGATTCGGGACGGTGCTGCTTGGGGAATGGTGATTCGGGACTTAGCAGATGGGGAAATGATCATTTCTTTTTTTTTCTTTCATTCACTCATGGGGTATGGGAGGTCAACGATGTCTGGTCAGCATTTATTACCCATCACTATTTGCCCTTCAGAAGATTGCAGTCAGCTGCCTTCTTGGACTGTTGCAGTCCACACACTATGGGTTGACCTACAATGCCCTAAGGGAGGGAATTTCAGGATTTTGACCCAATGACAAGAAGGAACAATGATATATTTCCAAGTCAGGATGGTGAGTGGCTCAGAGAGAACTTGCAGGTAGTAGTCCCAGAGATCTGCTGCCCTTGTCCATTGCGATGGAACTGGACATGGGTTTAGAAAGTGCTGTCAAAGGATCTCGGATGAATTTCTCCAATGCATGTTGTAGACAACTACAGAGTGCTGCTAACGAGTGTCATTGGTGGAGGGAGTGAATGTGGTGCCAGCCAAGTGGTCTGCTTTGTCCTGGATGGTATCAAGCATCTTGAATGTTGTTGGAGCTGCATCCATCCTGGGCAAGTGTGCGTATTCCATCACACTCCTGACCTGCACCTTGTAAATGGTAGCAGTGCTGACTGGGGAATGGTGCATTGGGGGCCCCGATGACTGGTGATTCTGCAATAGCTGCAGGATGTTTAGAGCATCCTAACAGACCGAGGAACCCAACATGTTGATGCTAGTTTTCATGCAAAAACCTCCTACCTCAGTTCATCAATCTGTCATAGATTGTTGTTATATTTATCACTCTTCATGTTAATCACATCTAAAAGGCCACATTCTCACTATCTGAAGTCTACAAAAACTTGATACTGTAGCTGCTCATCGTCTGACGTGCTGACATGCTGAGAGTATCCAGCATTTTAAATATTTAAATATAAATGACAGCACAGCTCCATCCAATAGCAGTAACCTCAACTCCAATCTCTTCGGTAATTTCTCTCCAGCTATGGGCCGTTGTCCCCGTCACACCTGAAGTGGATTTTCAGCGATCTGTTTTCCTAAAAGCCATTCTTGGTGCAATCTGATTTTTTTTTGATAGATTTTGCTCTGCACCTTTGGAACAACCTCTGATTCTGACTGCATCTGTTTACAACACAGGACTCAGGTTGACTGTGTGTTTATTCCCTCAGTCGGCTCCTCAACTAATGGTGACACCGTATCTCCATCTCCATTTTGGATCAGGTAGATTTGGGACCTTCTTTCTCTCCCACCCCATGAGGGCAGAGGGGAATGGACAACACTCAGCCAGGAAACTGCAAAGCAGCAACCTCTGGGCAGAGTGAATGTAAAAGGTGTTGGATTTTTGGTCTCTTGTTTTGAAATGAAATGTATTTGATTAATAGGATAGAGAAAGAAAAATATACGTTCTTGCTGTCAAAGGCATCCACAAGTTTAATAATATCTGTCAAGTCAGTCTCAGTCTTCACTTTTGCAGAAGAAAATTAATCCAAGTGAGTCATTTACTAAGCATTTTAACCTATAAATTGTGGTATGATTCTTGTTCTGATACAGGGAAAATTGTATCTTTATATCCCATCCATTATAACTTAAACCCGTTCTCAGTCTTCAGAGTACATCCCTCAATTCCTCATCCTCCCTCCTCCCTCAACTTCATGCAAATTCAGTCAAAGCTATCCTCCTGATCGCACCATTTCGTAGAAAATACATTACTCCATCTCTGATTATGTCTTGTGTGTGTATTGATAACTTTCTGTATGAGTCAGGAAAGAAACTTTCCCCCAATTCATTTACAAATGCACTTGATCCCAATCTGTAGCTTGTGGCCTTGTGCTTATCACACCATTTCTGCAGCTACTGATTTCCTCATCCATACTGTAACTCTTTCATAGATGTCCTAACTCTCCTCCTCCCCTACCAACCTCCCCCTACTGCCACCGCCAGTAAAATTATGACTCTTTCTTACCCTGCCCTCTCCCTGAGCCCAGGCTGGATCTCTGCTCCCTTAAATTCAATCACTGCCAACTCAAAAGGGGATAGTAGCTGTTTTTGTGTCCACTATTAAACTCCTCTGAAACAAGATGACTTTAACTTTACTTAGATTTGCTAGATCACTGTATCAGATCACAGCTGATCAGCTCACACTATTTCAGTAGTATTCTGCCATGTACAGATGGTGGCAGGGTGAGCCGCTCCAGTTGTTGCTCCTCTGCTTGCTGGTTCCTTTTCTTTTTCTCCCTCCTCTTTGCAGTATTTTTTATTCCCAAACCACCACCATCTTCCCCTCACCCCCCCCCCCCCCCCCAAAAAAAAAACTTTTAACTACCCTATAGGAGCATATCCCATGGACAGAGACTCAGGAAGCAGGCAGGATTAAGGCAAGTGGAAGATGTTTATTCAAGCAGAAACTGGTTGATGCAGGGAGAGAGCCAAAGAATCTTCCCCGAATTAGAAGGGAGATCAATGATGCACTCTGATTTTACAAAGAAGTATGGCATTTGTATACGCTTTGTTTTGCAATAATCAAATACAACATAGTCACTGTTCTTTCCCCTTAATCCAAACACCCAATCCCATGGGACACCTAATCAATGATGGGCATTCCTGGGGACAACCCCAAGTTCTCATAATCTCATGGTGTTTACTAGTCATTGTGACCAAAGGTCACAATCTAAGGATGAACACAGCAGGCCAGGCAGCATCAGAGGAGCAGGAAAGCTGACGTTTTGGGTCTGGACCCTTCTTCAGAAACGGGGGAGGGGAAGGGGCCTCTGAAATAAATAGAGAGAGGGGGGAGGCGGTGATAGAAGGTAAATAGTAAAGCAGGTAGGTGGAGAGGTCAAGGAGGCGGGAATGAAGCTAGTAAAGGTGAGTGTAGGTAGGGGGTTGGGATGGGGTTGGTCCACCACCCCCGGCACATTTCACTGCAACCCTACACCTCCCCCCTCACCTCCATCCCAGGCCACAAGAAAACCTTCCCCTCACTGACCAACCCCCTACCTATACTCACCTTTTACTAGCTTCAGCCCTGCCTCCTTGACCTGTCCATCATCTCTCTACCTATCTGCTTCACTATTCACCTTCAATCACTGCCTCCCCCCTCCCTATTTCTTTCAGAATCCCCTTCCCCTCCCCCATTTCTGAAGAAGGGTCCAGACCCGAAACGTCAGCTTTCCTGCTCCTCTGGTGGTACCTGGCCTGCTGTATTCATCCAACTCCATACCTTGTTATCTCAGACTCCAGCATCGGCAGTTCCTACTACCTCACAATTTAAGGATACAGGCTAAACTATTTAGGACTGAGATGAGCAAAATTGTCTTCGCCCAGACAGTGGTAAGCCGGTGGAATGCACATTCACAGAAAGCAGTCAAGGCCAGAACATTGATTTCAAGAAGAGGTTTGAGGAAAGCATATGCAAAGAATGATCGACTCTTCCAAATAAACCAAAGAGAATGACTTAGTTTCTGCTGTAAGTGATACTACAGTTGACAAACATTCTGTTAAATGCAGTTATAAATATTGCTATATATGGCATTTTTAATCTGATATGGGATACAAAGCTTTATTCCATGATATCCTGATCCAGGATGACTTCCTGTCATTGATAATGTCGGTTTATTTCCCAAACCATTACAGTTTCCGTTAACTGGCTGACTGTATCCTTTACTCCCTGCCGAACTAGTCGTAGAGGTCTACAGCATGGAAACAGGCCCTTCAGCCCAACTTGCCCATACTGCCCAGTTTTCACTATTTAAGCTTGTTCGATTTGCCTGCATTTGGTCTATAACGCTCCATACCTATCCCATCCATTTACCTGTCCATATGTTTCTCAAATTGTACTGGCTTCCACCACTTCCTCTGGCAGACCGTTCCAGACACTTACCACCCCTTTGTGTGAAAAAATTGCCCCTCTGGACCCTATTTTCACCTCTCCTCTCTCACTTTAAACCTATGCCCTCTTGATTTAAACACCACTACCATAGCGAAAAACTGTTGGCTATCTACCTTATCTCTGCCTCTCATGATTTTAACATAGCTCTATAAGGTCACCCCTCAGTCTCCTACACTCGAGTGAACAAAGTTCAAGCCTATCCAACCTCACCTTATAACTCAAGCCTTCTAGTCCAGGTAGCATCCCAGCAAATCTTTTCTGCACTCTTTCAACATTAATAATACCCTTTCTAATCTAGGGTGACCAGAACTGCATGCAGTATTCCAAATGTGGCCTTACCAACGTCTTGTACAGTTGAAATAAGATGTCCCAGCTCTTATACTGAAAGTTCTGAGTGATGAAAGCCAGCATGCCAAAAGCCTTCTTCACACCTTGTCTACCTGTGACTCCAATTTCAAGGGGCCTTGAAAATATTAACCTAGATCTCTTCTATAATACTCCCCAGGGCCCTACCACTGACCATCTAAGTCCTGACCTGGTTTGCCTTATCAAAATGCAAAACCAAAATGGCCACTTTTGAAATACTGCATTGAGTTCTGCTCTGCCTGCGATCAGAAAGATGTTATGAAACTTGAAAAGGTTCAGAAAATATTTGCAAGGATGTTGCCAGGGTTGAGCATATTGAGAGGCTGGGACTATTTTCCCTGGAGTGTTGGAGCCTGAGGGAGGATCATTTAGAAGTTTATAAAATCATAAGGTGCATGGAGAAGGTGAATAGCCAAGGTCTTTTCCCCAGGGCAGGGGAGTCCAAAACTATAGGGCATAGATTTAAGGTCAGAGGGGAAAGATTTAAAACAGACCCAAGGGGCAACATTTTCATGCAGAGGGTGGTGTATGTATGGAATGAGTTGTCAGAGGAGGTGGAGAAGTCTGGTAAAATTACAACATTTAAAGGACATCTGGAAGTGTATATGCAAAGGAAGGATTGAGAAGGATATGGGTCATATGCTGGCAGTTGGGACTAGATTAACTTGGGATATCTGGTCAGCTTGGACGAGTTGGACCAAGGGGTCTGTTTCTGTGCTCTATGTCACAGTGTCATCGAGATCGACGGCATGGAGACAGGCCCTTTGGCCCAAACTGGTCCATGCTGACCAATATGTCCACCATGCAAACCCATTTCCCTGCACTGGCCTATATCCTTCGAAACCTTTCCTGTCCATATATTTGTCCAAATGTCCTTCAAATGTTGTTAATGTACCCACCCCAACCAGTTCAATTGGCAGCTCATTCCATATGTGTACCACCCTCTGTGTAAAAAAAGTTGCCCCTCAGGTCCCCATGTATTCTTTCCCCTCTTATCTTAAACTGATGCCCTCTACTCCTTGATTCCCCAACCCTGGGTAAAAGACTCAGTGCACCCTATCCACGCCTCTCATTATCTTATACACTTCAATACGTTTCCCCCCTCAGTCTCCTATGCTATGATCTTTTGATGTTTCGCTTAAAATTCTGTGTCTGATGCCATCTCTCTAACCTAAAGAAGGAGCAAGACTGCGAAAGCTCGTTTCTTTGAATTTACCTGTTGGACTATAACCTGGTGATGTGTGATTTTTGACCTAAAGACAAAGGTCCAAGCTTGTCCGAGCTTGTCCATCGAGTCCTGGCAACATCCTTATAAATTTCTTCTGCACACTTTATTGTTTAATAACATCCTTCCTATAGCAAGGTGACCAAAACTGAACACAATACTCCAATTGAACACAATATCACGTACAACTGCATCATAACTTCCCAACTTCTATAATCAATAGAAGTTGGGAATAATCTGACTGATGAAGGTCTTCTTTACTGCCCTGTCTCCCTGTGACTCCACTTTCAGAGAACCGTGCACCTGAACTCCAATGTTTCCCTCTTTCACTACACTCATTAAGGCCATACCATTCACCATGAAACTCCTACCTGGATTTGACTTTACAAACTGCAAAACCTCACACTTATCTACATTCAACTCCATTTGCCATTTCTCAGCCCACTTTCCCAACTGATCAAGATCCTGCTACAGTTTCTGATAACCTTCCATGCTGTACGCGATACCACCTATTATTGTGTCATCTACAAACTTACTAATCATACCCTGTACATTCTCAACAAAATTATTGTTATAGATAACAAACAGCAATGGGCCCAGTACCATCAGGAGACACACCACTAGTCACAGGCCTTGAGTCTGACAGCATCCTTCCACTCTTATCCTCTGCTTCCTACCATCAAGCCAATTGTGCACCTAATTTGCCAGCTCTCTCTGGATTCCATACAGAAATCCACATAGATAGTGTCTACCGCCCAGCCCTTATCAAACTTCCTGGTCACTTCATGAAAGAACTCTTAATAAATTTGTGAGGCATGATCTCCCATGCACAAAGGCATGCTGACTACTCCTAATCAAACCCTATCTTTCCAAATGCACGTAATGCCAGAGCATCAAATTAAGAACTAAAGAATTAAAACAGAGATGCCAGGCCAGGGAATGTGTTGTACCTGTATGATGTGGAAACTGGAAGACTGTATCGTGGTTCATCGTGAACACGTCGGTAATAAGTGTTAGTTGTTTAAGGCACTCTGGCTCAGAGTTGATGAGCCGGAGTCTGAGCTGCGACACATCAGCGAGGGAGAGAGTTACCTGGGCTCTGTGTTTCAGGAGGCAGTCAAATGCCTTAGATTAACTCGAACAAATTTGGTTAGTGGTCAGGGACTATTACTGAGGCGAGTAGAGGATAGAGGATTGAGGATCCAGGAGGTGGTGCTGAGGGAGCCTCAGCCCTTGAGCGTATCTAACAGGTTTGAAATCCTTGGTCCCTCTGTGGCTGACAGTGGGGGCTGTAGGGAGGATGAGCAAACTGACTACAGCATGGTACAGGGAGCCATTCAAGGAGGAGGAGGAAAGAGAAACATAGTTGTAATCAGGATTGTACAGTCAGGGAATAGACACTGTCCTCTGTGGCCAGGATTGAGAATTCTGAAGGCTGCCTGGTGCCTGCTGGGTTTGGGATATCTCATCTGGACTGCAGAGGAACTTAGTGGGAGGGGAAAAATCCAGTTGTCATGGTTCACATAGGTTTCCAACAATATAGATATAAAGAGGAAAGAGATTCTGACCTGAGCAGCTGATTTGAAAAGCATAACCAAAAAGATGATAAATTTCTGGATTAGTACCTGAACCATGAGCTTTTTTGGCACAGGTACAACAAGATGAAAGATATGAGCACGTGGTTCAAGGATTGGCTTGGGAGAAATGGGTCAGAACTCATGGGACATTGGCACCAGTTTTGGGGAAGGAGGGAACTGTTTTGATGGAATGGCTACACCTGACTCATGCTGCGACCAGAGTCCTGATGAATCGCATAACTATGGTTGTGGATAGGGCTTTAAGCTAAATAGTGGTGGGTAAGTTCAGTTACATGTAAGATTATCAAAAAGTTAAAGCAGGGAAGGCTCAGCAAACTTTATTAAAATTTCCAGAACGAGTAACAGGACAGAGTGTTTGGGAAATGTCAGCAATCAAACTTTAGGCACAGCAGACATGGGGGCAACTATGAGAAGGGGTTTGGGGGTAGTCAACAGAGGACTGAGGGTATTGTGCTTAAATGCATGCAGTATATGAAACAAGCTGAATAAGCGCAGATTAAAACTGACAGCTACAATATTGTGGGTATCACAGATATATGATTGCAACGGGGTCAGAGCTGGGAATTAAATATCCAAGAATACCTGTCCTTTCAAAAAGACAGACCAATGGACAGAGGGGTGGTGTTGTCTTGTTAGTTAGACATGAAACTGAAGTGGTATACAGTTGGAAGGCACGGAATCCGTGTGCATCGAGTTGTGGAACCGCAAATGAGAAAAGGGAATTATGTACAGGCCTCCTCGCAGTGGTCAGGATGTGAGGCAGAAAATCAGGTGATAGAAAAGTAACAAAGACATGATGTCAATAATCGTGGGGGATCCTCGCAATATGCAGATTGACCGTGAAAATCAGATCTGTAGCAGATCTCAAGAAAAGGAACATGTGGAATGTCTACGAGACGGCTTTTGGGAGTAGCGGCCACTCGGCAACAGGCAATTCTGGAATTGGTGACGTATAATGAATCGCAGATTCACTACAGTGTGGAAGCAGGCTATTTCGCCCATCAAGTTCACACCAACCTTCCAAAGATCATCCCACAAGACCCACACCCTACCCTATCCCATAGTCCTGCATTTCCTATGGTTAATCCGCCTAGCGTGCACACTATGGGCAATTTAGCATAGCCAATCCACCTAGCCTATATACCTTTATACTTTATAATTCAGGGTTAGCATAAAAGCAAACCAAAAAGCATACGTCAGTATTCACAGTGGAAGACAGCATTAACACACCATAACTTCAAGAGAGTCAGGGGGCAGAGGTGAGCATAGTGGCCATCACAAAACAGAAGGTATTTGGGAACCAAAAAGTTCTGAAGGTGGATAAACCACTTGGACCAGATGGACTACACCCCAAAGTTCTGAAGGGGCTTGCAGAGGCATTGGGAGCAATCATTCAGGAACCATTGGAGTCAGGGAGGATCCCAGAGAGCTGGAAAATAGCTGATGGAACACCCCTGTTTAAGTAGCAGGGAATCTATAGGCCAGTTAGCCTGTCCTCAGTTCAATGGTGCAAATTTAGAGATCATTAAGAAGAATGAGATTGTGGAGCACTCGGAAGTGCATGGTAAAATAGGGCTGAGTCAGCATAGCTTTGTCAAAGCCAGGTCATGCCTGACAAATCAAATATAGATTCTTTGAGGAGTAACAATCAAGTTAGACAAAGGAGAGCCAGCCAATGTGATCTATCTGGATTTCCAGAAGGTTGTTGACAAAGTGCCCCACAGGAAACGTGCGAAATCAGATGGTGAGCCCAGGAAAGGAACTGGCATGGAAAGAGGATTGGCTGACTGGCAGAAGGCAGATAAAGGGGTCATTTTCAGGACGGCAGCTGGTGACTGGTGGAGTTTCACAGGTCTTTGTTGAGATAATACTATTCAAATTATTCAAATGATCTGGGCGAAGGAACCATGGGCACTGTTGCCAAGTTTACAGATAACACAAAGATAGGTACAGGGATGGGTAGTGGTGATGAAGTGGGGAAGTTGCAGAAAGATGTAGACAGACAAGGAAAATGTGCAAAGAAGTGGCAAATGCCAAGTGCGATAAAGCGAGAAGTTATCCACCTTGACAGGAAAAATGAAGGCACTGGCTATTTTGTAAATAGGGAAAGGTTTTGGAAACCTGAAGCACAAAGGAACTTTGCAGTCCTCGTTTAGGATTCTCTTAAGGATAACATGCAGGTTCAGTTGGCCGTTAGGAAGACAAATGCAATGTTAGCATTCAGGGGGCTGCCGGGAGATAAGTTTCCCATTTCGGCAGCGGAGTTGAGTGGGAGCGAACCCTTTGTGTTCGTCATCTGCTCTCTGCCTACTCTTCCCCTTAGTCACACTGACTTCATTATCTAGTTCCTTACAGGCTTCAGTTACTATCTCCTTACTGTCCACTAACCTCCTCATTTGGTTCCCATCCCCCTGCCACATTAGTTTAAACCCTCCCCAACAGCGTTAGCAAAAGCACCCTCATTGGTTCCAGTCCTGCGCAGGTGTAGACCATCCGATTTGTAATAGTCCCACCTCCCCCAGAACCGGTCCCAATGTCCCAAAAATCTGAACCCATCCCTCCTGCACCATCTCTCAAGCCACTCATTTATCCTGCCTATTCTTTCATTTCTACTCTGATTAGCACGTGGCACTGGTAGCAATTCTGAGATTACTACCTCTGAGGTCCTACTTTTTAACTTGGCTCTTAACGCCCTAAATTCTGCTTGTAGGACCTCATCCTGTTTATTACCTATATCATTGGCGTCTATATGCACCATGACAGCTGGCTGTTCACCCTCCCCTTTCAGAATGTCCTGCAGTCTATCCGAGACATCCCTGACCTGTGCACCTGGAAGGCAACATACCATTTGGAAGTCTCGTTTTTGACCACAGAACCGCCTATCTACTCCCCTTACAATCGAATCCCCTATGACTATAGCCCTTCCACACAGCAGAACCAGTCACGGTGCCATAAACCTGGCTACTGCTGCCTTCCCCTGGTGAGCCATCTCCCCTAGCAGTATCCAAAACGGTGTACCTGTTTTGGAGGGAGATGACCGCAGGGAACACCTGCACTGCCTTCCTGCTTTTTCTCTGCCTTTTGGTCACCCATTCCCTTTCTCCCTCAGCAATCCTAATCTGCGGTGTGACCAATTTGCTGAATGTGCTATCCACAACTTCCTCAGCATCGCAGATGCTCCACAGTGAGTCCATCCACAGCTCCATAGCCGTCATGCAGTCTAACAAGAGCTGCAGCTGGAAACACTTCCTGCACATCGGGGACAATGAGCTCCCACATTGAGCAAGAGGAGCATAACATGGGTCTGGGATCTCCAGTCATTTTTGCTCTTAAGCTTAGCTTAGTCCTACTATAATATCAAAAAATAGATAAATGAAATGAGAAAATTTTTACCAATCACTCTACTTACCAGCACACGATAAAAAAAAAGAAAAACCTTACCTTATCAACACACCACATAGTCTTTTTTTTTGGTCAGAGGAGGAGGGTGGGTGGGAGACACTACACGTGGAGTGTCTCGGGTTTAGCCGCTGCCCAAATATATCAGTTCACTCACCTTCCCAGAGCGCAATTCAACCACTCCCACTCAACTCCGCTGCCGAAATGAAGAACTTACCTTTCTGACAGCCCCCTGGTCCTCACTGTCACCGCTCCCACTGCTGCTGCAAAAATGGAGGCTGCTGCTTCCGTGAGGTGGTCTGAGGTGCATTTGTTTTAATGTGAGAAGTGTAGTAGGTAAGGCAGATGAACTTAGGCCTTGGATTAGTACCTGAGAGTCTGATGTTATTTGTTATTACTGAGACTTGGTTGAGGGAAGGGCAAGATTGGCAACAAAATATCCCAGGATATAAATGCTTCAGGCGGGATAGAAGGGGGGTAAAAGGGGTGGGGGAGTTGCATTACTGGTCAAAAAGGATATCACAGCTGTGCTGAAGGAGGGCACTATGGACGACTCAAGCAGTGAGGCAATACGGGCAGAGGTCAGAAATAGGAAGGGTGCGGTAACAATGTTGGGGCTGTACTACAGGCCTCCCAACAGCGAACGTGAGATAGAGGCACAAATATGTAGACAGATTATGGAAAGATGTAGGAGCAACAGGGTGGTGGTGATGGGAGATTTTAATTTTCCCAACATTGACTGGGATTCAGTTAGTGTTAGGGGTTTATTTGGAGCAGAATTTGTAAGGAGCATCCAGGAGGGTTTTATAGAGCAGTATGTAAATAGTCCAATTTGGGAAGGGGCCATACTGGACCTGGTGTTGGGAAATGAGCCCGGCCAGGTGGTTGAAGTTTCAGTAGGGGATTACTTTGGGAATAGTGATCACAATTCCGTAAGTTTTACAATACTCATGGATAAAGACAAGAGTGGTCCTAAAGGAAGAGTGCTAAACTGGGGGAAGGCCAACTATAGCAAAATTCGGCAGGAGCTGGGGGATCTGGATTGGGAGCAGCTTTTTGAGGGTAAATCCACATTTGATATTAGGCTTTTAAAGAGAGGGTTGATTAGAGTGCAGGACAGACATGTCCCTGTGAAAATGAGGAATAGAAAGGGCAAGATTAGGGAACCATGGATGACAGGTGACATTGTGAGACTAGCAAAGAGGAAAAAGGAAGCATACATAAGGTCTAGGTAAATGAAAACAGACGAAGCTTTGTAAGAATATCGGGAAAGTAGGACCAATCTGAAACAAGGAATGAAGAGGGCTAAAAGGGGTCATGAAATATCTATAGCAAACAGGGTTAAGGAAAATCCCAAAGCCTTTTATTCGTACATAAGGAGCAAGAGGGTAACTATAGAAAGGGTTGGCCCACTCAAGGACAAAGGAGGGAAGTTATGCGAGAAGTCAGAGAAAATGAGTGAGAATCTTAATGAGTACTTTGCCATTGGTATTCACCGAGGAGAGGGACATGATGGATTTTGAAGTTAGGGATAGATGTTTGATTACTCTAGGTCAAGTCAGCATAAGGAGGGGTAAGAGTTGGGTATTCGAAAAGGCATTAGGGTGGACAAGTCCCCAGGTCCGGATGGGATCTATCTCAGGTTACTGAGGAACGCGAGAGAGGAAATAGCCGGGGCCTTAACAGATATCTTTGCAGCATCCTTGAGCACGGGTGAGGTCCTGGAGGACTGGAGAATTGCTAATGTTGTCCCCTTGTTAAAGAAGAGTAGCAAGGATAATCCAGGTAATTATAGACCGGTGAGCTTGACGTCAGTGGTGGGGAAGCTACTGGAGAAGATACTGAGGGATAGGATCTATTTATATTTGGAAGAAAATGGGCTTATTAATGATAGGCAGCATGGTTTTGTGCAGGGAAGGTCATGTCTTACCAACTTGATAGAATTCTTTGAGGAAGTGACAAAGTTGATAGATGAGGGACTTCAGTATACATGGACTTCAGTAAGGCATTTGATAAGGTTCCCCATGGTAGGCTGATGGAGAAAGTGAAGTCGCAAGGGGTCCAGGGTGTACTAGCTAGATGGATAGAGAACTGGCTGGGCAACAGGAGACAGAGAGTTGTAGTGGAAGGGAGTTTCTCAAAATGGAGAACTGTGACCAGTGGTGTTCCACAGGGATCCATGTTGGGACCACTGTTGTTTGTGATATACATAAATGATCTGGAGGAAGGTATAGATGGTCTGATTAGCAAGTTTGCAGATGACACTAAGATTGGTGGAGTAGCAGTTAGTGAAGGGGACTGTCGGAGAATGCAGCAGAATGTATATAGTTTGGAGAGTTGGGCGGAGAAATGGCAGTTGGAGTTCAATGCAGGCAAATGCGAGGTGATGCATTTTGGAAGATCCAATTCAAGAGCGAACTATATGGTAAACGGAAAAGCCCTGGGGAAAACTGATGCACAGAGAGATCTGGGTGTTCAGGTCCATTGTACCCTGAAGGTGGCAACGCAGGTGGATAAAGTGGTCAAGAAGGCATACGGCATGCTTTCATTCATCGGACGGTGTATTGAGTACAAGAGTTGGCAGGTCATGTTGCAGTTATATAGGACTTTGGTTCGACCACATTTGGAATACTGCGTACAGTTCTGGTCGCCACATTACCGAAAGGATGTGGATGCTTTGGAGAGGGTGCAGAGGAGGTTCACCAGGATGTTGCCTGGTATGGAGGGTGCTAGCTATGAAGAGAGGTTGAGTAGATTAGGATTATTTACATTAGAAAGATGGAGGTTGAGGGGGGACCTGATTGATGTCTACAAAATCATGAGAGGTATAGACAGGGTGGATAGCAAGAAGCTTTTTCCCAGAGTGGGAAACTCAATTACTAGGGGTCACAATTTCAAGGTGAGAGGGGAAAAGTTTCAGGGAGATATGCGTGAAAAGTTCTTTACGCAGAGGATGGTGGGTGCCTGGAACGTGTTGCCAGCAGAGGTGGTAGAGGCGGGCACGATAGCATCATTTAAGATGTATCTAGACAGATACATGAATGGGCAAGGAGCAGAGGGATACAGATCCTTGGAAAATAGGCGACAGGTTTAGATAGAGGATCTGGTTCGGCACAGGCTTGGAGGGCTGAGGGGCCTATTCCTGTGCTGTAATTTTCTTTGTTCTTTGTTCATTTCAAGAGGGCTAGAATACAAGTGCAAAGATTTACTGCTGAGGCTGTGGCAGACTGCATTTGGAATATTGTGAGCTGTTTTAGGACATCAAGCAGTACAGCACAGTGACAGACCTGTCCCCAACAGTACTCTCCTCCAGTGTTGTCCAGTGACAGTCCTGTTCCCCACCAGTACTGTACCCCACTGTTGTACAGGGTTAGACCTGTCCCCACCAGTAATATACTCCACTGTTATAGTGACAGACCTGACCCCACCAGTACTGTAACCATCTGTAAAATGGCCCAGTGATGTACAATGACAGATGTATCCACACTGTTGAGCCCCGTATCTATGGAAGGATGTGCTAGCATTGGAAGGAGTCCAGAGGAGGTTTACAAAATGGGATGAAGAACTTATGAGGAGTGGTTGAAAACTCTGGGTCTGTACTTAATGGAGTTTAATAGGATGAGGGTGGAAAACTGATAGAAACCTTCAGATTTTTGACAGGCCTCGATAGAGTGGATGATGAGAAGATAGTTCCACAAGTGGGAGAGACTAGGATCCAAGAGCATAGCCTTGGAGTGAAGGGACCCTTTAGAAGTGAGATAAGGAAGAATTTCTTCAGACAGACTGTGATTAATCTGTGGAACTCATTGCCACAGAGGGCTGTGGAGGACAAGTCATTGAGTGTATTTAAGACAGAGATTAAGAGAATTGAGAAACACATCAGCTGTGATCAAATGGCAGGGCAGACTGGATGGGTCAATTGGTCTATATCTGCTCCTATGTCTGATGGTTTTATTCAGTCAGATAAGCAAAAGCTTCGTCAAAAAGGTAGATTTGAGGACTACCTTAAAGGATGAAAGTGAGAAAGTTACTCCAGAGTTCAGGGCTTGGGAAGGGTCACCAATGGTACAGTGACTCAAATTTAAGATGCTTAAGAGAGAATTAGTGACGTGCAGACATCCTGGAGGGTTATGGCATTGATGATTAAAAATAGGAAGCAGCAAGGCCATGGAACATTTGAAAAGAAAAATTTGTGTCTTTGTTTAAGAAGAGATGTAAGGAAAAGCCCAGGAACCGCACACCTGAGAATCTGACTTCAGTGATGGGTCAGTTGTTGGAAATGATTCTGAAAGTTAGGATTGCAGAGGCAATGAATGATTAGGTATGGTTTTGTGCAAGGGAAATTGTGTCTCAAAAATTTGATTGAGTTTTTTTAGGCAGTAACCAAGAGAATTGATGAGGGCAGAGCAGTAGATATTGTTTACTTGGAATTTAGTAAATCCTTTGATAAGACTCCACATGGCAGACAAATTAGTAAAGTTAGATCACATAAGATTCAGTATGAGCTTACCAACTGGATACAAAATTAGCTAAACGGCAGGTGACAGAGAATGATGGTGGAAGATTATTTTTTGGACTGCAGGCTTGTGACCAGCAAAGTTCCAAGGAATCGGTGCTGGTTCACTTTAGCTTGTCATTTATATAAATTATTTAGATCAGAATATAGAAGGCATGGTTAGTAAGTTTGCAGATGACACTAAAATTGGTGGTATAGTGCACAGCGAAGAAGGTTATTTAGGATTACAAAGGGATCTTGATCAGTTGGATAATGGACTGAGAAATGGCAGATGGAGTTTAATTTGGATAAATGCGAGCAATTGGATTTTGGAAAAACATATAAGAGCAGGACTTCAACATTGAAAAATGGGGACTTGGATACTGTTATAGAACAGAGACGCCCTAGGGTTCACATATGGATAGAGTGGTTAAGAAGGCATTTAACATGCTGGCCTTCATTGCTCAGAAAATGAGGAAATTTTAATCACCCAAATCACACCCTGACACTGACAACACTCAAAGTAACTGAAGGATGGACATTTATAAAACGTATTCCATATCCTTGGTGTATCTCAAACTGATTTACAGGAAATGGAGCTGCTTTATAATATCCTCAGTATGATTGATGGAATGGGAAAACTAATTTCAGAGACAGAGCAAGAGAGCTACAGACACAGATACAGAGCTCCCACATCTGTACTGGAGCTTGGGCTGGTGAATTGTTACGAAAGTGCATACTTAACCTGGCGTCCATCCTGGCACCTTTGTATCAACTCTTAAAAATGGATCAACCTTGAAAATGGTTGCGTAGCCAAGCCATAGCTTTCAGGGAAGTGATGAAACAGCTATCATCCTCTAAGGTGCTTGCACACTATGATCCCAAGCAACATCTTGTATTGACATGCGATGCCTCCCCGCACGGCATCAAGGTAGTATTAACTCATAAGTGACCCAATGGAGAGATCTGCCCAATTGCGTATGCATCCAGGACTTTGGCTAATGCAGAGCGTAAATACCCCCAATAGAGAAGGAAGGTTTGGTGGTCATATTTGGAGTCAGGAAGTTCCATCAATACCTTTATTGGTGTAATAAGAACAGATGACAAACCCCTGATAGTTCTACTTAAAGAGGACAAGGCAGTGCCACCCATTGTTTTAGGCTGAATTCAGCAGTGGGCTCTAACACTAAGTGCATATTATTACAAGTTGAAACACCGTCCGGGAGGTCAAGCAGTAAATATGGATGCATTACGCTGCCTCCCACTCTGCGATACTGCCAGTGTAACACTCTAACACACTATAATAAAGCTCTGTTACACCTGTAATAAACCCTATGAATCTACGCTGTAACACACTATAATAAAGCTCTGTTACACCTGTAATAAACCCTATCATTCGACAACTGAACAGTGTAATCCAGCTCTGTTACACCGGGAACAAAACATATCAATCTACACTCTAACACAGTCCAATATAGCTCTGTGGTTGTAAATTTTCTGGACATGTTTCCAGTCACAACTGACAATATCAGATTTTGGGCTCAGACTGAAACTGAGACAGCTGGGGATAATATTGGAAACTAAAGGGTCGATACAACTAGAATTGAAACCTTTTTGGACTTGGAGAAACTGGATCACAGGAGAAACCTGCAAGAATGATTGTCCTGGACATAGCCACGTAGGTAGTGCAGTGCCCAGATTGCCAACAAGGACAAAAATTACCACCAGTAACTCCCCCACATTCATGGGAATGGCTGGTAAACTCTGGATTCAGTTGCCCATCAACTATGGGCTGTCAAACTACACTCAATGTGATAAAGCTGTGTTAAACCAGTATTGAGCATTATCAATCCATACTCTAACATGGTGTAATAAAGCACTGTTACACCAGTAATATACCTTATCAATCTACACTGTACCACAGTGTAATAACGCTCTGTTACACCAGTAATCAAGCATATCAATCAAACCCTATCACAGTGCAATTAAGCTCTGTTACAGCAGGAATAATCCCTGTCAATCCGCACTTGAACACAATGTAGTCCAGCTCTGTTGCACCAGGAATAAACCCTGTGAATCTACACCTTAACACAATGCATTAAAGCTCTGTTACACCAGAAATAAATGCTACCAGTGACCCCTCTAACAGTGTGATAAAGCTCTGTTATACCAGAAACAATCACTAACAATTTACACTCCAACACAGTGTAATGCAGCTGTGTTACATCAGTTAAAACCCAATTAATCTACACTCTAACACAGTGTAATAAAGCTCCACGACACCAGTAATAAACCCAATCAATTGGCAAGCTAACATGGTGTGATGAAGCTCCATCACACCAGAAATAAACCCTAGCAATCTACGCTCTAACACAGAGCAAATCAGCTCTGTTACACAAGCAACAACCCCGATCAATCTACACTCAAACACAGTGTAAATAAGGCTCTGTTACACCCGTCACAAACCCGATCAATCTACACTCGATCACAGGGCAATATATCTTTGTTAGACCAGTAATAATCCCTACTGATTTACACTCTAACACACTGTAATAAAGCTCTGTGACACCTGTAACAGACCCTATGATTCTACACTCTAACACAGTGTAGTAAAGCTGTTACATCAGTAATAAACCCTATCATTCGACAACCGAACAGTGTAATACAGCTCTGTTACACAAGTAATAACCACTATCAATCTACACTCTAACACAGTGTGATCAAGCTCTGATACTCCAGTAATAAACCCTATCAATCTGTACTCTAACACAGCAGAATAAAGCTCTGTTGTATCAGTAATAAACCCTATCAATTGACACTCTGACACAGGAAAATATAGCTCTATTATGCCAGAAATATTCACGATCGATCCACACTCTAAGACAATGGAATGTAGCTCAGCTACAAAAGTAATAAACCCCTTCAACCTACTCTCTATCACAGTGTAATAGACCTGCTATACCAGTAATAGACCGTATCAATCTACACTCTGAAACAGTGTAATAAAGCTCTGTTACATTAGTAACAAATCCCGATCAATCAACACTCTAGCACAGTGTAATAAATCAGAAATATTAACAATCAATCCTCACTCTAACAGTGTAATATAGCTCTGCTAAACCAGTAATAAGCCCTATCAATCTACACTCTAAAACAGTGTCATAAAGCTCGCTTACACTCGTAATATACATTATCAATCTACACTGTAACACAGTGTAATAAAGCCCTGTTACACCTGTAATAAACCCAATCAACCTACACTCTATCACAGTATAATAAAGCTCTGTTGCATCAGTAATAAACCCTATCAATTGGCACTCCGACACAGGACAATAAAGCTCTATTATGGCAGAAATATTCACCATCAATCCTTAGTCTAAGACAATGGAATGTAGCTCAGTTACATCAGGAATAATGCCTATCAACCTACACTGTAACAAAGTATAATGAATCTCTTTTGCACCTGTAATAACCTTATCAATTGACAAGCTAACACAGTGTAAGAAAACTCTGTTAGACCAGTAATAATCCCTATCCATCTGCACGAACACACTGTAACAAAGTTATTTTACACCAGTAATAAACTCTATCAATCTACATGCTAACACAGTGTAATAAAGATCTGTTACACCAGTAATTAACCGTATCAACCTACTCCCTAACATAGTGTAATAAAACTCTGTTACATTAGGAACAAATCCCGATCAATCAACACTCTAACATAGTGTAATAAAACTCTGTTGCACCAGAAATAGTAACGATCAATCCTCACTCTCAAAGTGTAATATAGCTCTGCTACACCAGTAATAATCCCGATCAATCTGTACTCTAAAACAGTGTCATAAAGCTCTCTTACACGAGTAATATACAATATCAATCTACACTATAACACAGGGTAATGAAACTCTCCTACACCAATAGTAAACACCAACAATCTACACTCTAACACAGTGTAACAAAGCTCTGTTACACCAGTAATAAACCCGATTAATCTACAGTCTAGCACAGTGTTAAACTTCTGTTACATAAGAAAATAAAAACGAGGAGTAGGCCATCCGGCCCTTCAAGCCCACTCCGACATTCAGTAAGATCATAGCTGATCTTTTCGTGGCCTCAGCTCCACTTACCCACCCTCTCACCGTAACCCTTAATTCCTTTACGGTTCAAAAAACTATCCAGCTTTAAAAACATTCAATGAGGAAACCTTAACAACTTCACTGTGCAGGGAATTCTACAGATTCACAACCCTTTGGGTGAAGAAGTTCCTCCTTAATTCAGTCCTAAATCTGCTCCCCCTAATTTTGAAGAAATATCCTCCCTGCCTCTGTCTTATCCATTCCCTTCATAATTTTACATGTTTCTATAAGATACCCCCCTCATTCTTCTAAATTCCAATGAATATAATTCCAGTCATCTCAGTCTCTCCTCCCAAGCCAACTCTCTCAACTCCAAAATCAATCTAGTGAACTCCCTCTGCAATCCCTCCAGTGCCAGTACATCATTCCTCAAGTAGCCCCGGCATGGCCTCACCAGCACCCGAAACAGCTGCAACATAACTACCCTGCTCTTAAACTCAATCCCTCTAGCAATGAAGGACAAAATTCTATTTGCCTTCTTACTTACCTGTTGCACCTGCAAACCAACCTTCTATAATCCATGCACAAGGACACCCAGGTCCCTCTGCACAGCAGCATGCTGCAATTTTTTACCATTCAAATAATAGTCTTTTGTAACTGCTATTCCTACCAAAATGGATGACTCCACATTTAGCAACGTTGTACTTCATTTGCCAGACCTTTGCCCTCTCCCTTAAACTATCTATAATCACTCTGCAAACTTTCAGAGTCCTCTGCATACTTTGCAGAGATTAAGAGAATTGCGAAACATATCAGCTGTGATTGAATGGCGGAGCAGACTGGATGTGTCAATTAGCCTAATTCTGCTCCTATGTCTGATGGATTTTTTTTCGGTCAGATAATCAAAAGCTTGTCAAAAAGGTAGATTTGAAGACTATCTTAAAGGAGGAAAGAGAGAAAGTTACTCCAGAGTTTAAGGCTTGGGCAGGGTCACCAATGGTACAGTGACTCAAATTTAAGATGCTTAAGAGAGAATTAGTAATGTGCAGACATCCTGGAGGGTCATGGCATTGATGATTAAAAATAGGAAGCAGCAAGGCCATGGAACATTTGAAAAGAAAAATGTGTGCCTTTGTTTAAGAAGGGACGTAAGGAAAAGCCCAGGAACCGTACACCTGAGAATCTGACTTCAGTGACGGGTCAGTTGTTGGAAGTGATTCTGAAAGATAGGATTGCAGAGGCAATGAATGATTAGGTATGGCTTTGTGCAAGGAAAATTGTGTCTCACAAATTTGATTGAGTTCTTTTAGGCAGTAACCAAGGGAATTGATGTGGGCAGAGCAGGAGATATTGTTTACTTGGAATTTAGTAAATCATTTGACAAGGCTCCACATGGCAGACAAATTAGTAAAGTTAGATCACATGAGATTCAGTATGAGCTTACCAATTGGATACAAAATTAGCTTAATGGCAAGTGACAGAGAATGACGGTGGAAGATTATTTTTTGGACTGCAGGCCTGTGACCAGCGGTGTTCCAAGGAATCGATGCCGGTTCACTTTAGCTTGTCATTTATATAAATTATTTAGATGAGAATATAGAAGGCATGGTTAGTAAGTTTGCAGATGACACTAAGATTGGTGGTATAGTGCACAGTGAAGAAGGTTATTTAGGATTACAAAGGGATCTTGATCAGTTGGATAATGGACTGAGAAATGGCAGATGGAGTTTAATTTGGATAAAGGTGAGCAATTGGATTTTGGAAAAACAAATAAGGGCAGGAATTCGACATTGAAAAATGGGGACTTGGATAATGTTATAGAACAGAGACACCTAGGGGTTCACACATGGATAGAATGGTTAAGAAGGCATTTAACATGCTGGCCTTCATTGCTCAGAAATTTGAGTATTGGAGTTGTGATATTATTTTCAGGTTGTATACGATGTTGGTGAGGCCTTTTCCGAAGTACTGTGTCCAGTTGTGGTCACCATGTGATAGGAAGGATAGTATTAAGCTCGAGAGGGTTCCGAATAGTTTTATCGGCATAGAGTCATCGAGATATATAGCATGGAAACAGACTCTTCGATCCAACTCATCCATGCTGACCAGATATCCGAAATAAATCGAGCACCATTTGCCAGCATTTGGCCCATATCCCCCAAATCCTTCCCATGCAAAAACCCATCCGGAAGCCTTTTAAATGTTGTAATTGCACCTGCCTCCACCACTCTGGCAGCTCATTCCATTTATGCATGATCGTCCATGTGAAAATGTTGCCCCTTGGGTCCCTTTTAAATCTTTCCCGTCTCACCTTAAACCCCCATCCTAGCAAAAAGAACTTGTCTATTTGCCCTATCCATGACCCTCATGATTTTATAAATCTCAAAAAGTTCACTCTCAGCCTCAGATGCTCCAGGGAAAATAGCCCCAGTCTATTCAGTTTCTCCCGATAGGTCAAACCCTCCAACTCTGACAACATTCTTGTAAATCTTTTCTGAAATCTTTCAAGTTTCACAACATCCTTCCAATAGTGGGGAGACCAGAATTGCACACAGTATTCAATAGTGGCCTAACTAATATCCTCCCAACTCCTATACTCAATGCACTCAAGCAAGCATACTAAATGCCTTCTTCACTATCCTATCTACCAGTGACTCACTTTCAAGGAACTATGAACCTGCACTCCAAGATCTCTTTGTTCAGTAACACTTCCTAGGACGTTACCATTAAATGTATAAGCCCTGCCCTGATGTACCTTTCCAAAATGCAGCGCCTCACTTTCATCTAAATTAAACTCCACCTGCCATTCCTTGGCCCATTGGCCCATCTCATCAAGATCCTGCTGTACTCTGAGGAAACCTTCTTCGCTGTACACTATAGCTCCAATTTTGGTGTCATTTGCAAACTTACTAACCATACATCCTATGTTCACATCCAAATCATTTATCTAAAGTGAACTCAACACCCATTCCAGTGGCACACTACTGGTCACAGGCCTCCAGTCTGAAAAGCAAGCCTCGATTACCACCCTCTGTCTTCTATGTTCAAGCCAGTTCCGCATCCAAAAAGCTAGTTCTCCCTGTATTCCGTGTGATCTACCCTTGCTAACCAGTCTACCACGAGGAACTTTGTCGAATGTTGTTTCTCGGAGTGGAGTGTTTGAGCGAGATGGAAGGGCTGGATAGGCTGAGACATTTTTCACTGGAACATAGGAGATAGTCGGGTGACCTTATAGAGGTTAATAAAATCATGAGGAGTATAGATAAGGTGAATGGCAGGTGTCTTTTCCCTTGGGTGGGGGATTTCAAGACTAGGGGCCATATTTTCAGGTCTTGGAGTCATACAGCACGGAAACAGACACTTCAGCCCAACCAGTCCAAGCTGAACATAATACCAAACGAAACTAGTCCCACCTGCCAGCTTCTGGCCTATATCCCTCCAAATCTTTCCTATTCATGTATCTATCCAAAAGTCTTTTAAACAATGTAATTGTACCCGCATCCACCACTTCCTCAGGAAATTCATTCCACATGCAAACCACCCTCTTGCAAAAAAAATGCCTCTGCTGTCTTTTTTAAATCTCTCTCCTCTCACCTGAAAAATGTGCCCCCTAATCTTGAAATTCCTCAATTAGGGAAAGACAACTACTATCAACTCTATTGATACGTCTCATTATTTTATAAACTTCTCTCAGGTTGCCTCTCAACCTCCTATGCTCCAGTGAAAAAAATTCCAGCCTTTCTTTATAACTCAAACTTTTCATACTGGTAACATCTGGTAAATCTCTTCAGAACCCTCTCCAGCTTAATAATATCCTTCCTGTAACTAGGTGACCAGAACTAGATACAGAATTCGAGAAGAGGCCTCACCAATGTCCTGTACAATTTCAACATAATTTTCCAACTTCTGTACTCAAAGGACTGAGCAATGAAGGCAAGTGTGCCAAACATCTTTTTAACCACCCTGTCTATACGTGATGCAAACTTTAAAGAATTATGTCCCTGTACCCCTATGTCCCTCTGTTCTACAACACCACCCATGACCCTATCATTAATTGTATGAGCCCTATCCTTGTTTGTTGTACCAAAATACAATACCTTGCATTTATTCAGATTGAACTCCATCTGCCATTTTTCAGCCCATTGACCCATTTGATTAAGATCCCTCTGTAATCTTAGAAAACCTTCCTCACTGTCTGCTGTGCCACCAATTTTGGTGTTGTCCACAAACTTACTAATTGTGCCTTCTATATTCTCATCCAAACCATATACGTGACAAACAAGCAAGGACCCAGGATTGATCCCTGTGGAACACCGCCGGTCACAGGCCCCCAGTCCGAAAAGCAACTCTCCAACGTTACACTCTGTTTCCTGCCATTAAGCCAATTATGTATCTAATTGGCAAGCTCACCCTCAATCCCATGTGACATAACTTTGCTAATCAGTCCACCATATGGAACCTTATCAAAGGCTTTACTAAAATCCAAATAAACAATGTCTACTGCTTTGCCATCAACCACCTTTGTGGTAACTTCCTCAAAAAAACTCAATCTTTTTGTGAGACACAATTTTCCTCACACAAAACCATGTTGACTAGTCCTAATCAATTTTTGCCTCTTTAAATGTCCATAAATCCTATCTTTCATAATCACCTCCAACAATTTAGCCACAACCGAAGTCAGACTCACAGGTCTCTGGCTCTTTGTTTTCTACTCACAATTTTTCTAAACAAAGGTACAACATTAGCCACCCTCCATCAGGCATCTCTCCCATAGATATAGATGATACAAATATTTCTGCAAAGGGTTTTGTAACTTCCTCCCTTACTTCCCACAACCTTCTTGGATACATTAGGTCAGGTCCTGGAGATTTATCCACCTATGTATTCTCCAAGACCTCCCAAAATTCCTCTTCTGTAATGTAAACTGTTTTTCAAACATCAAAGCTTATTTCTCTACATTCTCTAGACTCCATTTCTTTCTCCACAGTAAAAAGTGACGCAAAATATTCATTTAGTATCTTTCCCATCTCCTGGGGTTCAACATAAAGACAACCTTCTCCTTGATATTTAAGAGCCCATTACCCTCTTGCTCTTCATATATTTGTAGAATCTCTTTGGATTATCTTTAACCTTATCTGCCAATACTATCTCATAGCCCTTCTTTGCCTTCCTGATTTCTCTCTTAAGAATGCCCTTACACACTTATATTGATTAAGAGATTCAATTGAACCAAGTTGTCTATATCTAAAATAAGATTCTCTTTTATTCTTGATTAGACCCTCAATATCTTTACTCATCCATTGTTCCTTAATCTTTCCAGCCTTATCCTTCACTCCAACAGGACCAAAATGCCTCTGAACTCTTGTCATCGCACTCTTGAATGCCTCCCAATTGTCTGATGTCCTTCTAAATGTGAACAGTCTACTCCAATCAACTTTTGAAAGTTCCTGTCTCATAGCACTAAAATTTTTGCCTTGGCCTTATTCCAATTAAAAACTGTAACTTTTATGGAAGGCTTATCCTTCTCCATAACCATTTTGAAACTAATAGAAACATGATCGCTAGGCCCAAAGTGTTTCCCCACTTTTACTTCAGTTATTTGCCCTGAAATATTGCCCAAAAGAAAATCTAGTTTTGCTCCTTCTCTCGTAGAAACATCCACATATTGATAAAGGAAATTTTCTTGAACAGATTTCACAAATTCTTCACCATTCAAAGCTTTAACGCTATGATAGTCCGAGAAAATGTGTGGAAAACTAAAATCCCCCATTATTACAACCTTAGTATGCTTGCATGTATCTGAGATCTCCCTACATATCTGTTTTGCAATTTCTCTCTTACGACTGGACGTCCTGTAGTACAACGCCATCAAAGTGATCTTTCCTTTATTATTTGTAATTTCTACCCATGTATTTTCACAGGACTACACAGTTCCACAGGATGCACACTGAGACAAACATCAACTGTGGTTGGAAGACCATCAACTCAGTGGAAGATGCTCTTTGGTCTGCCCAAAACTTGCTAGTCTTCCAGAACAAGGAGTTGGCACTGATGGGGTGTTGCAGTCTGGCACATTCCACGGTGCAAGGTTCTGAGGGACGCTTGGGACAGCCACCACCAAGGAGCAGTGGGGAAAGACCACTGTCTGAGGTTCCTGCTGAAGGTAAATGGGGCCCATTCATTTATCAGACCCAGTGTCTCAAATATGTGTAAATGTTGGTATTGTATAAATGAGAGTTGGATAGAGTCAAAGTCCAATGTTTTGTTTTGTTTATATGATATGCGGCTGTACAGAACTGATCTGCATTTGTAACAATGTGTATATGTACAAAGACTTTTAAAAAAATAAATAAAGCATATTTCAGAAAGAAAAAAATTCTGGGAGCCGTCAGCTAAGTCAGGAAGCTCCCCCCCGGTGGTAATTAGTAGTAAGTAGGGTTAGATCAAATGAGATCCAGGGAGAGTTGCCAATTGGACACAAAATTAGTTTGACAGTAGGATACAGAGGGTGGTAGTCGAGAGTTGCTTTTCAGATTGGAGACGTGTGACCAGAGGTGTGCTGCAGGGATTGGTACTGAGTCCACTGTTATTCATCGTTTATGAGAATGATTTCGATGAGAATATAGGAATCATGGTGAATGCGTTTGCAGATGATGCAAATTGGTGGTTATAGTTGACAATGAAGATCAACTATGCCAAGGAATAGCAGATGGAATTTAATTCAGATAAATGCGAATAATTGCACTTTGGTAAGGGAACCCAGGGCAAGGGTTTGATTTGGTTTGTTGTCATCTGAAAAGCTTTGTTTCTGAGCAGTAGAAGAAGATCATAGTATGCAAGGACATACAGAACGTAGGGTGAAAAAAACTTGGTCAGAGTGAGGCATACAGGTCACACTGCACAGGGCATGTGCTAGGCAAGAACAACACTAAAAAGATCAACATGTTTGAACTCAGCGAGTCCATGCATCAGTCTAATAATGGCAGGGAAGAAACTGTTCCTGAACCTGCTGGTGCATGTGTTCAAGCTTCTGCATCTTCTGCCTGACGGAAAAGGTTGTAGGAGAGCATTACTGTGATGCGATGAGATTTTGATGATGTTGGCAGCCTTTCTGCAGCAACGAGAGGTAAATGGAGTCCATGGATGTGAAATTGGCTTCTGTGATGGTCTGGGCTGTGCGCACAACCTTCTGTAGTTTCTTACAGTCTTGGGCAGAGCAGTTGCTGTACCAGGCCGTTATGCGCTCAGACAGTATGCTTTCTATCGTGCATCTGCGTAAGTTGCTAAGCGTCCTTCTGGACATGTCAAATTTCCTCAGCCGCCTGAGGAAGAGGAGGTAATGGTAGGGGCCTGGGAAGTGTTATGGAACAGAGAGACCTCAGGGTGCATGGATATAGTTCCTTGAAAGTGGCCAGGTAGACAGGGTGGTGAAGAAGGCTTTTAGCGCACCTGCCTTCATCAGTTACAGCATTGAGTGCAGGAGTTGGGATGTCATGTTACATCTGTACAAGATGTTGGTGAGGCCAGAATTGGAGCACTGCATACAATTCTGGTCAGCCTTCCATAAGAAAGATGTTATTAACCTGGAAAGGGAGCAAAAAAGATTTATGAGGATGTTACAGAGAATTAAAGGCTTTGAGTTATGAGGAGAGATTGGGTATGGTGAGACTTCTTTTCCTGGAGCTCAGGGGTGACCTTCGAGACATTTATAAAATCTTGAGGGTTATGGATAAGATGAATAGCCAAGGTCTTTTCCTTAGGCGAGGGGAGTCTAAAACTAGAGGACATAAGTTTAAGGTGAAAGTGACAAGATTTAGGGGGACCTAAGGGGCAATTTTTTTCACACAGGGATGTTGCGTACATGAAATGAGCTGCCAGAGGAAGTGGTAGAGATGGGTGCAATTAACATTTAAAAGATATTTGGACTGGTGCATGGATTGGACAGGTTTAGAGGAATATAGGCCAAACTCAAGCAAATGGGACTTGTTCAGTTCAGGAGACCTGCTTGGCCTGGATGAGTTGGGCCGAAGGGCCTATGACTGTGCTGTATACCTCTATGAATCAGATTCTGTGATTCTAACGAGAGAAATTAGTTTGGGGATGACTGTTTCTGGGCCAATCCACATCTGACAAGTGGAAGTCTTTTAAAACCCAGTTGATCAGGCTTCAAAACAAGCATGCTCCTGTGAGGATGAAAGATAAGGATGACAAAATTCTGCAACCTTGGATGATGAGCAGTGTTCTAATTTTAGTTAAAAAGAATATAATGTTTCAGAAAAGGCAATCAGACTAGGGCCTTGCAATATGAAGAAATAGAAAAGAACTTCACAAAGAAATTAGAAGACCTGGAAGGGGCCATGAAATGTCCTTGGCAAGTAGGATTAAGGACAGTCCAAGCTGTATTGTATGCATTTTATGAGCAAGAGTGAAACTTGGTGAAAGAGTAGCACTGCTCAAGAACAAAGGAGGGAATTTGTGTGGAGTCAGAGGAAGTGGGTAAGGTCCTTAATGAGTATTTTGCAACAGTACTCACCAAGTAGAAAATCATGTATGAAGCTAAGTTTAGAGAGGGGTTGTTGATATTGTGGGGCATGTCCATATGAAGAAGGAGGTGGCGTTGGGTACCTGGAAAAGTATTAAGTTAGATAAATTCTCAGGGCCTGATGAGATCTATTCCAGGAGATTGAGGGAAGCAAGGGCTAGGGTTACAGATTGCTGAGGCCTTTACAGTGCTCTTTGTGTCCACTTTAGCCACAGGTGTCAGCCCAGAAAACTGGAGAAACCATTGTTGTTCCTTTGTTCATGTTAATCTTCAGGGTCAATGCGGAGACTTCTGTTGTTTGTAATGCATACAGATAATTTGGATGAAAATGTTAGTGGCCTGATTTGTAAATTTTGCTGATGACGTGAAAATTTGGATAATGAGGAAGCATACTAAAGGATTCAGCCGGATACAGGTCGGCTGGAAAGTTGGGCGGAGAAATTTCAGATGGAGCTTAATCTGGACAAGCATGAGGTCATGCATTTTGGGAGATCAAAAGCAACAGGAAAGTACACTGTAAATGGTCGGATCGTAAGGACCATTGATTTACTGAGGAGTCCAATTCCAGGCATTGCAACATAAAGTGGTTAATAAGGCTTATGACATGCCTACCTTCATCAGTCGGGGGATTGAGTATAAAAATTGGCAAGTCATGCTACGTCTGTATTAGTCAGACCACATTTGGAGTATATGTGCTGTTCTGGTCACTGCACAATCAGAAAGATGTGGAGGCTTTGGAAACTGTGCAAAGGAATTGACCAGAATGTTGCATGGACTAGTGTATTGGCTATAATGGATTGGGTGGATGGAAATGTCAAATACTAAAGGGTGTACGTTTAGGGTGAGGAAGGAAAGTGTTTTTCTGACACAGAGGGTAGGAGGTGCCTGGAACAAGTTGCCAAGGGAGGTGGTAGAAGCAGCAAAGTTTAAGGGGAATTTAGACAGACACATGAATAGGCAGCGAATAGAGGGATATGGACTACGTGCAGGAAGATGGGATTATTTTAGAATCGCACTATGGTCGGCACAGACATGATGGGCTGAAGGGCCTGTTCTTGTGCTGTACTGTTCCATATTGTTGAGAAAACTGCAACAGCCAGTCTGTATTTTTCTTTATTCACTTATGTGACATGGGCATCGCAGGCTACCCAGCATTTATTGCTTGTTCCTCGTTGCCCTTGAGAAGGTGGTGGTGCCTTAAACCACTGCTGACTATCTGATGTAGGTCTGACCCACAATGCCGTTCGGGAGGGAATTCTAGGATTTTGACCGAGTGACACTGAAGGAACAGCAATCTATTTCCAAGTCAGGATGGTGACTGGTTGGGAGGGTATCTTGGAGCTCATTGTGTTCCCATGTGTGCACTACCCTTGTCCAACTTGATGAAAGTGGTTGTGGGTTTGGAAGGATTTTTGGTGAATTTCTGCAGTGCATCTTACAGATGGAGCACACTGCTCCTACTCAGCATCAGTGGTGGAGGGAGTGGATACTTGTGCATATAGGTTGCTTTGTCCTGTATGGTGTCAAACTTCAAGCGTTGTTGGAGATGCATGCATCCAGGTAAGTGGGGAGTATTCTATCACACTCTGAACTTGTGCCTTGTAGATGGTGGACAGGCTGTGGGGAGTCAGGAGGTGAATTTCTTGTTGGAGTATTACTAGCGTCTGACTTGCTCTTGTAGCTACACTATTTGTATGAAAAGTCAAGTTGTGTTTCTGGTCAATGGTAACCCGCAGGATGTAGGTGATTCAGTGACAGTGATTAAATTGTCTCTTTGTGGACATGGTCATTGCATGGCATTTCTGTGGCACAATGTGACTTGTCACTTGGGCTGAATATCTGGATATTGTCTAAATTTGTTGCATTGGAGCATGGACTGCTTCAGTATTTGAGGAGTTACGAAGAGTGCTCAACATTTTGCAAGCATTCAGGCAAACATCGCCACTCCTGACCTTAGGATGGAGGGAAATTCGCTGATGAACCAAATAATGCAGGTGAGCAGAGTGGGCCATGTTAGTGAATTAGTTACAATGATATCAGACCACACACAAGGAGGCAGCCACTGCAATACAAATACAGAGGTGATGATTGGGTCTGTACCTGAGAGGGGGGAGCAGGATGTCTGAGAGGGGACAGAGAGGGCATCCAAGGCAGATAGAGTGTCTGAGGAGGGAATGTGGGAGATCGGCCGTCCGGGATTGGGGGGTGGTCACAGGGAGAGACAGTGCACTGTCGAACATAGTACAGTACACCACTGCAACAGAGCCTTCAGCCCACAATGTTGAGCTGAACAGGACACTAAATCAAACCAATCCCTTCTGCCTGCTCTTAGTCCATATCCCTCCATTCCTTGCATATTCATGTGCTTATCTAAAAGCCCCTTAAACATCCCTACCGTATCTGCCTGCACCTCCACACTGGGCAGTGGGTTACACACTCCTAACACTCTATTTAAAAATAAAATTCCTCCTCACATCTCCTTTAAACTTTACCCCTCTCACCTTAAATGCCTGCCTCTTAGTATGAGATATTTCAGCTCTGGGAAAAAGATTCTTGCTGTCAACCATAATGATGCACCTCAATTTTATACACTTCTATCAAGTGTCCCCTCAGCCTGTGTCACTCTGGAGAAACAACCCAAGTTTTTCTTGTGTCTCCTTGTAGCTAATACCCTCTAATCCAGGCAGCATTCTGGTCAACATCTTCTGCACCTTCACCAAAGCCTCCAAATCCTTCCTGGAATGTGGCGACCAGAGCAATACTCAAAGTGCGGCCTGCCTAAAGTCCTATAAAATTGCAACATGAGATCTCAATTCTTGTACTCAATTCCCCGACCAATAAAGGCAAGCATGTCATACACCTTCTTAGCCCCCTTTCTACTTGTTTGGCCATTTTCAGGGTGCTATGGACTTGAACGCCAACATTTCTCTGTACATCAATGCTGATAAGGGTCCTGCCATTAACTGTACAGTTTTCCTTAATATTCAATCTCCCAAACTGCAGCACCTCACACTTGCCCAGAATAAACTCATCTGCCATTTCTCAATCCATATCTGCAAGTGATCTATATCCCGCTGTATCCTTTGACAACTATTCACAACTCCACTGATCTTTGTGTCACCTGCAATCTTACTAACCCACCCATCTACATTGTCATCTAATACATTTATATATATCAGAAACAGCAGAAGTCCCAGTATGGATACCTGTGGAGCACAACTAGTCACAGACCTCAATCCTCAGTCTTCTATGGACAAACCAATTCTGAATCCACATGGCCAGGTCACTGTGGATCCATCCATCTTGATCTTCGGGATGAGCCTACCTTGACGGACCTTTTTGAAAACCTTACTAAAATCCACACAGACAATATCCCCTACTCCACCCTATTTAATCACCTTTGTCACCTCCTCAAAAAACTCAATCAAGTTAGCAAGACATGACCTGCCCACAAAGCTGTGCTGACTGCTCCTAATTAGTCCCTAACGTAAATCCTGTCCTTACAAATTCTCTACAGTAGCTTCCCAAACATGAATGTAAGTCTTACTGGTCAACAATTTCCTGGATTATCTCTATTTCCTTTCTTGAACAGTGGAACAACATTAGCTACTTGTCAGTTCCCTGGGACCTCTCCAATGGCTTGTGAGTATATAATGATCTTGGTCAAGGTTGCAGCAATCTTGCCTCTCTCAATAAATTGTGCAGATACCATTGGGCCCTGGGGACTTATCCACCTTAATGCTCTTCAAGAGACCCAGCACCACTTTTTACTTGATCTTACTTATGAGAATGTTGCGTGGGATGAAAGGTCTTGGTTATGAAGGAACATGTGATAGGCTATGTTTGTTTTGCTTGGAGCAGAGGAGGCTGATTGAAGGATAGGCATTGGATTATGAAAGGCAGAGAAAAGGTAGAACGTGAGAATCTTTTCCCCATGGGGGTCTTCTCGTGTAAGGTGAGGAATAAGTGCACAGGTTTCTGGAAAAAGCTCAGCAGGCCTGGCAGTATCTGTAAAGAAAAAAATCAAAATTAACATTTTGGGTCCAGTGACCCTTCCTCAGAACTGCCAGTGTTTTTCTTTTATCTTCACAGATGCTGCCAGACCTGCTGAGCTTTTCCAGCAACTTCTGCTTTTGTTCCTGATTTACAGCATCCATAGTTCTTTTGGTTTTTATGTGAGGAATAAATGGTTTGGAGGGGATCTGTAGAAACATTTTTTTTAACTGGGGTGGTATGAACATTGAATGTGCTGCCGAAGAGGATGGGGGAGGCAGAGAGTGTCGCAATATTTAAGAAACTTTAAGACAAGCACTTAAAACGCCAAGGCATGGCATGTTATGGATCAAATGCAGGAAAAATGAATTACTCTAGTTTGGTGTTTGTTGGTCAGCTTTGACATGGTGGGGGAAAGAGTGAGTGAGGAACCTGTTTTTATGTTCCATGACTGTGTAAGCACATACATGACCCCACCACTAACATACACTCATGTTATATAGAGATAAACCTACCCGACTAGGACTGTACCCTAGAGTTGAACAGTGACAGACCTGTCTCCAACAGTACTATAGCCCACTCTTATGCGATGAATTGATTAGACTTAGTGTTACATGTGCCTTTATAGATGCGAAAGAGTGAGGTCACTGGAAGTACTGATTTCAATGGGGATAAGTAACTCTGAGCTATATTTAGGTAAGGAGCAGTTGAACCATGACAGGCTGTGAGCGAGGTCTGAGCGAGGGAGAGAGAGTGATCGAACGTGAGACAGAGAGTGATCGAAAGTGTGACAGAAAGTGATCGAGAGTGTGAGAGTGAGAGAGAGAAGCACACCTATATATGGTCTGTCATTGTTCGGTTGGCATCTCTTTCTCAAGCACAAGAACCCTCCCTTATCTCTGTCACTTCCTCCAGTGCCCACAACACATCTTATTTCTGGAAGTGCCTACAGCCCTTTTATATATAACATCCTCGTGTTCTGGCAATTCCTCACAAATCTCAGTCCTCAATTCCCCCACTGCCCTGTCAATCTCCGGAACATCTTAAATCCCTCTGACATTTTGCACCTCTGTAACTTCTTCACAATGCACTCTGTATGTGAAATTGCCCCCACGCCCTGGACCCCTCTGTACCTCTTTCATCAATTCCAACACATATTGTTCACCCAACCTCTGGAAACTCTTCCAGTCACAGCAATTTGTACTGGGGCTTTGTCATATCATTCAACCCATGATCACTCAACACATCTCTGCCATCAAGTCTAGCACCTACAAATCACCCTGTTTCTATCATCACATTAAACCCCAACAATGTTTCCTCTTTCTTCAACACCACTGCCTGCTACTGGAACCGCCGCTATCCCTTTAAAACCTGCAGCCACAAAATTCCCTTTCTCTTTATCCCATCAATTGGTGACAATGCTCCTAACTCTGCAATATCCCCTGGTTCCTGCAGCTGTCCTTGCGTTCTTGCAGCTTGTACAACCATCCCAACCTTCTGTCCATCCGGCAGTTCCACACAAGCCTCCTCATTGATGTAACCTCCTTCAGACCCTCCAGCCTTCATGTCTTGTAACATCCTCTAGCCCCAACAACTCTTCAATCTTCATTCTGCAGCGTCATCTAGATTTGTAGACATCTGTCCCTCTTCCCATAACATGCTTCTGCTCCTAAGATCTTCCACCATGTTCATGGAATTTCAGTCACCTCCCACACCTCCTTCTATCCCTACAGTACCTTCCATCTTCGAAAATCCACTCGATCTTTATACCCTCTTTGAGCCACAAAAGTTCTCACTAACTCTATTACATCCACTGGATGGTACAATCCTCCCTGTGAGTGTGTACATCAGGAAAGTGTTTCAAGTATAGTGCAGACATTGTGCAGGAGCTTCATTCTATCTATGGATACATCATCCAGACCAGATACATCTTCAGAAACAATCCATTAGTTGAGTCAAACAGGATTTGGCTTTTCTTTGCTTCCCTCCTACTTTCCCATTCTGTTGTCTCCCCACAATATTGTGCGTCCTGGAACATTTACATCCCAGTCTTGATCATCCAGTAACCATCTATGATGGTGAAGAGATCAAAACCATTTCCCTGTCTTCATGTCGCTAGTGTATCGATATTATAGCAGATGCTTCATGCAGTCAAATTAAAAACCTGTCAATATATGTTTTAATCACTATTTTCTGTCAGTTACGTAGTTGCTGATGCCCAATTTCAGTTAAACCCTTTGTCCCTTCTTGTGCCTTTCTGCTGTCTTGAACTACATTAAGGTGAGGAGGAAAGATATGAAAGGGACATGAGGGGCAACATTTTCACGCAGAAGGTGGTGCATGAATGGAATGAATTGTCAAAGGAAGTGGAGGAGGCTGGTACAATTACCATATGTGAAAATGCATCTGGATGTGTACATGAATAGGAAAGGTTGAGTCGGATATGGGCTAAAGGCTGGCAAATGGGACAAGATTAATTTAGGATATCTGGTTGGCATGGATGAGTTGGACCGAAGGGTCTATTTCTATGGTGTATTCTATTCTATGACTACATATATTTGGAATATCATGTGTAATTCTGTGCATCTTATTTCAGGAAAGATGTTAAAGCCCTGGAAATAGCAAAAATGATCTACTACAATGATAATAGTAATGAGGGAGTTTACTTACAAGATTAGAGAATTTGGGCTTATTCACCTTGGAGAAGATTAACATTGATCTTATTCAGGTGCTCGGAATTATGAACCATATTCTGGTCCCACCAGTCAGAATATCAGTAACTAGGCATCATAGTTTCAAAATTGTCAGAAAGAGAGCGAGGAATGAGGTGAGGAGAAACTTTTGTACTCAGTTGTTAGGATTTGGAATACACTCCCTTGGAGAATGGTGGAGGTAGATGCAATATGACATTTTAAAGGAGATCTGTATGTATATTTGAAAGTGATGGATTCAGAGAGCTACGGAGAAAGGGTGAAGAATGGGATTAGCTGGGTTGCTCTTTCAGGAGCCGGTATAGATGTGCTGGTTCAAGTGGTCTCCTTCTGTGCTGTAAAATTCTATGTTTCAACCTTAGGATTTCAGAATCTCCCTTCACCTGAACCCTGGCCCTGTTTTCATTTTAACTCCTATCAATGATGATAATTGGAGTGACTCGGACAGATTCTGATGTGATGGTTGCTTTCAGTTTCCCAACTGCTCATGCTCCCCTTTTAACACCCTGCCAATTTATTCAAAATATCAAGTGAGAAAGAAAACCCACACAAACACAAATGCTGGTTGTGAAACAGAGTCAAAGCAATTTGGTAATTTGTGGAGCAGACACAAGAAAACAAATAACCAGATAAGCTGCTGAATTGTCACAAAAGTAATATCGTCAGTGCGCCTCCGGTGAAGCGTTGGTGTTCTGTCCCACTTGTCATTTATATGCCTCGGGGTGGTTGGCATCACTTCCGTTTCTGTTTTTCAGTACTTTGTATATAGGGCCCAGTTCAATGTGTTTGTTGACAGAGTTCCAGTTGGAATGCCAGGCCTCCAGGAATTCCCTGGCATTTCTCCATTCGGCTCGTGCTAATATGGATGAGTTGTCCCATTCAAATTTGCGTACTTCTTTGTCCGTGTGTATTGAGACCAGCGTGAATTGGTCGTGTCTCTTGGTGGCTAATTGGTGTTCATGTATCCTTATTGCCAGTTTGTTTGCAGTTTGGTCTACGTAATGTTTTTCACAATCTTTACATGGAATTTTGCATATCACGTTAGTTTTATTGGTTGTGGGTATGGGATCCTTTCATTAGTAGCTGCCGCAGAGTAGTTGTTGGGCTACCAGGTAGCTGAGGTGTCTGAGTCGTCTTGTGGTCATCTCTGATACGTCCCTGATGTATGGTAGGGTGACTAGTGTGTCTGGCTGTGTTGTGTCTTCTTGTTGTCGTCTGTTGCAGAAATAATGGCTGATTGTGCTTTTTGGGTATCCATTCCTTTTAAAAACTCTGTATGGGTGCTCCTATTCTGCTTTGCGCAATTCCGGGTTGCTGCAATGTGTTGTGGCCTATTTAAATAATGTCCTGATGCAGAACTAGAAGTAATATCAACCACCCCAGCAAACTGAGGCACATAAATAACAAGTGGGACAGAATACCAGCGTTTCACCAGAGGCATACTGATAACATTACCTAGCAGGGTAACAAAACATCTGCAACCAAATACACTCAGCTAGCAAATCTACAACCTCATCCACAACTTGAGCTACAAATCTTCCTGAAAACTTTAAATGCAGGGTTACAGGGATACTGTAGGGGGAGGTGAGCCTGGGTAGGATGTTCTCCAAAAAGTTGGTTCGGACTTTTGGGCCGAATGGCCTGTTTCCACACCGTAGTGATTCCAAAATTCTATCTCCGCATTTCACCAAACCCCTACTCCGCTACATAGAATCCTCAGCGTCCCTTTGAAGAATTTTCCACCCAAACACATCCCCCTTCCCTTTCTCTGTAACCCTGCTTTCCCCATGGCGAATCCATTTAACTTACACACCTACACGGACACTATGGTCAACACAGCATGGCCAATCCACCTAGCCTGCACATCTTTGGACTGTGGGAGGGAACTGGAGCACCTGGCAGAAACCGACACAGACACTGGGAACATGTGCAAACTCTACAGACGGTGGAATTGGACCCGGGTCCCTGGCATTGTGAGGCAGCAGCGCTCGCCACTCTGTCCCCCGCCATCTCTTTCCCCCATCCCCATCCATCTCCACACTGTTTTCCCACCCCCAGACCATCTCTACACTGCACTCTCTAAACCTCTCTCCCCCTACATCCATCTCTGTACTCCACTGTCCAACATCCATACCCACCTGTCCATCTCCCCACTCATCCCCCCCTCCCACTCCAGTTCATCTCTGCAGTGCACTCTCTAAATCCCAATCCCTGCGGTCCATCTCTACATTCCACTGTCCATCATCCACCCCCACCACCGATCCATCTCTCCACTCCACCCTCCAACTGACAAAGGAGTAGATACTGATCTGGTTTGGAAAGCGAATAGCTGTTAATGGCTCACAGCGTAAAGGCAGGCTATTTGACAATGATGTTGAGGGAGGGGTGCGGAGTGCAGACATGGATCGGAGGTCGGTCGTGGGCGGGGGGGTGGTGGTGGAGTTACAGAGTGCAGAGAGGGACAGGAGGCAGTGGGGTGGGCGGTTGCTGTTGGAGGACAGAGATTCTCCTGGAGCGGGGTACGTTGGAGATCAGAGATCTCCTGAGGGGTTGTTTGGAGTGTGGAGTTTGGTAGTTGAAATGGTTCATGACTGGGAGGTGCAGTTGTCATAAGCTTCAAAATCTCCCCTCCCCCTACCGCATCCGAAAACCAGCCCAGCTCATCCCCGCCTCCCTAATCTGTCCTTCCTCCCACCTATCCCCTCCTCCCACCTCAAGCCCCACCCCCATCTCCTACCTACCAACCTCATCCCGTCCCCTTGCCCTGTCCGTCTTCCCTGGACTGACCTACCTCCTCCCTAACTCCCCACCTACACTCACCTTTACTGGCTCCATCCCCGCCTCTTTGACCTGTCTGTCTCCTCTCCACCTATCTTCTCTTCTATCCACCTCCCCCTCTCTCCCTATTTATTTCAGAACCTCCTTCCCCTCCCCCATTTCTGAAGAAGGGTCTAGGCCTGAAACGTCAGCCTTCCTGCTCCTCTGATGCTGCTTGGCCTGCTGTGTTCACCCAGCTCTACACCTTGTTATCTCAGATTGAGGGGTGAGGTGCTTTGAGGATCGAGTACGGAGGTGGGCCTGGGATCGGGGAGTGGGGGAGTGCGGAGGTGGATCAGAGCTTGGGGACGTTGGGAGTGGTCAGGGGTGTGTGGGGGGGGTGTGTGGTTGAAGCGTGGAGAGCAGCGATGGACCAGAGGCAGATGTGGGCTGAGTGCGGTGGTGGACTGGAGTGGGGGGGGGTGGAGTAATGCAGAAATTGCCCTAATTTGGGTGGTGGGGAGGGGGGGGGTGGAGGGAGGAGGTGGTTTGGAGGATGGATGGTAAAATGGAATGGAGTGGGTGGAGATGTACCAGAGGGAGGAGTATTGGAGTCGGGGCAGTTGATTTGGAGGGCAGAGATCTGTGGAGGTGGGGGTGGAGTGCAGAGATGGACTGGAGGCAGATTTTGGAGGGGTGGTGTTTGGAGGGCAGGAGGTGGAAGTGCGGAGAGGGATAGGGTGAATTGGGAGAAAGCCAGGGTAAGAGGGGGAGTCAGGGAGTGGGAGGGTGAGACGGGGTGTTGGGTGGCGGGGATGGAAGGGAAGAGGCGGGGTCAGGACAGGGGAGGGAGAGTCAGGGTGGGGGGGGGAAGGGATCAGGAGGAGATGGGCGGCCTGGGGTGTGGAAAGAGGAAGAGGGGTGGTTGTGGGGAAATAGGAGAGGGAGAGAGGGAGAGGGTGGTCGGGGCAGATGGGGTGGTCAGGGCAGATGGGGTTGGAGAAGGGGGCTGGTCGGCGGGCCAGTCGGGGGGTAGTGGGGACAGGGGGTGGAGTGAGGGAGCGGGATGTCGGGGGAGATGAGGGTCTGGGGTGGAGAGAGGGAGAGGGATCGGGGAGATATATGAGGGTTATGGGGGTGGACGGGGGACCAGGGGTAGTTGGGGGTTCAGGGGGAGATGGAGGGTTTGGGGGAGGGGCGTTTGGAGTGGTGGAGGGAGGGAAGGTGGGGAGTTGGAGGGACGGCGAGTTGGGGTCGGGAAGAAGTGGGCTCAGGGTGAGATTGGGGGCTTGGGATGTGGAGAGATAGAGTGGGGTGTGTCGATGTTGAGATGGGGAGTGGAGAGGGGTTTCAGGCAAGATGGGGTTGGGGGTATCAGAGGGAGGGAGGAGGGACCGGAGAGAGAGGAGGGTTGGGTGGAGATGGGGTGGTGGAGAGAGGGAGGTGTTGTAGGGGGAGATGGGGTGTTGAGAAATGGAGAGGTTGTGTCGGGGAAATGAGGGTCGGAGTTGAGATAAGTGTATGGAGAGAGGTGGGAGGGTGGTTGGGGGAAGATGGGGGGGTTGGAGAGAGGGCGAGGGGGCGGTCGGGGTAGATGTGGGTTGTTGGGTGGAGAGAGGGAGATGGGGGTTTTGCAGTGGTGTGGTTGGAGTGGATGGTAGGGGTTGAGGGGGTCAAGGGGGTGGAGGCAAGGAAGGGGTTTCAGAGTGAGGAGGGGGTCAGGGGTTGAAAATAGGGAGGGGGTGGGGGCTGTGGAGAAAAGGAGCGGGGATGTCATTTTTCAGCAGCAGAGGGAGAGGCGACAGCGAGGACCGGGGGCTGCCGGGAATATAGTTGGGCAGTGGCTGAACCCGAGACACTAAACATGTAGTATCTCCCACCTGCCCTCCTCCTCTAACCAAAAAAAAAGGACTCTGTGGTGTGTTGGTAAGGTAAGGTTTTTATACTTTTTCTATTTCTTCTGTATAGTGTAATTGGTTAAAAATTTACTTTCTTTTTTTATTTATCTATTAATTGGTTGTTTGAAAAGACCATAGCAGAGAAGTATTAGAAAGTATTTAACTCATAAATTGATATAAAGTAATAAAGTAATTAACTAAGTAGAGATGGCTGGGCAGGTGATGTGGGAGCTGGCTGATCCCATTGTGAACGACAGTGACCACATCTGCAGCAAGTGTTGGTTGCTGGAAGAACTCCAGCTCAGAGTTGAAGATCTGGAATCTGAGCTTCAAACACTGCGGCACATCTGGGATAGGGAGAGTTACCTGGACGCTTTGTTTCAGGAGGCAGTCACACCTGGTAGATTAAGTAATTCAAATTCAGTTAGTGATCAGGGACAAGGATGTGACTGCAAATGAGGCAGGTAGGGGGATCCTGAGTTCAGGAGTGGAGGAGCCTCAGCTTTTGACCTTATCCAACAGGTACGAGATACGTGCTCCCTGTGTGGATGAGGAAAAGGGCTGCGGGGAGGATGAGCCAGCTCACTATGGCACCATGGAGCAGAAGGCCATTCAAGAGTGGGGAGCAAAAAGACAAGTGGTAGTTATACAGGATTCTATAGTTAGGGGGATAGATAGTATCCTTTGCAAGCCAGATCGGGAGTCCCGCATTGTGTGTTGCCTGCCCAGTGCCAGGGTGCAGGACATCTCTGACCGGCTTGAAAGGATATTGGAGCGGGAGGGGGAGGATCCAGTTGTTGTGGTCCACGTTGGGACTAACAACCTAGGCAAGGCTAGGATGGAGGACCTGTTTGGGGATTATCAAGCACTAGGAACGAAATTAAGGAACAGGTCCTCGAGGATCATAATCTCCGGATTACTGCCCGAGCCACGTGCAAATTGGCTTAGGGAACAGAAAATTAGGGAAGTAAACACGTGGCTAAGGGAGTGGTGTGGGAAAGAGGGGTTCCATTTCATGGGGCATTGGCATCAGTTTTGGAACCGGAGGGATCTGTACCAATGGAACGGTCTCCACCTGAACCGATCTGGAACCAGTGTTCTAGCGAAAAGGATAAATAGGGTGGTCACTAGGACTTTAAACTAGTGAGTTGGGGGGAAGCTACGCCTGCCTCTTTGTAGGTTACGTGGAACAATCCCTCTTCCGTACCTACACCGGCCCGAAACCCCACCTCTTCCTCCGTTACATTGATGACTGTATCGGCGCCGCCTCGTGCTCCCACGAGGAGCTCGAACAGTTCATACACTTCACTAACACCTTCCACCCCAACCTTAAGTTTACCTGGACCATCTCTAACACCTCTCTCCCCTTCCTGGACCTCTCTGTCTCCATATTGGGCAACCACCTAGAAACCGATATTCATTTCAAGCCCACCGACTCCCACAGCTACCTAGAATACTCCTCCTCCCACCCACCTTCCTGCAAAAATGCTATCCCCTATTCCCAATTCCTTCGCCTCCGCCGCATCTGCTCCCAGGATGAGGCATTCCACTCCCGTACATCTCAGTTGTCCTCGTTTTTCAAGGACCGTAACTTCCCCTCCTCGGTGGTCGAGAACGCCCTCAACCGTGTCTCCCACATCTCCCGCACCTCATCCCTCACACCCCGTCCACGCAATAAGAACCAAAAAAGAATCCCCCTCGTCCTCACGTACCACCCCACCAACCTCCGGATCCAACGCATCATCCTCCGACACTTCCGCCATCTGCAATCCGACCCCACCACCAAAGACATCTTTCCCTCCCCACCTTTATCTGCTTTCCGGAGGGACAACTCTCTCCGTGACTCCCTTGTCCGCTCCACACTCCCCTCCAGCTCCACCACACCCGGCACTCTTCCCTGCAACCGCAGGAAGTGCTACACCTGCCCCCATACCTCCTCCCTCACCCCCATCCCAGGCCCCAAGAAGACTTTCCACATCAAGCAGATGTTCACCTGCACATCTGCCAATGTGGTATACTGCATCCGCTGTACCCGGTGTGGCTTCCTCTACATCAGGGAAACCAAGCGGAGACTCGGGGACCGCTTTGCAGGACACCTACGCTCGGTTCGCAACAAACAACTGCACCTCCCAGTCGCGAACCATTTCAACTCCCCCTCCCATTCCTCAGACGACATGTCCATCCTGGGCCTCCTGCAGTGCCACAACGATGCCACCCGAAGGTTGCAGGAACAGCAACTCATATTCCGCTTGGGAACCCTGCAGCCCAATGGTATCAATGTGGATTTCACAAGTTTCAAAATCTCCCCTCCCCCCACCGCATCCCAAAACCAGCCCAGCTCGTCCCTGCCTCCCTAACCTGTTCTTCCTCCCACCTATCCCCTCCTCCCACCTCAAGCCGCACCTCCATCTCCTACCGACCAACCTCATCCCGCCCCCTTGACCTGTCCGTCCTCCCTGGACTGACCTATCCCCTTCCTAACTCCCTACCTACACTCACCTTTCCTGGCCCCATCCCCGCCTCTTCGACCTGTTTGTTTCCTCTCCACCTATCCTCTCCTCTATCCCTCTTCTATCCGCCTCCCACTCTCTCCCTATTTATTTCAAAACCCCCTTCCCCTCCCCCTTTTCTGATGAAGGGTCTAGGCCCGAAACGTCAGCCTCTCTGCTCCTATGATGCTGCTTGGCCTGCTGTGTTCATCCAGCCCTGCACCTTGTTGTCTAGCATAAAGGCACTTTACCTGACTGCTCATAGCATTCATAACAAGGTTGATGATTTAACGGCACAAATCACCGCGAATGAATATGATCTGGTAGCCATTACAGAGACATGGTTACAGGATGGTCACGACTGGGAGTTAAATATCCAAGGGTACCAGACTATTTGGAAGGACAGACAGGAAGGTAAGGGAGGTGGTTGAGCTCTGATATTCAAGGACGACATCAGGGCGGTGCTGAGAGATGATATAGGTTCTATGGAGAATGAGGTTGAATCCATTTGAGTGGAAATTAGAAATTCTAAGAGGAAAAAGTCACTGATAGGCGTAGTCTACAGGTCACCAAATAATAACAACATCACATTGGGCCGGGCAATAAACAAAGAAATAACTAATGCCTGTAAAAATGGTACGGCAATTATCATGGGGGATTTTAATCTACATGTAGATTGGTCGAACCAGCTTGGTCAGGGTAGCCTTGAGGAGGAGTTCGTTGAGTGTACCCGTGATAGTTTTCTTGAACAGTATGTAATGGAACCGACGAGGGAGCAAGCTATCCTAGATCTGGTCCTGTGTAATGAGACAGGAATAATTAATGACCTCATAATTAGGGATCCTCTTGGAAGGAGTGATCACAGTATGGTTGAATTTAGAATACAGATGGAGAGTGTGAAGATAAAATCCAATACCAGGGTCCTGTGCTTGAACAAGGGGAACTACAATAGAATGAGGGAAGACTTGGCTAAAGTAGACTGGAAACAAAAATTTTATGATGGGACAGTTGACGAGCAGAGGAGGACTTTCAAAGCAATTTTTCAAAATGCTCAGCAAAAGTATATTCCAGTGAAAAGGAAGGACTGTAAGAAAAGGGGTAATCTGCCATGGGTGTCTAAAGAAATAAGGGAGGCTATCAAATTGAAAGAGAAGGCATACAAAATGGCCAAAAACAGCATGAAACTAGAAGATTGGGAAAACTTTAAAGGTCAACAGAAAGCCACAAAAAGAGCTATAAAGAAAAGTAAGATAGAACATGAGAAAAAATTAGCACAGGATATAAAGACAGATAGCAAAAGTTTCTATAAATATATAAAACGAAAAAGAGTGGCTAAAGTAAACGTTGGCCCTTTAGAGGATGAGAAGGGGAATTTAGTTATGGGATATGATGAAATGGCCGAGGCATTGAACAGGTATTTTGTATCGGTCTTCACAGTGGAGGACACTAATAACATGCCAGTAATTGACAGAGAGACGAAGGTAGGTGAGGACCTGGAAACAATCGTTATTATGGAAGAGGTAGTGTTGGGCAAGCTAATGGAGCTAAGGATTGATAAGTCTCCTGGCCCTGATGGAATGCATCCCAGGGTACTAAAAGAGATGGCAGGAGAAATAGCAGGTGCACTGGCAGTAATTTTCCACAATTCGCTGGACTCTGGGGCAGTCCCAGCAGATTGGAAAACAGCAAATGTGACGCCACTGTTTAAAAAGGGAAGTAGACAAAAGATGGGGAATTATAGACCGGTTAGCTTAACCTCTGTAGTGGGGAAGATGCTTGAGTCTATTATCAAGGAAGAAATAGCAAGGCATCTTGATAGAAATTGTCCCGTTGGGCAGACACAGCATGGGTTCATGAAGGGCAGGTCATGCTTGACAAATCTTTTGGAATTCTATGAAGACATTACAAGCAAGGTGGACAATGAGGACCCAGCGGATGTGGTGTACCTAGATTTCCAAAAGGCCTTCGAAAAGGTGCCGCACAAGAGGCTACTGCATAAGATAAGGATGCATGGCGTTAAGGGTAAAGTATTAGCATGGACAGAGGATTGGTTGACTAACAGGAAGCAAAGAGTGGGGATAAATGAGTGCTATTCTAGCTGGCAGTCAGTGACTAGTGGTGTGCCTCAGGGATCGGTGTTGGGACTGCAATTATTTACAATTTATATAGATGATTTGGAGTTGGGGACCAAGTGTAGGGTGTTAAAGTTTGCAGATGACACTAAGATGAGTGGCAGAGCAAAGTGTGCAGAGGACTGTGAAACTTTGCAGAGGAACATAGATACAATGAGTGAGTGGGCAAAGGTCTGGCAGATGGAATACAATGTAAATAAATGTGAAGTCATACATTTTGGTAGGAGTACCATTCAAGTAATAATCCTTTTTACTGTTAAAAAGTTGCAGCATGCTGCTATGCAGAGGGACCTGGGTGTCCTTGTGCATGAATCACAGAAGGTCGGTCTGCAGGTACAACAAGTAATTAGGAAGGCAAATGGAATTTTGTCCTTCATTGCTAAAGGGATTGAGATTAAAAGCAGAGAGGTTATGTTGCAGCTGTACAAGGTGCTGGTGAGGCCACACCTGGAGTACTGTGTGCAGTTTTGGTCTCCTTACTCGAGAAAGGATGTACTGGCACTGGAGGGGGCGCAAAGGAGGTTCACGAGGTTGATTCCGGAGTTGAGGGGGTTGGCTTATGAGGAGAGACTGAGTAGATTGGGATTATATTCATTGGAATTCAGAAGAATGAGGGGGGATCTTATAGAAACATATAAAATTATGAAGGGAATAGATAAGATAGAAGTAGAGAGGATGTTTCCACTGGCAGTTGAAGCTGGGACAAGAGGGCATAGCCTCCAGATTAAAGGGAGCAGATTTAGGACTGAATTGAGAAGGAACTTCTTCACCCAGAGAGTTGTTAATCTATGGAATTCCTTGCCCAGTGAAGTATTTGATGCTACTTCAGTAAACATTTTTAAAGATAAGGTAGATTTTTTTTGAACAATAAAGGAATTAAGGGATACGGTGAGAATGCGGGTAAGTGGATCTGAGTCCACGAACAGATCAGCCATGATCTTATTGAATGGCGGAGCGGGCTCAAGGGGCCGGGCGGCCTACTCCTGCTCCTAGTTCTTATGATATGTTGGAGGTAGGAGGCGGGTCGGAGGGTTGGAGAGAGTAAATGGGGGTGTCAGGGTGGAGCAGACGAGAGGAGAAAGGGAAAGGGGGTGTTTGGGGGAGATGAGGGGGAGAGTGGGGATCAACGGGTGGAAGGGGGGTTTGGGGGAAAAGGAGAGAGGGAAAGGGGGATAGAGAGAGAGAGAGAGAGAGAGAGAGAGAGAGAGAGAGAGAGAGAGAGAGAGAGAGAGAGAGAGAGAGAGAGGATTTCACGGAGGGAGAAGAGAGTGAGACGCAGGTGGGACAAATCCAACTCAGCCAATAATGTCACATCAATCAACTCTCAATCATCAGTAAACATAGAACATAGAACAGTACAGGCCCTTTGGCTCATGATGTTGTGCCGAACTTTTACCCTAAACCTAAGGTCTATCTAACCTCCACCGCTACCTTATACTATCATCCATATGCCTATCTAACAGCCGCTTAAATGCACCTAATGAGGGCCGACTCCACTACCCTCTCCGGCAATGCATTGCACGCCCCTTACCACTCTCCAAGTAAAGAACCTACTTCTGACATCTCCCCGATATCTACCTCCTTTCACTTTAAAACTATGTCCCCTCGTAAAAGCAACTTCCACCCTAGGAAAAAGTCTCTGGCTGTCTACTCTATCTATATCTCTAATCATTTTGTACACCTCTATCAAGTCACCTCTCATCCTTCGTCGTTCTAAAGCGAAAAGCCCTTGCTCTCTCAACCTTTCCTCGTAAGACCTTCCCTCCATTCCAGGCAACATCCTGGTAAATCTCCTCTGCATCTTTTCTAACGCTTCCACATCTTTCCTGTAATGAGGTGACCAGAACTGGACGCAATACTCCAGATGGCCGAACCAGGGTTTTGTATAGCTGGAGCATAACTTCCCGGCTCTTGAACTCAATCCCTCTATTAATGAAAGCTAACACACCATACGCCTTCTTAACAACTCTATCCACCTGGGTGGCAGCTCTCAGGGAACTGTGAACATGAACCCAAAGATCCCTCTGCTCCTCCACACTGCCAAGAATCTTCCGTTAACCGTTAAACTGGGACAGTAGCTGCTGTAGGCCGAGACCCTGTCCGAGTGGGAAAAGCAGCTGCTTGACCATCATGGCTGATGGACTGCTGGGCGGACAGAGAGCCTCCCTGGTGGAGATGATCACTCTAGTGGAGTCGTTTCACAATCACAAGAAGAGGGAACGCTAACCTGTCAGAAGGTGCGAAAGTGACCAAATGGAGGGGAGCTGCTGTCCTTCAGAGTGGGACAGTGCTGCTCTCTACCATTTGGTGCCAGATCATGTTGATAGAAACAAAAATTTTTCTATGGAGGAAGTTATTTGGCTCATTGTTATTTTTCAACAAGCACAAACATAATGCAGCCTGAATCTCATTTCCCAATGTTTGGTTCCTGACTCTACATTATCGATTTCAGAAGTTTTAAATGTGACTAGGCTTTCTGTCTTTATGGCCCTTTTTGGCAATGTGATCATGACCCTGCACCACACTTCCTCCATCTTTCTCCCAAAGATGCTTCCTGGTTGTTGACACTTATCGTAATTGAAATGGGTGTTTCCACTCAATCTGGTCCTCCATAGCTTTATACAGCTCAATTACATTTCCTTTCAGCAGCTTTGTTCTACATAGAAAATACTGGCTAAACTGTTGCTTTCCTCGGAGCTAAAAATCTCCAATACTTTCATTGTTAAAGTACTGCATAACAGGTTTGTGACCATAGTTATCACCTTAACTGGGTTACTAGATTGATCCTAGAAATGAAGAGATTTTTTGAGAGTTTGACTATATTGGGCATATACTCATTTGAGTTTAGAAGAATGAGAGACTTTATTGAAACATATTCTGTGTGTTTGATAGGGTAGATACTGAGAGGTTGTTTTGCCTTGAGGGAGAATCTAAAACCAGAGAGCATAATTTGAACAAAGAGTCACCCATTTGAGATAAAAATGAAGAGGAATTTCTTCTGAGGTAAGTGAATCTACAGAATTCTTTACAGTGTAGAGCTGTCAAGGCAGGATCTTTCAGTAGTGTCAATAGTAAGATTTTAATCAGTCAGGGAATCAAGGGTTAAGAGGAAAAGATAAGAAAGTAGAATTGTGGATTATCACAGATCAGACTCAATGGGCCGAGTAGTCAACTACTACATCTTATGGCCTTGAAATATACAGGACGTTAGTGTCACGGGTACAAAATTGGCTGAGTGACTGGCAACATAGTCGTGGCACTTGTTTCTCCTGTACATTAATGACTTAGGCAATTGGTGTACATACCATAATTTCAAAATTTGCACATGGACAGGTGGAAGGATTGTGAACAGTAAGTACTATTATAAAACTTCAAAAAGACATCGAATGCCTGGTGAAATAACGAACCCAGTGGCAAATGAAGATTAATGCACAGGGTGTTGTACACTTAACGGTAAGGTCCTAGGGAGTGTTACTGAACAAAGAGACTTCGGAATGCAGGTTCATAGTTCCTTGAAAGTGGAGTCGCAGGTAGATAGGATTGCGAAGAAGGCGTTTGGTCTGCTTGCCTTTATTGGTCAGTGCATCGAGTAGAGGATTTGTGACGTCATGTAGCAGCTGTACAGGACAATGGTTAGGCCACTTTTGGAATACTGTCTGAAATTATGGCCTCGCTGCTATAGGAACAATGCTGTTATACATTGAAAGGGTTCAGAAATGATTTACAAGGATGTTGCCAGGGTTGGCAGGTTTGAGCTATAGGGCGAGGCTCAATAGGCTAGGGCTATTTTCCCTAGAGCATTGGAGGCTGAGGGGGTGAACTTAAGGTTTATAAAATCATGAGGGGCATGGATAAACAGACAAGGTCTTTTCCCCAGTGTGGGGGAGTCCAAAACTAGAAGGCACAAGTTTAAGCTAGAGGGGAAAGATTTAGAAGGGACCCACAGGGCAACTTTTTCACAAAAGAGTTGGTGCGTGTATGGAATGAGCTACCAGAGGAAGTAGCGGAGACTGGTACCATTAAACCATTTAAAAGACATTTGGATGGGTATCAAATCGGAAGGGTTTGGAGGAAATGGACCAAGCGCTGGCAAATGAGACTAGATTTAACCAGGATATTGGGTCGGCATGGATGAGTTGGACCAAAGGGTGTGTTTCCGTTCTGTACATCTCTATGACTCTATACCAGTAGCCCCAACTTCAGTTTGCTCTTGATTTGTGGATGAATTGCATCACTTCTTTCCCAATCCCCCATCCCTTGCTGCCCCCTCCCCACCAAATGTGAGACTAGACAAAACATAATGATCAAGAGAGAGGGAAGGGTGGGGATTGCATTTGAGGGTGTGAGAGTGAAAAAGAGAGAAGTGAATGCATTAGGAATTGAAAGCTCATTGTCAATATTTCATGAAGAAACAGCGCCAAATCCCAGAAAGAAAGGACACAGGTTGTGGGCAACGAATGAGAGGGTGACAGTTGGGGCATCAGTATTGTTTAATGTGTATTTTCCAATCTAAGTTCGAACAGTGTAATAAAACTCTGTTGTACTGGGAACAAAACCTTATCAATCAACATTCTAGCACAGGGCAAAAAAGCTTTCTGACACCAATAATAAACCCTCTCAATCTACAGTCTAACACTGTGACATAGCTCTGTAACACCAGTAAATAATACCAATTCATTCTGCAGCACCGGGTAATAAAGCTCTTTCACACCATTAATACTTCCAGTCAATCTGTACTATAATAGTGTGATTAAGGTCTATTACACCAGTAATAAGCCCAATTAATCAATCAACACGCTAACACAGTATACTAAGTTCTGTTGCATCAGTTAAAACCAATCTCCACTTTAACACAGGGCAATGAAGCTCTCTGACACCAATGGTAAAACCTATTAATCTACACTGAAAATCACAATGTGCCAGGTCTTGGTGGATGTGAAGCGAGAAGAAAAAAAATTCACACAGTGAACATAGGGTTTGGAATGCACTGCCTGGAAGTGTGATGGAGGCAGGTTCAGTTGAGATATTCAAGAGGTCTTTGGATGAATATTTGGATAGAAATAGTCTGCAAGGATATGGGGAAAAGGCAGGAAAATGGCACTGAGTCATGATGCTCATTTGGACACTCTTTCTCCAACATACAGATCCTGCGACCATCTGAGAAGGTTGGAAAGTTGGGAGCTGGATCAGTCGTTTCAGTATTTTACATCAGTTTCAATAGGATCACCTCTCATTTTTTTAAACTCTAATGAACCTTCTCTGTATTGCCTTCTCTGTAAAGAAGCCCAGATAGTTCACTAGCCAGAAAGGTGTTGGAACAGGATAGATTGGAGTTATATATTGTGACTGTGCAAAAACCTAACGCAGCAGATTCCATGGGAATTTCCTGGGATTCTAAAATCTCCAATGGACAACTCTCCTGCATCTGGAAGCTTCTGAAAGAGTGCCTTTTAACAATAAAAACTTCTGAGGGTTCAGGTTAACAAGTTAGACTCACTTAAGCTCAATAGTTACCTAGGAAAGTTAGAGAATAAAAATCCACTCTAACTGCAGTGTAACTACTAAACAGACCCAGACCTCACTCCTGAAATTCCCCCTTACCAACTTCATCTCCCTACCACTTGCACCCCTGTCAATCACGCTCCATCCAAACAGCACTTCCCCACCTTCTTCCACCTTACCAACCTGACTCGATTACATCCCCTCTACCCTCTATCTCTCATTCCTGCCACGACCTATTGACGTCCTCTTATCGCCAGACTCGACAAGCCCCTGACCTGAAATGACATTTCCAATAACCCTCCTCCTCCCCTACTGGTCTGACCCCATCGCCAGATTTCCCCCAACTGGTGTGAAATACTCCCCGGATGCAACACCCACCTCCCTCGTGACTCCTGTATCCCCGTGACGTGCTCTGGGGCAGATGGGAGCCATTCATGTTGGACCCCCTGTTTGTACCTGAACAGAGCTGGCACTAAGTTCCTAGCAGCATTTTGACAGAGTGTTTGGAGAGGGTTTACAGTAAATCAGCAGAGGTTTGGGATTTAGGAGTTAACAGAGAGGAGTAGCAGGGTACACAACATACTGGGAAAGACCAGGATGGCCAGAATTAGAATAGAGTCACAGAAACATACAGTTATACAGCATGGAAACAGACCCTTCAGTCCAAAACATCCATGCTGACCACATAGCCTGGACTGATCGAGGCTAGTTTTCCAGCATTTGGCCCATATGCCTCTAAACCCTTCTTGTTAATATACCCCTCCAGATACCTCTTAATGTTGCAATTACATCTGCCTCTACCAGTTACTCTACACATGCTCATAACAGGCATGCACCACCCTCTGCGAGAAAAAGATGCCTCTCAGGTCCCTTTTAAATCTTTCCCCTCTCACCTTTAATTTCCACTTTTAAAATCCCCTACCCTGGGAAAATGATGTTAGTATTCACCATATCCATGCCCCTCATGATTTTATAAACCTCCATAAAAATCACTCCTCAGCCTCCAACATTCCAGGGAAAGGAGCCCCAGACTTGTCGGCCTTTCCCCAGACCTCAAAATACAAACAATGCCAATACAAGCAACCTCCTTGACAATCTTTTCTAAACCCTTTCAAGTTTAACAACATCTTTGCTATAAGCATGGAGACCAGAATTAAACACAGTATTCTACAAGAGGCCTCAGCAATGTTCTGTACAGCTGCAACATGATGTCCCAACTCCCATACTCAATGCACTGACCAATGAAAGCAAGTGTGCCAAATGCCTTTTAGTTAATAGGTGTCAATCAAATAATTTACTTGCCCAAGTTAGGAGGTGGAGTTGGAGAAATTTAAATCTTTTAAATCAGAGTTACTGTGCATTGCTGTGAATGCGTGGAGAAGAATAAATAATTTTGGTGAGTTACAGGCCTCCGAGGAGGCAATGGCCTAGTGGTATTATTGCTGGACTGTTAATCCAAAGACCCAGATAACATCCTGGGGACCTGGGTTTGAATCCCGCCATGGCAGTTGGTGGAATTTGACTTAGTCGAATGATGACAATGAATTGATCGTTGGAAAAACAGATCTGGTTCACTAATGTCCTTTAAGGAAGGAAATCTGCCACCCTCACCTGGTCTGGCCTACATGTGACTCACAGCAATGTGGTTGGCTCTGAACTGCCCTCTGGGCGATTAGGGATGGGCAATAAATGCTGCCTAGCCAGTGACACCCTCATCCCGTGAATGAATAAAGGAAAAATAAATAGATTGCCACTTGGGATTATGGTGTTCCAGCAATAAGAGACCTGGCTCAAGAAATGTTTGGACTGGGTATTGAATATTCCTGGATACAAGGTGTTTGGATAAGGAAGGAGAAGTGATGGTTAAGAAAAGCATTGCGATGGCTGGAGGGATGCTTGCCCTTCTCCGTTTTTTGCACTACCACTTTGAGGGGTCGGTATTGGAACCCTTGTTTTTTCTGATAGAAGTTAATTATCTGGACATCAGCGTGCAGGGAACAATTTCAATCTTTGTGCATGATCCAAAACTTGGAAGTGTTGTAAACAGTGAATAGGAAATGTCCAACTTCAAAAAGGACATTGACAAGCAGGTGAAGGGCACAGATAGGTGGCAGATGAGGTTTAACGCAGAGAAATATGAGATGGAAAGCACATGTAGACAGTGCCTTTTTCTGTATACTGTCTATCTTTAAGGGTGCATATGTGCATAAATTGTTGAAGGTGGCAGGACTTGGATAGTGATGTAAATATAACATACAGTATTCTCATCTGTGTCAGTGGAACCCTAGAGTACAAGAGCAAGGAGGTGATGTTGAACTAGCAAAAACACTTGCTGGTCCTCTGCTGGAGAATTGTGTACAGTTATGGATACCACATTACATTAAAGCTGTGAATGGACTGGGGAGAGTCAGAAACCATTCACAAGAATGGCTCCAGGAATGAGAAACTTCAGTTATGAGGATTGATTGAAGAAAGGGAACCATTCTCCTTGCAGACAAGAAGACTCAGCATAGATCAGACAGAGATGTTTTCAAAATCATGAGCAGGTGGATAGAGTAGATAAAGAAAAACTATTCTGGCTCATAAAAGGAACAGCAAAAGGGCATAGTTTTAAAGTGTTCGGTAAACAAAGCAAGGGTGAAGTGGAGAAAAGCTTTTTCACCTTGTGAGCAGTTCGGGTAAGGAATGCAATTTCTGGAATGTGCTGGAGGCAGTTACAATTGAGGTATTCAACAGGGCACTTAGAGTCATAGTTATACAGCATGGAAACAGACCCTTCAGTCCAACTCATCCATGCTGGCCAGATATCCTAAACTGATCTAGTCCCATTTGCCACCATTTGGCCCATATCTCTCTAAATCCTTTCAATTCATATACCCATTCAGATGCCTTTGAAATGTGCTCATCATGCCCGCCTCCACCAATTCCTCTGGCAGCACATTCCATATACGCACCACCTTCTGTGTGAAAAATGTCGTCCCTCAGCTTCCCTTGAAATGTTTCCCCTCTCACCTTAAACTTATGCCCTCTAGTTTTGGACTGCCTACTGTGAGAAACATACCTTGGCTATTCACCTTATCCATACCCTTCATGATTTATGAACTTCTATAATGTCACCCCTCAGCCTCCGACATTCCAGCCTATTCAGCCTCTCCCTGCAATCCCAATAACATCATTGCAAATCATCTCTGAACACTTTCAAGTTTAATAACATCTTTCCTATAGCAAGCAGACCAGAATTGAATGCAGTATTCTAAATGTGGCCGAACCAATGGCCTACAACAGGACTTCCTAACTCCACTCCTCACTGCACTGAACAATGAAGACAAGCATTCCAAACATTTTCTTCACCACTCTGTCCACCTGCGATTCCACTTTCAAGGAACTATGTGCCTGCACTCCAGGACCCTTTGTCAACCACCAGTCCCCAGGGCAATAATGTGCAAGGGGAAAAAGCCGGAGATTGGCATAAGGTAACCTTTAACATCCAGGAGCTTTAACAACCATGATGCCTCCTTCTGCACTGTAACACTACTTTGATTACTACTTGAGGTCCTTTGTGATGTAAATTTCAGGATTTATACGGAATAATTTTGTTGTTGAGCAAGAAACTGGTGGGTTTTTCTGGGGTATCTGAAGTTAACAACTAACTTTTCAGTAGTTTAGCAATTGTGGTGATTTCTTGAAAGGAGAGGTTTTAAAGCTTTGCTGTCGAGTGGATGGGTTTTGTGCACTAATGAATGCTTGTTAATGAACAGTAGTTTTCTGTTAAATCTAAACTGTTATGTCTTAAAGTCAAACAAATTTAAACTTTTGGAAAGACATTCACTCAATTCACCAAACGTCCATCCACTCTGTTTAAGCTGAATTTCTGATGCAGCAAAGGTGATCAACTGTATCCCAAAATATAATCTCAGCATTTCCATGAAAATGGTGTCAGCAATATTGCTCACATACAGGTAGAAATCTATCTTTTTTTTTAAACATGTTGCAAAACGAGTTGAAGCTGTTTCTCTGAAATGGGAAAAGAGTACTGATTCGCTGGGCCATCATTACCATGGAGATGCTGCAAAAACAGTTAGCTGTCAATCTTAATTCTAGGACTGGACAGTTAGAGTCTGATTGGTCAGTATGTCACCACGGGAATGCAGCAGAGTTTGGTTGTCTCCATTAAAGAATTGCAATGTCTGTCCAAATTCCTTTTGCCTCCATAAACCAGGATCCTGTGTAATTATATATGTAGGTTCTAGCGCATGCACAAATGCATCAAACTGTGATCCCAGCTGATGATTTTCAATTACTTTCCAGTTTAGCTCCTAGCATAGTTCAGATTATTTAATAAACAATTTCCAGAGCGAAATCACTTCTAATGGTGGATATGCTTTTCTGACGACTGCAAGTATAGGCTGCTTGATCACAGCAGCCTACTGCCAGCAGAGAATGGTACATGCATTGTGGTACAGTCCACCAGTCATCACAATGTAGGACCTACATATTTGGCAGCACCGAAACTCATCTCGTTATTCATTGGTGAATCATTTGTTGGGCTTGTGTAAAGGAGGTAACCTGCCTAATGATGTATATGATAGAATGTGTTGCCACAGCTGTCTACACCTATCATGTATGGATTACCCTGGACACACAAAAGTGATGTCCCTTTTACAGCCTATCATATCCATAACTGAATCTGCACAGCGTGAATTGGCGAAATGGCTGTGAGAAACTGTTGCGATCGTGTCTACATGAGTTTTCCAGAGACAGTGAAGGAGTCCTTCATGTTCACGGAGACCATCTAAGAGCTACATATTGAGAACAATAGCATGCCCACGTGCTCTTTCAACATTGCCAGCTTATTTATCAGTATACCATTCAAATAAGCCATTGAAATCTAAACGTAACACTGAATCAGAATTCAGTGTTCATCAAACTCACAGACTTAGCAACTTGTGCAGTTGTTTCTGTTCCAACAACACCATGTATGCCCAAGTAGTTGCTGTTACGATGGGAGATTCGCCAGGTCAAACTCTTCCAAAACGCATATTTAATGGCATAATAACTAGCCTCTATCTCCTTGCATATTTCCAATATGTAGATAACATGTTTGTGATATTTGAATCCGTATTAAAGAATTTCTTTATATAGCTCAATGATCTCCATCCTCGGCTCAAATTTACCACTGAAAATGAGTATCCTTTCCTTGATATATCCATTGAGAAATTGGCCAAATTGTTTCTTAACTCCTATTTACTGAAAACCTGCATTCACTGGTCAGCATACATGTTACAATTTCTGCAGGAAGGGAAAGGAAATCCTGCCTCTACTTCACCATAAATTTGCCAGGGGAGAAGAAACAACAGAGGAATTTCCCAGGCAATAAGCTTTTATTCGTTCAGACATATTACAATCACTTACGTGCTTGAATATCAAACAGTACAGTACTGAACCGGCCTTTTGGCCCACCAAGCCTGCGCTGACCATGATGCTGTTCTATTACAAAATCCATCTGCCTGCTCATGGTCTGTATCCATCTATTCTCTGTCTGTTCATGTGGCTATCTAAATGTCTCTTGAACATTGCTGTCCTATCTGCTTCTACCATCTCCCTTGGCAGCGCATTCTAGGCACCTACCACCCTCTGCTCAAAAAACGTTTTCCTTTAAACTTTTCTTCTTTCACTTATATCCCCTAATATTTGACATTTCCACCCTGGAAAAAAATGTCTTCGACTGTTCACCCTATTCATGCCTTTTATAATTTTATATTCTTGTTTCACTGCAGTACTAAGGGAGAGCTGCACTATCAAAGCTGCTATTGTTCACGTCAGATTTGAAACTGAAGCCCTCCTCTGGCACCCTCAGCTCTACTTTAATTAAAGCTGAGCAGGGACGTTCTCCCAGATGTTCTGGCCAATATTTATCCAACAACCAACAGCTTCAGATGTTAAAGTGTGCAAAGTGAATGCTGAGTTCCTTACACTGCAGTACATCAAAATTATTTCTTTGCACGCATATCCTAAGTTCACAAAAGACTTTGGACAAAAAACAAGTCTTTCTTTCTGTTGGTTTGACATTGATTATTGGTAGCACTTAAAAGGCAACAAAGGAATAAGATAGCAAAGACCAGAAAAATGTAATTAAAGGAAATCATTCCAGTTGATTAACCAGAGCTGATTAAATTTCTGTCTTTTTTACACTAATAACTTATTAGTGACAGCAGAAAAGACTATTTTGCTTGTGCCAGCTAACTGCAAGAGTTACTCAGCTGGTTTACTCTCTATCCCTTCTCTGCAGTTCTGTACCCTTCAAGTGCTGGTCCAATTCTCCACTGAAAGCCAGCATTTAATTTGTTCCCACAACACGGTGAATTCCAGATCATGGATATTCATTGCCCAGAAGGGTTTTTCCTCATGGCGCTGTTATCTTTTGCTTTGCCAATGATCTCAAATCATCAATAACATTGACTGGAATAGCCTACAGGGACAAAGCAAAAGATGGCAAATGAACTTGTGCCTTGCCCAAGTCTTCTGCAGATTTCTGCCAAATTGGAATAAAGAAAAGCAGGTAACAAAAGGATTAGAAAGAAATGTGTCAGGTCATTGGAACCCAAACAGAAACCCAATTAAAAAGCAGGCTCTAGATAAGATACTGAGCTTTCTTAGTGCACATTACCATTGTGGGTGTGCGATACCCTGTCAAAGGCTGTCTACTGATCCAGGCTGATGAGGCAGGCATTCACCCTGCCCCTGTCCTAAATGTAGGCGATCGTATCCCTTAGGAGCACAAGGCTCTCAGATATTTCTGCCCGTACAGCACTGGTCTAATCAGGGTGAATCACCAATCTCAGCAGTCCTGACCCAGCTGTCAATGACCTTTTATTATCCTTCTGTAAATCATCTTGGGATAATTTGTTTTGAATGTGCTGCAAACACAAATTGGCATTAATGTAGCTTGGTACGTCTGTAATGTACATGGGTGTTGGTGCCAAGGAACTTCAAGAAAGCTTGAGACAACAAGGTGCAGAGCTAGATGAACACAGCAGACCAAGCAGCATCATAGGAGCAGAAAGGCTGACGTTTCAGGCCTAGACCCTTCATCAGAAATGGGGGAGGGGAAGGGGAATCTAAAATAAATAGGGAGAGAGGGGGAGGCGGATAGAAGATGGATAGAGGAGAAGATAGGTGGAGAGGAGACAGACTGGTCAAAGAGGTGGGGATGGAGCCAGTAAAGGTGAGTGTAGATGGGGAGGTAAGGGGAAGATACCACTCTGAGTAAAGAACCTACCTCTGACGTCTCCCCTATATCTACCTCCACTGACTTTAAAACTATGTCCCCTCGCAATAGCTACCTCCATCCTTAGGAAAAAGTCTCTGGCTGTCCACTCTATCTATACCTCTGATCATTTTGTACACCTCTATCAAGTCACCTCTCATCCTTTGGCGTTCTAAAGAGAAAAGCCCTTGGTCTCTCAACTTTTCCTCCCAAGACCTTTCCTCCATTCCAGGCAACATCCTGGTAAATCTGCTCTGCACCTTTTCCAATGCTTCCACATCTTTCCTGTAACGAGGCAACCAGAACTGGACGCAATACTCCAGATGTGGCCAAACCAGGCTTTTGTATAGCTGGAGTAAAACTTCACGGCTCTTGAACTCAATCCCTCTATTAATGAAAGCTAACAGACAATACATCTTCTTAACAACTCTATCCACCTGGGTGGCAGCTTTCAGGGAACTGTGGACATGAACCCCATGATCCCTCTCTCCTCCACACTGCCAAGAATCTTTCCATGAATCCTGTATTCTGCTTTCAAGTTTGTCCTTCCAAAATGAATCACCTCACACTTTTCAGGGTTAAACTCCATCTGCCACTTCTCAGCCCAGCTCTGCATCCTATCAATGTCCCTTTGTAACCTAGAGCAGCCCTCCGCACTAGAGATTTCCAGAAAAATAAACAAAAAGCCTCACCTTACCGAACCTCCACACAGTCTTTTTTTTGGTTAGAGGAGGATGATGGGTGGCAGACACTGTACGTGTAGTGTTTCGGGTTTAGCCAATGCCCGAATATATTAGTTCCTTCCTGGCTCACGTCCTCACCATTCCTGCCGCTGAAAGCAAGAAGGCCGCTGCTGCGCGAGGTACGTTTGTGGCCAGGAATGAGAGTTCTGAAGGCTGTGTTGACTGCCTGATGCCTTGGTTAAGGTTCTCTCATCTGGGCTGCAGAGGAAAGAACTTCAAGTGGGAGGCGAAAGTGACCCAGGTGGGTACCAACAATATAGGCAGAAAGAGCCAAGAGGTTCTGGTGAAGGAACATGAGCAGCTAGGGGCTAATTCAAAAAACAGAACCAAAAGGTAATACTGTCTGGATTATGCCCTGAGCAACGAGCAAATTGGCACAAGGTCAACAAGATGAAAGAGGTAAACACGTGGTTCAAAGGATTCGTGTGGGAGAAATGGGTTCAAATTCATGGGACATTGGCACCAGTCCTGGTGAAGGAGGGCCATGATGTGGAGGTGCTGGTGTTGGACTGGGGTAAACAAGGGCAGAAATCACACACAGATACTGCAGTTACTCCAGGATTCTAAGTGAATCGCATAACTAGGGTTGTGGATAGGGCTTCAAACTACATAGTGGGGGAGCGGGTTGAATTCCATGGAAAACTATGAAGAAGATAAAGGAGGGGAGGGCTCAGCAGAGGTCATTAAAGTTTCCAGAACAAATAAGAGAAGGAAGAGTATGGAAGGCATTAGGAACCTAAATTTAGGCACAGCAGATAAGGGGACAACTAATGAGAAGGGGGTTGAGAAGGCAGTCAGCAGAGGACTGAGAGTTTTGTATTTAAATACATGCAGAATTTGAAACAAGCTAAACTGGCTTACACAGTGTGGAGCTGGAGGAACACAGCAGGCCAGGCAGCATCAGAGGAACAGGAAAGCTAGCGTTTCGGGTTGGGACCCTTCTTCAGAAATGGGGGAGTGGGAATGGAGCTCTGGAATAAATAGAGGGTGGGGTGGGAGTGGAGCTGGGGAAGGTAGGTGGGATGGTGATAGGTGAGTGCAGGTAGGCAATGGTGGGCGTTAGTCAGTGAGGTGGGAGGAGTAGATCGGTGGGAGAGAAAACGGACAAGAAGGAGGCGGGTTAAAAAGGGGCTGGGGAAGGGAGGTGGGATGGTGCTTGGTGAGTACAGGTGGGCAATGGTGGGGGTTAGTCAGTGAGGTGGGAGGAGCAGATAGGTGGGAGAGAAGACGGACAGGTCAAGGAGGCAGGGATGAGAGGAAGGGTTGGTCATGGGATGAGGCTGTGGGTGGGGAGATTTTGAAGCTAGTAAAGTCCACATTGGTCTCACCTATCACCATCCCACCTGCCTTCCCCAGCCCACCCGCACCCCTCCTCTCTCTATTTATTTCAGAGCTACCTTCCCCCTCCCCCATTTCTGAAGAAGGGTTCATACCCTAAATGTCAGCTTTCCTGTTCCTCTGATGCTGCCTGGCCTGCTGTGTTCCTCCAGCTCCACACTGTTATCTCAGACTCCAGCATCAGCAGCTCTTACTGTCTCTAAATGAGTTTGTAGTGCAAATTGAAATTGACAGGTGCAATATTGTGGGTATCACAGAGATGTGGCTGCAAAGGGGGTAAGAGCAGGGAACTAAATATCCAAGGTGACGCACCCTTTCGAAAGGACAGACCAGTGGGTTGAAGGGGGTGCAGTTTTCTTGTCTGTTAGAAATGAAATTACAATTGATAGCAACAATTCATATAGAGTTGGAAGGCACAGAAACTGCATGGGTCAAGGTGAAGAATCGCAAAGGAGAAAAAACATGATGGGAGTTATGCATGGACCTCCTAGCAGCAGTTCAGGTTGTGGGGCAGGAAATGAATCAGATGATCGAAAAGATAGGTAAGAAATGTGCCATAACCATGATCATTGGGGACTTCTCAATGTGCAGATAGACTGGGAAAATCAGGTTGTTAACGGATCTGAAGAAAAGGAATTTGTGGAATGTCTGCAAGATGGCTTTGTGGAGCACCTTGCAGTAGAGCCCACTAAGGAACTGGCAATTGTGGATTTGGTTCATAATGAGACAGACTGAATAAGGGAGCCGAAGGTGAAGGAATCCCTCAGGCAGTGATCATAATAGGAGATAATTCACCCTGCAGTTTGAGAGGGAGGACATTGAATTAGATGTGACAATATTACAATTAAATAAAGGTAACTACAAAGACATGAGGGTGCAGCTGGCTGGAGTTGATTGGTAGGGAAGCCTAGCAGGGAAGTTGGTAGTGCAGCAATAGCAGGACTTTCTTGGGACAATTTGGGAGGCACAGCAGAAATTTGCCCAAAAGAAGAAGAAAGATGCTAAGGGTAAGATGAGGCAACCCTTGTTGATAAGGGAATCCAGGGTTAGCATCAAAGCAAAACAAAAGGCATACAAGGTGGTGAAGACTAGGGGGAAGTCAGAAGCCTTGAAAAAACCAGCAGAGGATAACTAAAAATGTAATAAGGGGGAGGAGATGAAATATGCAACAATGCTAGCTGATAATATAAAAGAACTTTTCACAGTGGAAGACACCAAAAAATACCACAACTTCAAAAGAGTCAGGAGGCAGGGCTCCAGGTGGTGGCCATCATGAAGGAGAAGCTGAATGGTCTGAACGTGAACAAATCACCCGGATCAGATGGACTACACCCCAGAGATCTGAAAGAGATTGCTGAGAAGTTTGCAGAGGCATTGATCGTGATCTCTCAAGAATAATTGGATTCAGAGAGGGTCCCAGAAGACTGGAAAATGGCTAATGCAATACCCCTATTTAAGTAGGGAGAGAGGTAGAAGATAGGAATCTATAGTTCAGTTAGTCTGACCTCGGTCGTTGGTAAGATTTTAGAGCCCATTATTAAGGATGAGACTGCAGAGTACTTGACAGTGTATGGTAAAATAGGGCTGAGTCAGCATGGCTTTGTCAAGGCCAGGTCGTGCTTGACAAATCAAAAATAGATTCTTTGAGGACAAATGATCAAATTAGACAAAGGAGATGTAGATATGAACTACTGGGATTTCCAGAAGTTCTTTGACAAGGTACCCTACAGGAAATCTGCAAAATAAGACAAGAACCCATGAGCTGAGGTGAGGAATCGCAAAGGAGAAAAGACACTGATGGAAATGAAGCACGGGGCCTGCTAGTTGTGGTCACAATGTGGGGCAGGAAATGAAGGTTCTTCAGGCAAGGTACTGGCATAGATAGAGGTTGGTTGACTGGCAGAAGGCAGAGAATAGGGATAAATAGGCCTTTTTTGAGGATAGCAGCGAGTGACTAGTGGCATTCCACAGAGGTCCATGTTGGGACAAAACCATTCACGTTGTACATGAATAATTTGGAAAACAGGTCCTAAAACATTGTTACTAAGTTTACAGATGACACAGAGGTGGAGCACAGGTAGCGCTGAGGAAATGGGGAGGTTGCAGATGGTCTTGGTCAGGCTGGGAGAGTGGGCAAAGAAGTAGCAGAGGAACATAGTGTGGGAAAGTGTGAAGTTGTGTAATTAGGAAGTAGGAAAAGTAGGAAGAATGCCTTCAGAAATCTGAAGAACAAAGGAACTTTGGAGTCAGAGTTCGGGATTCTCTTAAAGGTTAGCATGTAGATTCGTATGGCAGGTAAGGCGGCAAATGCGATGTCAGCATTCATTTCAAGAGGGCTGGAATACAAGAGCAGAGATGTACTGCTGAGGCTGTAGAAGGCTCTGGTCAAACAGTATGTGGAACATTGTGTGCAGTTCTGGGACCAGTATTGAAGGAAGCATCATCTGGAGGGAATCTAAAGGAGGTTTAGAAAAATGATCCCGAGCTTGAAGGGCATGTCAAATGAGGAGCGGTTGAGGACTCTGGGTCTGTATTCAATAGACTTTAGCAGGATAGTGGGAATCTGATAGAAATTTAAAGAATTCTGAGAGGCCTTGCTAGTGCAGATGTGGAGAAGATCTATCCAGTTGTGGGAATGATTACATTGTGGGGTCACAGCTTCAGAGTGAAGGAACGATCCTCTAGCAAGGAGATAAGGAGGAATTTCATCAGCCGAAGAGGGTTAGTCTTTGAAACTCATTGCCACAGAGGGCTGCGGAGGCAAAAGCTTGGTCAATGAGGTAAATATCAGGATCATTTTAGAGGAGGAAAGTGAGATCAAGTGGCAGAGATCGAAAGAATTCATTCCAGTGATTACAGACTGGGCAGCGTCACCAAGAGTAGAGTGATTGAAATTTAAGATACTTAAGGGAGAATTAACGCTGGGCAGATAGCTTAAAGAGAGCACTGTCTCACCAAAGCCCACCCACCACTTCCCATGAGCACCTTGTCCCCCAAGTTTGGCAGAGACTGCAGAAGCCGCATCGAATTGTACAGTCACCTACGGACTCACCCTGAGAGTGGAGGCGAGTCATTGTCATCTACGAGGAACTGTCAATGATGATGATGGATGATGGGTGTGCAGCTATCTTGGAAGTTCCCAGGTAGGCAAATAAAGATAGAGAGGGGCAAGGCCATGGAGGGATTGAAAAACTAAGATGAATATATTAAAATCAAGCCATTATTCTCCCAGGCTGAGCACATCTACTATGAAAACATGTTTCATAACATGGAGTCGACACACAAAATGTCTTGATGGGCTCTATCCCAAAATATTGAGTGAGGCAAGAGACCAAATTGCTGGAGCATTAGCACACATCTTTGCATCCTCTTTGGCCACAGGTGAGGTCCCAGAGGACTGAAGAATAGCTAATGTTGTCCCATTGTTTAAAAAGGGTAGCAGGGATGATCCAGGAAATTGCAGGCCTGTGAGCGTCACATTGGTAGTCAAGAAATTTTCAGAAAAAATTCTCAGGGACAAGATATACACACTTTGAGAAGCAAATAGACTTATTAGCAATAGACAGCATGGTTTTGTGTGAGGGAGGTCGTGCCTCACTAACTTGATCCAGTTTTTTGAGCAGGTGATGAGGATGAACGATGAGGGAAAAGCATTTGATGTTGTCTACATGGATTTCACTGAAGCCTTTGACAAGGTTCCTCTTGGCAGACTGGTACAAAAGGTGATGGGGTGGTACATGGTATTGGGGTGAGCTCACAAAATGGATACAGAACTGGCTTAGTCATTGGAGACAGTGGGTAGTGGCGGAAGGATGCTTTTTGGAATGGAGGGTTGTGGCTAGTTGGGGTATTCCATAGGGATCAATGCTTGGACCTCGACTTTCCACGGTCTCCATAAAGGATTTGGAGGAATACATGGCTGATCTAATCAGTACATTTGCAAGGATACAAAGATTGGTGGAGTTGCAGACAGTGAGGAGGATTGTCAGAGGATAAGGCAGGAGATGGATGAATTCAAGACATGGGCAGAAAAATGGCAGATGGAGTTTAGAACATAGAACATTACAGCGCAGTACAGGCCCTTCGGCCCTCAATGTGAGGGGATACATTTTGGAAGGCCAAGTATAGGTGGAAGTTATGCAGTAAATGGCAGATCCCTTTGGTGTATTGATATGCAGAGGGATCTGGGTATGCAGGTCCACTGTTCACTGAAGGTGGCAACACAGACAGATAAGGTAGTTAAAAAAAAAGGCCTATGGCATGCTTGCCTTCATTGGAAGGGGCATTGAGTATTAGGATAGGCAAGTTTTTCTGTAGCTTTATGGAACTTGGACCACACTTGAAATACTGCATACAGTTCTGGTCACCACACTACCAGTAGGATGTGGATGCTTTGTAGAGGGTACAGAGAAGGTTTACCAGGATGTTGCCTGGTATGGTGGATTTTAGCTATGGAGAAAGGTTGGATAGATTGGATTTCTTTTCACCAGAATTCAGGAGTTTGAGGCATAACTGGACAGAAATTTATAAGATTGTGAATGGCATGGATAGAGTGGAAAGGACGAGGCTTTTTTTCAGGGTGGAGGGGTCAATTACTAGGGGGCACAGGTTCAAGATAGGGGGACAGGGAGTATAAAACAGATATGCATAGCAAGTTCTTTCACACAAAGGGCAGTGAGTGCCTGGAACATGCTGCCAGGGGTGGTGGTGGAAGCAGACCCAATGGCAACATTCAAGAAGCATCTGGATGAATACATGAATAGGAAGGGAACAGAGGAATACGGATCACGTAAGTGAAGACAGTTTTAGTATGGAAGAGCAAAATGTGTCAGCGCAAGCTTGGAGGGCTGAAGGGCCTGTTCCTGTGCTGTATTGTTCCTTGTTCACAAAACTCAATCACCCTTTGAAAAATATCACAGATGCTGCTATTGAGTTAACTATAGCAAATAGAAATCAACTGTGTCACTGTGATACTACATTAATGATCAGATTTTTGCTGCAAAAAAGCGTTTTATCTGCCTGCTTACATATTTAATGCACCTTGTATAGTGTATAATAAATGGCAGGGCATGGATCCAGTCAGGAGAAAGGATTTTATTTAAATATAATATGGTAGCAGACCCACTTGTTTGGGAATGTGCATCCTGGAATATTATTTAATGTTATGGTTGCTCATCCCCAAGTGGTCTCACACAGCTAGATTGGCAATGATTCCCTTCTCATTACACAGTAAGATGGCCTGTTCTCCAGCTGGTTTCACCACATATTGGTCAAGAAAACCATCCCATATACACTCCAGGAATTCTTCCTCTACAGCATTGTGGCGAATATGATTTGCCCTATCTATGTGCAGATTAAAATCATCCATAATCACTGATATTCCCATATCACATGCATCTCTAAATTTCCTGTTTCATGCAATTCCCAACATCACTACTGCAGTTTGCGGGTCTATGTACGACACCCACTCATGTTTTTTGCCCCATGGTATTTCTCAACTCTACCCACACAGGCTCCACATTGTCACAGTTACTATCCTTTCTCACTATTGTGTTAATTTCCTCTTTAACCAGCAATGCCAGTCCACCACTTTTTCCTTTTTGCCTGTCCTTCCTAAAAACTGAATACCCCTGGTCACCCTGCAGCCATGTCTCCTTAATCCCAATTATTTCATACTTGTTTACATCTATCTGCAAGATTAGTTCATCTACTTTATTGCAAATGCTCCGTACATTAAGGCACAAAGCCTTTAAACTTGTCTTTTTCACATTGTTTGTCTTGCTCTGAATTTTCTCAATAGCTCTGTTTGAATTTTGTCACTGGTTTCTCTGCCTATCACTTTTCTTATTCCCTTTTCTAATTTTTGTTTTTGTCTGGGCCCCCTCTTTCTCCAACTCCTTGCAGAGGTTCCCAATCCCCTGGCATAGTAGTTTAAACCCTCCCCAACCACTCTAGCAAACACTCCCCTGAGGACATCAGTCCCAATCCTGACCAGATGTAACCTGTCCAATTTGTACAGGTCCCACCTCCCCCAGAACCTGTCTTAATGCCGCAGGAATCTGAAACCTTGCCCCTGACATCATCTTCTCAGCCACATATTCATCCAATTTCTACTCTCACTCACACGTGGCACCAGTAGTCATCCTCAAATTAGCACCAATTCAAATCTACACCCCCAACCCCCAACCCCCAACCCCCAACCCCCAACCCCCAACCAGCAACATCACAGCCCTCTGCTAGACACTTGTCTTCACATGAAC